>NC_081414.1:424072664-424400164 GCF_030272615.1 Cryptomeria japonica
ATATGTTTTCATACAATTATATTGTCAGCATTAAGATCCTATTATCTCACATTTCTAAAAAGTAAAGCTGAAATTTTTAGGACAAGGTCGCCCCAAGCCACCTTGTCTAGCACTTTTTCCCTGAATTTTGAGAGGATAATGTGTAGGTCCTATCTTATTCAAATCTAGCTCCATGCAAAAAAATAATAAATCTAAATTGGCCATTTATCAAAGTATACCTAGAATCTCATATATAAAGCAATTATTTTCCTCATTTGTGATATCTAGCATCAATCAATCGAAGGTGCAAAATTAGAGATATCCTTATCAAGTGAAAGTGTTGCTTTTAAGAGAAACTCTAGATCTGCAAATCAACCATCATCAAATCTTCATCAACATTTATCAACCGTGGAAGCTTCGAGAGATGTTGGAGGATAATGGGGAATTACCAACTGATGATTAGCTTGTACTTCTTTCTAGGGGATTTGGTATGATTTCATGTTATTCTCATATTTTTGCAATTGAGTTTTAGATCTGATATTTTACCATTCAAGTCATGTGATTTTTGAATTAGTTCAAGTTGCATTCGATATTATTATTTTAGGGTTTTTCTCTAACACATTTGAGTAGGACTCTAGTTTGCATTTATGTACTTTAGCTCATATCAATCTTAGACACACTTAAGATTCAAGAGCAAACACATTATTCTAATTTCAATATCATCTATTTATGGAGGTGGAAATCACAAAATTAGGGGATTGACTACGGAAAACCCCTATATAGCCACAACCCTATCCTCTTTTTGTTTTGTAGGTGTAGCTACAAGTTCTCAATGGAGATAGGAGGATCAAAAGAAATCCAAAAAGAAGAGATAGAGCACCACATCAAGCTAGGATAGCGACACTCTGGACCAGGGCATGTGGAGCACCCCTATATAGACAAGGACACCTTGGGCGACCTTGTTCAAAAGAAACAACTCCAAATTTGACAAGAATACAATTTTGTATCTCAGGAGGTCAGATCTAGTTTGGTGTACAATATTTGGAAGATTGAAAGACTTTGAGCGACCTTGTCTAATGAAATTAGCTTCAGATTCCAGAGATAGGTGCACCTCTATATTTTTTACTCATTTTTATAACTATTGTGAAGCTATTGTTTATGCATCGGTCTACTATAATGTTTCAATATTTCATTGTCTCATACTTAGATCCTAGTTCGATATCATTCCAAACTTATTCACTTTCTAAAGTAGAAAAGGAATAGAATGCATAATGTATCATTTGACTCTCCTTGATAAAAGTTAGTCAAATTTAATCACCTCTTTTGTGGCTTTGTATACTAATGTATTAGTAAAAGTGGGTTTTGGTCCTAGATTTGCCTTGTTCCATTTTCATCTTGAGCATTTTGGTGAACCTGACATTTTTGCATTGCATTTTTTAATTTACATGTGTGTTTAGATTAAATTTTACAGGCTTTGATTAGATTGTTTACTTTCATTACAATAGTTAGCTTAAGCATTTATTTTCTTAGATTAGAAAACAAAATCAATTTTTGATCAAAGTGGGAAAAAAGAGAAGAAAGAAGAAGAGGAACGGCGGTAAAACTTGTTGGCATTTGCATGAAGGTTTCATTAATGATATGTTATGTTGTAATTGATGTCAATAAATCGGTAGTGATATTGTTGATATTGTTATAATATTGTTACTATAACCGGTAGGAAGAATTTGTGAGGAGAACCGGTAACTAGTGTAAACCTTATCTATTGATATAACCGATAAACCCTACCTATTGTTTTTTATAAACCCTAACCAATAAGTTTGGTGAATTGGTTATATTGGTTTATGAACTGATGATGAGTGGTAATGATTATGACACGTATGATTATTGTATGAAGAGAATTTGAAGTGTTTTTTGGCAAGTTGTTGTAATGTTTTTTGTCTAGGGAATGAGAAAATGTATTGCATCTAATACAAAGCGCGTGATGAGTTACTAACTTCGATGAAGCGGCGATCAAGGTTTTCTTGATTGATGTGCAGAGATTGCTATGTAATCCAACGGTCATACTTGAACCAATTTGTTTGTAATCTCTATGAGAATTAGGTTTGTTTTGTGTTACCGACCTAATTGATTTGTTTATAAGGTTGATGAATTTGTTTAGGTTAATGAGTTGGCAAAGAGCTAGCAAAGATCAATTGAGTGTGTGGTTGTCGAACAGGATGATGTATCTGCAATTTGAGTAAAGGTGGATAGGAGCATGAAATGGATCTGATCAAGCAATTGTAGTGCTATTCAGACAAATCATCAAACTCCTGTTGTTTTCTAACAATTACAACATAATTGAAATCCCCTAACCGGGTAATCTCTAACAAGCTTGGTGTTATTCAAATCCTCTAACAAGGTGATCCATTAGATTGGATTTTCAAATCCTCTACCAAGGTTACTCCTTACAGGGTATTGCTTCTAACAAGGCATTGTAGTCAATCCCTTAACCAGGTGATTCCTAACGGGATGAGTTCTTAACAAGACTTTTGTAAAGCAAAAATAGGCTAGGCTCCTAGCAATGCGAACATCAGAAGAGTTCAGATAGTTATCTTGTGAGTCTCATCTCACTATGGTTTTTACCTATTTGGGTTTCCACGTCAAAAATATTTGTGTCAAGTGGTGAATGTTTTTGTGGTTATGTTTTCATGGTTGATTTACTTAACTACTTGGATAAGTCATGATAACCAGAAGCATTGAGAAACGAAGAAGTTGTTTACTATTATTTTGTTGTAACAGTCAACCGGTTTATCTTATGATTTTTTATCTTGACAGAGGTATTACATTGTTAGTTCTAAGTTTACTTTGAGAGATTGGTTTTTAAGATTGGTGAAGTTTGTATCAATTTTTCTATCTACTGATTCACCCCCCCTCTCAATAGTTGACCAGATAGATATTCTCTCAGTAGTTTGTATCAGAATTTATTTTCTTATATTAGAAAGCAAAAATCAATTTTTGATCAAAGTGGGAAAAAAGAGAAGGAAGCAGAAGAGGAACGGTGGTAAAACCCTTGTAGGACAACCTGCAATTAAGAAGAGGTTGTCCAAAGTGTGCGAGCCTTGTCTTGCACAGGCCTTGGATGGCCTTCCTCTCTATCTAGTACCTCTCACTCCTTTCTCATTAATGCTTTCTTTGGTGGATTTGTGTTTATAAGCTCTCACGCGCCGAGGGAAGATGAATATTTTGGTGCAGTCACGGACACAACTGTCGAGAAGACTTTCAAGCAAGTAGTTGTTGGTGAGCACAACCTGCCAGAGGGAACCAAGTTCGGGGTTATCTCCTTTCTTGGTGACCAAGGACCATCTGAAAATGGAGTAAGAGGTAAGAACTTCTTGACCCTTGAATTATTTGCTACTCCAAATTCTCAAATGTCTATGACAATTGATAGTGAGAAGACTAGGCTTAAGAACATAACAATTTTTCTTGTGACCTTGGATATTAATAAAATTCCATCTAGAAATCATTTGAATAATTGGTTACATAATGTGTGGGGAAAGAAATTAGGGTTCAATTTTTCCTTCTACAATATGATCCAAAAGGGGCTTACAACCCTACCAGTCAAAAGGAAACTATCAAAAAACAATACTGGACCATGATTTCCTTGGCCTTCACAAGCAGTTGATGTGCTTCAAATTCAACTTTTCTGAAATATTTGGCTCTCTTCCTACCCACAGTTTGGAATAGGGTCCTCCAA
The DNA here is from genome assembly GCF_030272615.1 of Cryptomeria japonica. Lineage (NCBI taxonomy): Eukaryota > Viridiplantae > Streptophyta > Pinopsida > Cupressales > Cupressaceae > Cryptomeria > Cryptomeria japonica. Next base: position 424,076,377 of record NC_081414.1, read on the forward strand.
CTTGACAGAAAAGTGTTCCACCTAAAAATGACACTTCCATGTGTACTGATTTTCTTATGGAATTGCCTGATGATAAATATTGCCTTTTTAATTTCACTTTCACGCAGTAAATTGCTATTCAAGGCAAATGTACCACTCCCTTTACAAGTCCTTCCAGTGGCAGCATTATGGGAGATCACTACATAAATAGGATGATGGTCAGATAGTATGAATTGGGTGACTCTCACATCATTGCCATCAGTAGGTTTGATAAATCTACAAAAATCCATATTGTAAGTAAAACCTATCAAGTCTACAATAGATACTTTTAGGTCCCTCTTGAGAGTTATACCAAGTGAACGAAATAGCCCTAAACTCTTTCCTCCTTCCAACCATTGGACTATGAGTCTTAGCTTACTCTTCATTCTATTCCAATAGAAATTTTCATTACCTTTCCACTCATATATGTTACCTCCGCTCTTATCTGAGGGGTCCTCAATCATCTTGAAGTCCCCTTCGAATATCCAAGGGATCTCTTCTAGCTGATACACCCATTTCTAGAGTTCAATTCTTTCTCTATGGTCATTGGGTGCAATACACAGAGAATAGCCTGAATTCCACCCCTTTGTAATTCAAAATAATCCACACAAGTCTATTACAAGGTGAATATCCCCATTTGGAGATAAACTTGCTCTATTTATTTCTTACCAGAATGGTTGCACTACCCTTACCTTTACTGTGTGTTGTAGCATAATAGTTGGCATCTTGCCAAACACATTCTATGTTGATATCAAGACCAAAGTTTATAGCCTTCAATTCTTGCATGAACAACATATCAATGTCTTTATACATTCTCACAAACCTTTTCACCATAATTTCTTGTCCAGGGACTCAAGTCCTCTGACATTCTAGGAGGCAAGGTTTAATTCCATGGAGAATTAGGGGGCACTATCCATTGGTGCCCTAAAGAAATCATAGCATTTTGGGAGGGCTTTTATTGGGAATTTCTTAGCCTGTGAGAGAGTCAAGGAGCCACTAGGTCTTCCTCCCTTTTTCTTAAATTCAAACATTTTCTTTGCCCCCAGCTTTGGGTCCCCTATGTTTTGGTCTTTTTTCCTTCTTTTTTTTCCCTCTTAGCCTTACTGACACTATATTCCTTCGTGGATTCTTCCATGATTTATTTGTTTGGATTTCCCTAAAATGGCATGATGACCCACATGACATGTCTATTCTCTATATCCTCATGCTCATCATTTAAGCATGTCTCCATGCTCTTTTGATCTTCACTACCACTAGCACAAGTATTGCACTTATCAGCCAAAACTACTTCTCTACTCAATATTAGGCCAAGTCTGAAAGGGGGAGTAACCTAGGGTTTTCAAACTCTAGAGATATCAGACCCAGCTTCATTAGAGATATTATAGGCCTCATCTACTTTATCAATCACTACTATTGAGATACTAGGAGGCCTAATTGTATTGGAAGCACATAACTTCACACCTTCAGGATTAGTCGGTTCCCCAATTGGGCACGTAGAATAGTAATCAAGGGCAATACTTGTACCCTTGGAAGGAGAAACCAAGAGGGTAGAGGATGACTCCTCAACAATACTATCACTACCTTTATCATTCAATTGCAGTCCTCCATCATTAATATTCTGCACCCTTTTCCTAGTATTAATCATCCTTTTTAACTTGCCCATAAAAATTTGTTGGGCATTGAGATATTTTTTATTATGTTGATTATCCTCCTCGGAGAGATGGATCTTATCCTTTGGAGGAGTAGCCATAGGGTGGTGTCCCAAAGAGGACTGAGTGACTCTCCTAATCTCTGCTTATACAACATCCAGTTTATAGGGCAAGGAGGGAGTAGAAGTGGAAGCAAGAGAGGAGTCCAACATAGGATACATAGGGTGAAACAAAGAGGAAGGAACATAGGTGGAATGGTCCCTACATTAGGAGGAATGACACAAGAGTTACCCAGAGGGGGTTCAAAAAGAGAAGGAGAGTGAGTAGTTGAATCTGCAGGAGAGGCTTTGATAAGATTAACTAATTTATTAGACAAATTTTTAGGGTTAGCATCCATCTACTTCTTCTTGACAAGGGGGCACTTTTTTCTAACATTCCCTTCCCTTCTACAAAGGAAACAAGCATTTATCCCTCCTAGAAATTCAATATGAAAAACAATAGTCTCATTATTAAGTTCCAATTTGAGGTCCCTCGAGAGGTCCATCCCAGGGTTCAAAGAGATAAGAAGTCTTGCATTCATATGCAACAGAAGAGAGTCCATTTTATCCATTCTAATCACATTCCATAATGGTCCAAGAGCATTAGGTATAAAATTCCATAGAAAAGGGGGAACATTGTGAACTGTGATCCATCTAGGGCTCGACAAAGCCAAAATTTCATCATAGTTAGGCTCTGGGTCCCAACTAATAGCCTAGAAAAACCCATAACCAATGGTCCAGTATTGTTTTTTGATAGTTTCCTTTTGACTAGTAGGGTTGTAAGCCCCTTTTGGATCATATTGTAGAAGGAAAAATTGAACCCTAATTTCTTTCCCCACACATTATGTAACCAATTATTCAAATGATTTCTAGATGGAATTTTATTAATATCCAAGGTCGCAAGAAAAATTGTTATGTTCTTAAGCCTAGTCTTCTCACTATCAATTGTCATAGACATTTAAGAATTTGGAGTAGCAAATAATTCAAGGGTCAAGCAGTTCTTACCTCTTCCTCCATTGTCGGATGGTCCTTCATCACCAAGAAAGGAGATAATCCTAAAGTTAGCAACTGTTTAATTGCAAAGATAGATGATAGTTGTCTTTGACATAGGAGATTTTGTCATATAAACTTTGATAACATTGTTAAAGTGAGTAAATCCAAGAATGTCAGTTGGGAAAGATGAAATCCTCAACTTTCAAGAGCAAATCATTTTCAGCGGAACATTTGTTAGATTTGGTTCATAGAGATCTTTGTGGACCAATAAGAACAAAAAGTATTCAAGGTGACAGATATTTTATGATCTTCACTAATGATTGCTCAAGGATGATGTGGTTCACATTCTTGAAGGATAAGACTGAAGCTTTTGGTAAATTCAAGGCATTCAAGGCCTTAGCTAAGAAGGAGAGCGACAAGAAGATAAAGTGTCTGAGGACAGATCAGGGCGGTGAATTTACTTCTGAGGAATTCACTAGGTATTGTGAAGAAAATGGTATCAAACGACAACTTTCTGCACCGAGGACACCACAACAGAATGGTATTGCAGAGAGAAACAACTAGTTAGTTGTTGAAGTTGCTAGGATGATGTTGATACAAGGAGGTGTAGCAAAAACTTTCTAGAGAGAAGTTGTCAACACAACTGTCTACACTATGAACTGTATTCTAGTAAAGAGAGGTAAGGACAAGAATCCTTCTATATATTGGTATGGAAGATCACCTGATGTTATCCATTTTAGAATATTTGGAAGCAAATTTTTTATTAAGAGAGGTGATTATATTAAAAAATTTGAGGCTAAAAGTGATGAAGGTATATTTCTTGGCTATTCCACCAAGAGTAAGGCCTACAAGTCTTGTAACAACTGGACACAAAGAATTATTGAGAGTGTTGATGTTAGAGTGGATGAATATCCTGAAGTCTTAGAGGAAACTAGTTCATAGAAAAAGAATGAAGATCCTTGCATTTTGTTTTTGGAACCAAAAACTATGAAATCCGAAACTGGCAAAGAAAATACTGATGTACCAGTTCAACCGGAACAGATAAATTCAGAAGAAGATGATGATAATGAATAAATTGAACCTAAAGATAATGATCATGTTATTCCAAGATATATGAGACTAAATCACAATCCTGAACAGATTATTGGGGATAAGGATGCTGGAGTACTAACTGTAGACACCTAAAAGTTGCACAATGAATTAAGTGAATTTTATTCATTTAATTATTCTTAATTCTTCCAATTAATTAAATTAAGATTTAATTAATATCCCTATTCTTCTAATCGCCTATTAATTAAATTAATATTTAATTAATATACCCTTCTTCTTCTATCTAAGCCATTTAATTAAATTTACAATTAATTAAATCCCCCTTCTATCCCATTTAATTAAATTTGCATTTAATTTAAATCCCCCTTCTAGCCCATTTAATTAAATTTACATTTAATTAAATACCCCCACTTGCAAAATCCTACAAATGCAAGTTGCAACCATAATTGAAATAAATTTATTTTATTTTAATTAAATTCTATTTTCCCCACCCACTTGCAAAATCCTACATCTCCCACTTCCCTCTGTAAACCCCTTCTAGATTCTTCTAATCACTTCTAAATTAGCCTAACCCATCTCCTAAATATTGTCACATCCCTAAGAAAGGGGAAGTCACTTCTCAAACCCTCAAAGTCTTTGAAACCAATTAAAGGCTTTATGTCTTCAACAAATTAACCTTGAAAATATTCCAAACCATTAATGGTTAACTCAACCTTCTTACATGGTTAGAGACTTTTTGCCTAACTCAACCTTCATCTAACCCAGGGGTCTCATCAAGCATTCATTGCTTTGACCATGGTTATTCCTTTAACCCTTGCACACGAGTTTATCCTTTGAGTAAAATCTTTATCCAATAGATAACCTTAACCTAACCTTAACCCTTACCTCCTAAGGTAACCATGAGGTCTTCTCAAGCATTTAATGCTTCTTTCATTTCCTCTCAAGCAACCTCTTGTTGACAATTGTCACCATTTCATTGGTGAGAATTGTAAACATGGATTGATTAACTTTCAATCCTGGCCCTTGTTAAGATTATCCAATCTTGACCCTTCATTGCCCTATTTTCCCTATAAATAGAGCTCATTCCTTCTACCAAAAAAAAAGTCTTTGTGCATCAAACTTATAGTCTCATAACATTAAGAATATTATCTCTCTTTGATAGAATAGCATGTTAGATCTTTTTGATAGCATTATAATCTTAGATACATCATGTTAATCTCATATCATGTTAGCTTCATCTTAGTATCATTTTAATACTAGTTTAAGCTTCATATCAATATCTTGCATCTCATCATCATCTAGTTTCATATCTAAATCATCATTAGGATCTTGGTTGCATTCCATTTAGATCTTAGAATCATAAATCTTGTTCTTTAGGTTGCCATTCTTAAAGAATCAAGTGCTCTTCCAAGCTGAGAGCCACCTTGAATCTTCAAGATCCTTAGAGATAGAGGAACATGGAACGATTTAAAGAGTTTAGATTCATTTAACTTTGTCTCATTTGGATTTCTAACCTCTAATGCAATGTTTCATGTGTGTGTTTGAATTGTTTTCTCCTCCTACAGGTTAATACCACATTTCCAAGCATACACTGTTGGCATACGCACACTCCAATGAGACATTGTATGTGATTGAATGTTTTCTCATTGATGGCAACCTTACAATCCTATGGCACCGGCAAGGCATTACACTGGCAAGTTAGTGCACCGACATCAACGATCAGACTCTACACCAACACTTAGGACACCGACACCGACACAGAGAAAGGAAGTATACAGGCACAGAGGCCGACAGGATTTTGTTATATTATATTTTGTTTATTATTGTAAAAACTTTGTAAGCCGACTTGGCATGCTATAAAATGACTCTTATATATAAAAGGGATCATTGTAGACATTTTAAAAGAAAGGAAAAAAGTGAAGGAAGTGATGTATGCAAAATATTAAGGAAGACCTATTATGTGAAATATAGGGTAAAGGGTTTATGTAAGAAGCAGAGCAGCAACTGGTACTGAATCAGGCATTATAGATGCTATTGTAAAGCAGTACAAGATATTGGATTTGTACAATCCACATTGTAAGTTAGTGAGACTTCCCACTAAGCAGTGAGCTCTAGGTAGTTGGCCTTCCTACATGTGCAGGCCCCTATTGTAAGTAATATTCTCTTATTGGCCAGTAAGTGGATATTGTGGGTCACAAATCCCACGGAGGTTTTTCCCACACCAGGTTTCCTCATTAAATCCTTGTGTCATGGTGTGCTTTTCATGTGGATGTTTTTAATTCCGTTTATTGCATTATTTCTTGCATACTGGTACACTGTTATAATATATTCTGCATGTTTTAAGATAAGAAATTATGTACACTGGTTAGATACTGATTCACCCCCCCCCTCCCCTCTCAGTATCTGTGGGAATCCTAACAATTGGTATCAGAGCCTGGTCCTCTATTTTTAGAAGCCTAATAGCTTGAGGAAGATCTTGACACCAGTAAAGATGGAAAATCTGATGAAGCAACTTGAAGGAGCTCTTTCAGACTATGATGCAAAGAAATTGAAAAATATCAAACTAGAAGATGATTTAAGGGCAGCTCAGGATATCATTCAGGCACTTCAAGAGAATCTTACTGTTGCAAGAAATAAGAGAAGAGAACTTTGTGAAAAGATGCAAAATGAGAATGATGAAAAGGAATCACTTAATGATCAGATAAGCAAACTGAAACTAGAAAACATGACAACAAAGAATGAGATGCAGGATATGACTATGAGATTTTGTAAAGAGATTGAGGATAGGAAGAAGAATGAAGAAGAATTGACCAGAAGACTAAGTGATGTAGCAAATGAGAACACAAGACTTAGCTATGAAAATGACATGTTGAAGACAGATCTGATGCACACTTAGAATGACTCCAATGAACTGATGAGACAGAAAGAGGTCTTAGAAAGAGAACTAGAAACTGTAAATCAAAATAAAGAAAAATTCAAGAAAAGCTCAGAGGAACTTGGCACCTTGCTGAAGAATAAAAAACCTAAAGGTGACACTTCTGGAATTGGCTTTGAAGTTGGTGAAAGCTCTGGTACTGCAAATACTCAGGATCATAGCAAATCGGTAAGACAACCTATTGCTTATATATTCAATGGAAAATGCTTTAACTGTAATAAGTATGGTCATAGAGAAAATGAATGTAGATATAGAAATTATCAAAATATCAACACATCCACCGGTCAATGTTCAAAATGCAACAAAGCTGGTCACAACTCTTAAAATTGCAGAATGAACATGAAATGTTATGTTTGTGGAAGATTTGGACATTTATCCAATCAATGCAGAACACAAACCGACATAGGTTATGGGAAAGCTATTCAAAAGAATAATGTAACTTGTTATGCATGTAACAAGATTGGGCATATTGCAAAATTCTGTAGAAGTAAAGGATCACCGGTAGACAACAAAATTTCTAGCTTGAAAGGTAAAGAAAAGGTTGAAGAGGTTAAGCAAGAATTCTCAAAACAATGGAATAGAAAAGCTGATCTAAATATTGGGAATACTCCTTCATCGATAGAACTAGTCAATGCTTCACTGGCAGGACAGAGCAGTGCTCCACCGGCAGGAAGTTCTTCATCTAATTGAAGAAAGTTTCCTTGAGGGTTTGGCAATCTAATGACACATGTGCTATTATTCCCTCGATTAGAGATGAGAAGTTGGAAATTACTTATTACCGGCAGACAATGTTAAGTGAATACTTAACCGACATGCATTTAATGTGGTAGATGGCGAAAAGTTACTATAAATTTGAGGTTTTGGATCCATTTCATTTCACCAGGATTTCAAACCTATGAAGAGCACGAAGATTTCAAGCTAAGGCATTTTGAGCAAGAGGCAAGAACACTTCAAGCAATCATCCATCCTAAAGGCAGTAAAAGGTATTTTATCATGGCATCCACCTCTGCAATTGAATATATAGAAAACCCTACTATTGTCGAAGTTATAAAAAGACCTAGGCCCATATTTCAATTAGTTCCCAAGATAGAAAAGAAAAATGATACCTTAGGTGCTTTTTCTCAAATTCCTAAGGGAGTTGTTTATGCTGAAGACCCCAGAATTTACATTCATTGTAACATTGAGGAACTAGGAGATGAAGATTTTAAAACCATGTTTAAAACTGTCATATGTGATGAATCCAGCAATGTAAAAGATGAACACAAGATCATTGAAACCCTAGGATTTACAGAGATCCTTAGCATTCTTGAATTTCCCAAGGATGTGATTAGGATAGTCTTAAGCAGGGTACATGGTGAATTTTTCTGGTTAGATGCAATTCACAAAATCACTAAGGAAGCTGTGAAAGCTGTCACAGGGTTACCAACCACCGGTAAAAGGCCAGACAAAACCAAGAAGGTTTCCAATGACCTAGCTACTCATTTAACTGGTGCCACATCCGACAGAAGGTCCTTAAGAGTAAATGATGTAATAGATATTAATGTGAGATTTATCAACATGATATTAGGATATAAAGCTACTCATGCAAATAGACTTAATTCAATTTCAAGTTTATGCATTAAGAGTGCTTATGATATGGTCATGGATAATGCAAAGATTGATGTATGTGAGTGGTTGAAGGACTAATTAATTGACAACTTAGGCAAGATTAATATGGACAAGAAAGGAACTTTTAAATTTGGAAATCTGTTAGTATGTCTGATGCTACATATAACCAAATAGGTTCTCGGTATAGGCTACAAAGAACTTGGATATGATATACCGGTAGGTAAACAGTTAACAAAATTATCCAACAATATGGGAGAAGATAAGGAAAACATTATCCATGATTTCTTTCAAGCACTAAAGGTCAAAATGAAGAAAAGAATCAGATTATCACAAAAGATTGTTGACAAATATAAGGATAAAAAATGCTTTGTAATCAAGAAGGATGAGATCTGGATGGAAGCAGTCATCCCTAGGACTATTTGGGTAACAGAGATGGGCTATGAAACAAATGATCATATAATTGAAACATATGCTAAAGCACTTCTGGAAGCCCCTAAAGAACCTAAGGAAGAAGTATTTGGTAGTGTAGAAACTATGGAAAGCCAAATACAATCAAAGAAAAGAGTGAAAAAGGTTGAGGCAGTTGTAAGAAAAGGTTCTAGGCAAGCAAAGGAGATCAAGGATAGAGTAATGGAACAAACTGGTATAACAGAGGATGAGTTAGCAGCTCCACAACCTAAAACTCACCTATCACCGGTAGGCACATCTTCGGAGAGTGACATGCCTTCAACTTTCAAGAGAGTTGTAAGGAAAAGAGATCCCTCACCGGCAGCCACACCCTCACCTAGGAGGACAAGACAAAAACAACAAGCAGTAAGATCTCCGGTAAGAAAGGCTACACCAAAGAAGAAGAAACTGACACCCAAGAAGAAGAAGAGGATAAATAAGGACTTGGCCCCTCTTGACATACTGTTGAATGAAATTACAGAGGAAGGGAAGCTGAAGAATATAGAGAAACTATATGACACTCTGACAGCTGATGAAAAAGAGCAATTAGAAAACAGTGTTATATTGCATATGGATATGTATAAGAAATTTTTTATGGAAGTAGTAAATGAAGTTCCAGATGAACTATTTAAGAGACTGGAAGCAAGAAGACAAGCAGTAATAGAACTTGACAAGAAAATAAAGATAGAAAAGATACTTCTTGTATATTCGATGAATTCACCCAAAGAAATTGATGACTTAATTGCTCAAGCCAACTGGTCAGTATTTTCTACTGCACACCGGCACATTGCTTTGATGGTTGGAAGAGTTAATGAGGTGACTGAGGAGACAGAAAATGCATGGGACATTTTCCTAGTGGAAAAAGAAAAACAAGAAGAATACATGAGCCACAAACCTATAAAGGTATATCAGAAAGAAAGAGACAAGGGTAAAGGTAAAGTTGGTGGACCACCCAGTATCAAGGTTAAAGACAACTTACCCCCACCTCCTTTGATTACTCCACTGGTAAAAACAACAACAACAAAAGATCAACCGACTGTTGTTCTCAAAATCTGATTCCCCTTCAATGCCTTTAATAATATAATCTAAAAAGGGTGCCGAGAAGACATCAAGGATAAAAGGATTTCAGAGACAACATATGACAAGATTTGGTTAGACCTTCTACACTTCGGGCTCTTCCTTAAGCCCAGGCAGGTATACCCATTGTGAATTAACTTCACATTCTTAAGCAACAAACCCACAGCAAACCAATCCAGAAAACCAGTGAGTTTATTCACCTTGAAAAACAACTGAAAACAAAGAATGAAACAATACTCAACTTCAGTATATTTGATCAACAAAGCATGCAATAAACAGCTTCGATTAGTACCAGTGCTTTATCCAAGGCTACAGAGTCACTCAAACTCAAATAAAACTCCTGAAATAAAACATCTCTATACTTCCCATCAACTTGGTCTCCATTTATCCCTGTAAATGCCTAGCATCAACAAGAATTTAATCACTTCAAAATAAGCTAAGGTCCTCAAAATTCAAAGTTCATCCTGAAGTATTTACTGGTAGAGTGGTCATGCCTGTTTAATTTCCCTCCTAAAGAGAAAAGCTAGAAACACCCATACTAAGATTGCCTTACAATTCCATTCAAACAGAAAAATCCTAGATTATTCTGAATGAAAGAATAAATACAATTAAGGACAAATTTGAAGACGACACAGAGCTTTACTCAAAACTGACGGTCTGTATATTGATATTCATTTGAAAAAAGATTTTACAAAAGTCTGATTCTCCATTAAACTTTGGAAAAGCTCAGATAACATTTCTGCAGCGTTTTCTTACAAAAATTGTGTGATCCCTTTCTCTCTAGTCCTGGTATCCATTTATATCAATATGGATGCACAAAGCTTCGGACTTCTTGAGGAAAGTTTGTTACAATTACTTCAAAAATTGAAGAAGTTACAATTTCAGTTATGCGCTCTTTTCAGCTTCTTCAGCAGTCTGTTGGACGGGTTGTTCAATTGCAACCTCCTCTGGCTCTTCAGGGACGTTCTCTAACTGCTCCGGATCTCGAGTGGAATATTTAATTCCCCACTCACCATACGTCTCCTCGGTTGGCCATATAAAATTAATCACATCACTTTTAACCTTAGTCAACCCTTTCCAAGAATTCCTCAGTTTGTTGACTTTTGAGTTAAGAAAACTGTAGTGTGATTTAATTCTCTCTATTTCCTGTATGGTTATAACAAAAAATGAGGTATCATCCAGATCAATAATTCCCTTGACCCTTTCTGACAATTTAGCATTTATCTCATTGAGCCATATCTGCTTATCTTTCAGCTGATCTGGATTGGCAAAAATTCGTGGGAGTAACTCACAAACCTGATCAGTGTATTCCTTTTTAAGCAATTTAACCCTTCTTTCCACATTATCCACCTCTGTCGCCAATTGCAATAAACTCTTAGTGATATCAGAAGTGGATTTGATAATAGGGTTAGCTCTTGCTTCATCACAGGAAACACACATGAACTCCAAATCCTGCTCCCTAGGCCTCCATCTGTCAAAAATGGGTGTCAATATGACTTTATCTCTTATCAACTCAGTCCATATCTCCATGACTTTTCCTACACTATTGTGAAGGAGTGAAGCATTTATAGTGTCTGCAAAACTGGAGACTGTGGCCTTGATCTTTTCTTCATACTTCCCTGCATAATAGGCCTGAGTTTGCTTAAGACCCTCCAATTCTTGGGGAGTTATCTCTATCATCTGAGAGCTGGAAGGTGCAGGAGATGGTGGGAGCTCAATAATGGGGCTAGTAGGTGGAGGTCTTGCAGGAGAAGAGGTGATCATTAATGTTGAGGACTCACCTTGTTGACGTTGTCCTGCTAATTGGCTTTGCAATGTGGCAATAATACTCTCCTTGCCTCTTATTTCCTCCTTGGCACTGTCATAAGCCTTCAAGACTGTTTCCAATTTGAGCTGGAGGGCTTCCTTTTCTTTAGCATCCTTCTCAGCTACTGCAACACTAAATTTGGTAGTCTCCAACACTGTGCTAGCAGCCTCTACTACCCCTGTACTCTCTACTCTCTTAACCATTAATCCACCAATGTGACTTGTCCCTGTGGTGTCTTTACCCTTCTTGTCCTCATTTCTCTTAAGGGACCACATGACTAGAGAAGCATTGTCTTTACTGAATGTAACCCCTTCCATGGGTTTGGTTTCTTTCCTCACTGCATCCAGCACCAGAGCATCAGCAATATTCCATTCTGGCAAAATGAGCACTCCAGCTTGTGCTACTAAATCTCTCCCCTGTTCAGGAGTGATGGTTTTGAATTCTTCCATCATCTCCTGTTTTATTTCTTCCTCCACCAAGGCTGGATCTTTATTTGGTTGTTCTACCTTTCTTGTTTCACATCTAGCATTATATTTATCTATATGTTGTTTCCATATGAATTGCATGAATGCTTCAGATGTTACAAAACTATCATCTGCTAGAAAAGCACTAGTGGCCTTCTTTATCTCAGGATCCCACTCCTGGCCTTTGAGTTCAGTCGAGGTGATGTCCATTTGTGCTTCAGTGGGTTCTTCTGGCATCCCCTCTTCCACTTCATCATATGTATACGCAATCTCCCCCAAACTGCCCAACTGAGAGAGGTATTCAGTTGCTGCTTGTTCATCTCCAATGTGGAGAGGGGATTGGGATGGGGAATATAAGGGTGTATCTGATTGCACCTCCTTCCCCACCCTCTGCTTCTTTGGGCTGTCTTGTATGTGAATGACTTCATGTGCTTTCCTCTTCCCTTTGGATGAAGAGGTTTCCCCTCTTGCAGACACCAACACACTGTAACCTGCTTTCTTATGCAGGGTGTAATCACCAGGAGGGATGGCTTTAATAGGAGCTGATTTCCCCAAAATCATTCTTGCTTTCTCAGGGTTGTTTTTAATTACAACTTCCCTTTTCTCCTTTATTGTCTGCATCACATCCTCAAAACAAATAATCAAAAATTTTATCTTTTCTTCCAATGGGAAGAAGCTAGACAATGGGTCATAGCTAGCATCAAATTGATGCACAAAATCCAGGGCCTTCCTGTAAGCTACCCATTTTTCCTTCCTCAACTCCTGTTCATCCAAATCAAATTCATTCTTGATGAGGTCTTCAGGAAAGTGGAATTGATGGGGCCTACCTCTGCATGCTACTTTCTTCCGGAATACACCATTGTAGAAGTCTTCTGGATCAGCACATCTTGACACTGCAGTGGACAAATGGTAGGGTTTGAGGAAATCCTCAAAACATTTCCAGCCGCCCTTGGTGATTACAAATTGGTGGGCTACTGTAGCTGTAGGGAAAATAGTCCCTTTACCTCGGCCTGTTAACTCTGCCTCTTGCAAGTCACCAATTTGTCTGAGAATCTCAGCTATTCCCACTTTGAGGGGGACCTGGTATGGTAACAAAAATGGGGTGCCTCTGAAACCAAAGACCCTAAACACTGTGGACACTGGATACAAATACATATCACCCCAGTTATGAACAATCTTGACATTCTCTGCGAATTCTTTTGGTCTTAAGAATTCCAGAAGAATCTTGGGGACTCCTGGATTGTCAGAGCAAAGAAGAGTCCTTATCTTGGATGCAAAGTATTTATCAAACTTTAGAAAACTTGCATCCTCTCTATCCCATGACAATACGGTACTCCATAATTGTACCGGCATCTTTTCTCCCTCCTTTTCTTTTACCAGGTCCATTCCACTGGCAAAATAATCTCCACCTTTGAAGAGGAAGAGGTGCATCAATAGTGAATACCACCCAAATGGCCTATCCACCTTCCCATTCTTTATCCCCATCAGTCCTCCATGGATAGCATCAGCAATATAGGAGGCATAATCAAATGTAATAGCAAGAGAAGGATTCAGAATTTGAACAATCATTAACAGATAATGATTTGGCATATTAGATTCAGCATCCTCTCCTAGAACTTGGCAAAGTGCCCAGTACATCCCTTTTGCCCTTAAGGTAAACATACTTAGTGAAAAAGGCTCTTGTTTATTGGGCCCTATAACTGCTAACCCTCCCACTTTCAGAAAAAGTTCTTTGAGAGGCCCATTCCTGAGATGAGTCCTCTGTGCCCTGTATACCTGAGTTAATTGTGTGAATTTTATAGGCTCCAAGAAATTGGTAAACTCACTAAGCCCAAACGCTTTTCTCAGCTCTTCTGCATTTATCTCCACGAGGGTTTTTCCATTCACATCTCGGATACACCTGGTAACTGAATCATAATTCAATGCCATTTGGGTTAACAAATCTGTATCCATGAACACCCCTGGGACTACCAATCTCCCAACATCTAATTCCCAAATGCTATTTTGAGGAGCAAGAGAATTCCTCATTCCAAAACCGATTTTAAATAACCCCAACCCAGACAGCCCAACCTGTGGGTCTCTTAACCAATTACCCTTATCATACAATCCTTCTCCAATTCTCAGTCGGGGAGCCCTAGGTACTAATTCTTTGGCCTTAGATGCCTGGTTGGTTGATAGCGTCAACTGCTCTAAGAAGTCATCACACACACTTCTTTCAAGATAATCAACTTTACCAGAAAATTCCCTTTTAGGAGCCATTTGCAATACAACCAGATAAATATTACTTCTGAAACTACTTCTGTTATACGAGAACAGTTTCACTTATTACAACACAAGAATGGCTGCAAAATAAGAAAAAACCTGATGCTTGCTCGAAGAAATTCGCTCTGCAACCAATTCGCCTTTTCTGTATTTGTAAAAGATAACTCTGCGTTTGCCTCCTCTGCAAAAATCCTTTTAAGAGGTATCCTTACTTGGTTGTTAGGAAATCAAATGCTTGTACTCTGGGCCTTAACTGTAACATTGATTCCGCATGCTTCGACTGTCCCTTCAAAATCGAATTCATACGAGAATTCATATTTTAGCTCCAACGGGTCGCAGTCTTTCTGCAAGTGTCTCTTTGTGAATTTCATTTTGACGGCTTTGTCCTTAGTCTAAGTCCTGTCTTTTATTGGCTACATAATACCACGCGGCATCCGACCATTGGCTTAGAAAATCCCCTCACATTCTATTTTGATACTGGCTGAATGTCGCCCTTTATACTGTGGTGGGCCCGTGCCTTTCTCTTTTTGCCATGTCATCATCATGACAGGTGGACGGCCGATATTCATTCTCGCTATTTCGCAGCCTTAAAGGGTGAGCACTTAACCCTTGCGAAATAGCGCGGGCCGTTGGATTATCTTTCAAGTTAATCACCTTTTAATCCTTCGAACAGGTCCTCAGGAATGGTGGGCCCGCTGAGTCATCAGTGACATCTGGCATCTAGTCATCCACTGTGCTAATTTGTCACTCTGTCACTTGCCGGAAGAAGAACCATGGGGGCCCCACTTCAGTCTCGACAGGTCTATCTCAGAAATGGTGGGCCCACGGACATGCCATGGACACCTGGCTTCTTGTCACCTTCGAAGCTGACCTGTCAACTTTTCATTTGTCAAACATACACTATAGGGACCCACAGCTGCCTTTTAGACCGCGTGTCATCAAGACACGTGGATGGTCCAGGTTAACTTTCGCTATTTCGCAGCCTTAAAATGTGAGCATCTTACCCTTGCGAAATAGCGCGAGCCGTTAGATCTTATCTCGACTTTCTCGGCATTTAAACCCTGTTAGGAGCTTTCAGAAGAGGTGGGCCCACGGACATGCCACGGACACCTAGCGCCCTGTCATCTTCGAAGCTGACCTGTCGACTTTTCATTCGCTGGAAGGAGCCACGGGGTCTCAATGAATTGTAAGAGCTATCCCTGCCAGGTCACCTCCACCTGTGAGCTGACTCATCTTTGGGGCCCACTTTGATCCTTAATCTTAAAATGCTGACTGTGGCGGCCTGTGCCACGTGCTGCCCTCTAATACGCCAGAGAAGACCACGTAGAGGGGGCCCCACCTTCTTGACAGCCGCAACCTTCACTTCCTCCGCATGACACATGGACGGCTGATATTAATCCTCGCTATTTCGCAGCCTTAAAGGGCAAGCACTTAGCCTTCGCGAAATAGCGCCAACCGTCGGATCTTTCCCCAAGTTGATCAGTGTTTACTGGGCCCGACACTTTAGAAGGAAATAATAAAAAGGTGAAAATTTTTCAAATAATTAACATGACCGCCTAGGGAAATAGCAAGGGGGGAACACTTCTTACGACCCCACGACCCATGACTTAAGTGAAATAAAGTAACGACGGAATAGAAACCAGGGGATTCAAAACAAAAGATAAAGCGCAAAACTTAGAAAAGCCTTAAACCCTCTAGGTTTAGAATAAGGCTGAAGCATTTGGGGCCACATCTTATACAAAAATTTTCAAAAACCATAGCCAAATATGGGGAAAGAACCCAATTTTAAAAACAGCGATAACACCGACAGTTGAAAGTATGGATGTAGAGGATGTTAATCCTAATCCTAAAGTCTTATATACTATGGATGTTGATACTCAAAAGATCAACATTGTGGTAGACAAAGATACAACTGATAAGACTGAAATGGCTAGTGAGCCTCCGGTAGCTGAGCAAACTGATAACACACAGGAGAAACTAGCATATGACAAAGAGCAAAAGGTAGAGACTTAGACTTAAACTGAGATAATGCAACAAACAGAGAAACAAATAGAGAAAAAGGCTCCTGAACAGGAACATCAACAAGAACAAGAACAGGTTCATAAGGAAATAGTGCCATCGGCAACTGGAGAAGTAGAAAAACCATTTCTTAAGGAAATGCAAACACAAGCAGACCTACTAGAGGTCAGTACAAGCTTGGTTACTTCCATTGGTGGTACTCAAAATGTAGGTTCATCATCAGGCTACAATTCAACTAATGTGACTGAGGTACTATTGGATTCAATTAAAAAGATAACAGACTGCACCTCACAAGCTTATAAGGCAATAGATGACACAATACCAATTTTGAAGGTAATTGCTCCTAACTATAATATAGACAATAAAGATTCTTTAGGACACCTTGATACCTTGTGTAAATATATCATAGAAAACATCGAGAAAATAAAGGAAGAGACATTGAAGGACAAAGTAGAAATTGAAAAGTAGAGATTCTTTGATGAGCAGATAAAGAACTGTACTAGAGATTTTGACACACTTCTACCGGAACTGTGTAATTTATTGAAAGAGTACAAAACTCTGTACAAAGACACCTATAAGACAAACTTTTTTGACTGTAGATATTGATAAGAAGATGAGCAAGGTACAGGATGAAATCAACAAACTTGCAAATAATTTTGTTAATTCACCTTATACATTATCAGTTTTTGAACAGAAGATAACAAATTTTAAGGAAGAATTACTTAAATTTGAAAGAGAAAAGGAGAGAATAGTGAATAAGGCAAACCATCTAAGATTAAAATAGAGTCCAAGATTGGACTATTTAGCATCATTGTGAAAGGAAGTATCTGAGGCACTAATATAGGGACAGAAAACACCGACAGAGCATTTGTAGCATCTCATCGGTACAGTTAAAAGAAGAGAGACAACAATAAGAGATAGTAAAAAGTTTATGGAGAGTATAAACTTGATTTTGGCGGATCTATTTCAAATTGTAACTACCCAGTTTCAATGTTGAAACTACAAACTCTACTGACATCTTGACAACCTTTGTCATTGATGCCAAAGGGGGAGTAGTGGGATGAGAAAATTCAACATCACGGGAATCATATGCTCAGAGGGAGCACACACATTTTTAGTAACATTTTTTTTGACTTCACATTTTTTGATACACTCTTGAAATTTCTCATGAGTGTTGCCATCAATGCCAAAGGGGGAGATTGCTAGCATATGCACACTCCAATGAGACACTGTATGTGATTAAAGGTTTTGTCATTGATGGCAACCTTACAATCCTATGGCACCAGCAAGGCATTACACCGGCAAGTTAGTGCATTGGCATCAACGATCAGACTCTACACTGGCACTTAGGACACCGGCACCGGCACAGAGAAAGGAAGCATATCGACACAGAGGTCGATAGGATTTTGTTATATTATATTTTGTTTATTATTGTAAAAACTTTGTAAGCCGACTTGGCATGTTGCAAAATGACTCTTATATATAAAAGAGATCATTGTAGACATTTTAAAAGAAAGGAAAAAAGTGAAGTGATGTATGTGAAATATTAAGGAAGACCTATTATGCGAAATATAGGGTAAAGTGTTTATGTAAGAAGCAAAGCAAAAACTGGTACTAAATCAAGCATTATAGATGCTATTGTAAAGCAGTACAAGATATTGGATTTGTACAATCCACATTGTAAGTCAGTGAGATTTCCCACTGAGCAGTGAGCTCTAGGCAGTTGGCCTTCCTGCATGTGCAGGCCCTTATTGTAAGTAATATTCTCTTATTGGCCAGTAAGTGGATATTGTGGGTCACAAATCCCACTGAGGTTTTTCCCACACCGGGTTTCCTCTTTAAATCCTTGTGTCATGGTGTGATTTTCATATGGATGTTTTTAATTCTGTTTATTGCATTATTTCTTGCATACTGGTACACTATTATAATATATTCTGCATGTTTTAAGATAAGAAATTATGTACACCGATTAGATATCGATTCACCCCCCCCTCTCAGTATCTATGGGAATCCTAACATACACTAACCAAAAGAAGAATCAGAAAGAATTCTTGCATGATCTCCACTATTGAACCAAGAACTGCTAAGGAAGCATTTGGTGATGATCATTGGGTTAAAGCTATGGAGGAGGAATTAGATCAAATTGAGAAGAACAACACATGGACCCTAGTACCCCGACCAGTAAACAAAAATGTGATAGGTACTAATTGGGTATTCATGAACAAGTTGAATGAAGATGGTGTTGTAGCTCACAACAAAGCTAGGTTGGTTTGCAAAGGTTATGCACAAGAGGAAGGAGAAGACTATGGTGAGACTTTTACACCAGTGGAAAGACTCGAAGGTGTCAGAAATTTACTTGCACTTGCATCACACAATAAATTCAAAGTATACCAGATGGATGTTAAGTCAACATTTTTGAATGGGATACTAGAAGAAGAAGTATACATTGAGTAGCCAGATGGTTATGCTCTGACTGGTAAGAAAGACATGGTATGCAGATTGCATAAAGCTTTATATGGATTAACACACATGCCGAGAGCATGGTATGAAAGGCTTCATACACATCTGATGAAGATAGGATTTCTGAAAACCAGTGATGATAGTAACATATATCTCAAATCCGAAGGAGATAAAATACTAGTCAGTGAAGTATTTGTTGATGATATCATATTTGGAGGTAATGATGACAAGAGCAACAATTTTGCAGATGAAATGAAAAATAAGTTTGAAATGTCTTTTAGTGGGAGAAATGAAAATTTCATAGGCTTGCAAATACATCAAATGAAGAATGGTATTTTCATCACATAGTCTAAGTATGTGAAAGAGGTCTTGAAGACATTTGGCATGAGTGACTGTAAACCAGTTGGGACACCAATGGTTATAGGTTGTAAGTTGTCTAAGGAAGATGAGTCCAAATCTATTAATGAGAAGGAATACAGGTCAATGATTGGAAAATTGCACTATGTTGTTCACAGCAGACCTGACATAGCTCATGTAGTTGGCATAGTTTCTAGATTCCAAAAGAATCCTAAGGAAACACATCTGATAGCAACCAAGAGAATTTTTAGATACTTGAAAGGTACTGTTGATTATGGGTTATAGTATCCATATGGAGGAAATTTTGACTTGAAGGTGTACACAAATGCAGATTAGGCAAGAAATGTTGATGACAGGAAAAGCACAATCAGCGGAGAAGTTTTTCTTAGAGGAAGACTTGTTTCATGGAGTAGTAAGAAGTAGAGTTGTCCTTCACAATTTACTATTGAAGCTGAGTATGTTGCAGCTTACATGAATTGTACATAGGTTATATGGATGAGGCACATTTTTTAAGGTTTTAAGATCAAGATTTCAGAACCTATAAAGATTTTATGTGATAATACAAGTGCCATAAATTATTCCAAGAACCTTGTTTTGCACGCACAAACCAAGCATATTGAATTGAAGTATCATTTCTTGAGGGAAAAAGTACAGAGTAAAGATGTGATCTTGGAGCATGTTTCTACGAAGGAGAAGCTTGCAGATATTTTTACTAAACCTTTGCCTAAGACTACTATTGAGTATCTTAGAAGACTGTTAGGGGTTGTCCCTCTTCATGAAGTCAGTTAAGTATGATGTAGATTACATCAGTCTCGGAGCTGCTTGCATAATTTTATAGAAGGATTGGTGTAGAAGTGGATTTATTCCACAAGGGGAGCATCAAGTTGCAGATTGTTGATGTTACACAGTGAAATTTAACATTACATGTTTTACTTTCAATTTGGCATTGTTGTCGAAGGGGGAGAAGAATTATGTGATTATGGGAAGGAGAACCAACGTCAAGCTGAAGATGGAGAACATGGTGAATACTTGGTAATGTAAAACAGGATTCCTATTCACAATCATGAAAAACAATCAATGGTATTGATATTTGTATTGCCATTAATGCCAAAGGGGGAGATTGTTGGCATTTGCATGAAGATTGTATTAATGATATGTTATGTTGTCATTGATGTCAATTAACCGGTAATGATATTGTTAATATTGTTTTAATATTGTTATTATAACCGGTAGGAATAATTTGTGAGGAGAACCGGTAACTGGTGTAAACCCTATCTATTGATATAACCGGTAAACCCTACTTGTTGTTTTTGATAAACCCTAACCGATTAAGTATGGTGAATTGATTATATTGATTAATGATCTAACGATGAGCGGTAATGATTATGACATGTATGATTATTGTATGAAGATAATTTTAAGTATTTTTTCTCATTGTTGTAACGGTTTTTGTCTAGGGAATGAGTAAATGTATTTCATCTAATGTAAAGCGCTTGATGAGTTACTAAGTTCGATGAAGTGGCAATCAAGGTTTTCTTGATTGATGTGCAAAGATTGGTATGTAATCCAATGATCATACTTGAACCAATTTGTTTGTAATCTCTATGAGAATTAGGTTTTTGTTGTGTTACCGACCTAATTGATTTGTTTATAAGGTCGATGAAGTTGTTTAGTTTAATGAGTTGGCAAAGAGTTAGTAAAGATCAGTTGAGTGTGTGGTTGTCGAACCAGATGATGTATATACAGTTTGAGTAAAGGTAGATAGGAGCATCAAATGGATCTGATCAAGAAAGTGTAGTGCTATTTAGAGAGATCATCAAACTCTTGTTGTTTTCTAACAATTACAACAGAATTGAATTCCTCTAACCGGGTAAGCTCTAACAAGCTTGGTGTTATTCAAATCCTCTAACAAGGTGATCCATTAGATTGGATTTTCAAATCCTCTACCAAGGTTACTCCTTACAGGGTATTGCTTCTAACAAGGCATTGTAGTCAATCCCTTAACCGGGTAATTCCTAACAAGATCAGTTCTTAACAGGACTTTTGTAAAGCTTTAATAGGATAGGCTCCTAGCAGTGCAAACTTTAGAAGAGTTCAGATAGTTATCTTGTGAGTCTCATCTCACCATGGTTTTTACCTATTTGGGTTTCCACATCAAAAATATTTGTGTCAAGTGGTGAATGTTTTTGTGGTTATGTTTTCATGGTTGATTTACTTAACTACTTGGATAAGTCATGATAACCAGAAGCATTGAAAAATGAAGAAGTTGTTTACTGTTATTTTGTTGTAACAGTCAACCGGTTTATCTTATGATTTTTTATCTTGACAGATGTATTACATTGTTAGTTCTAAGTTTACTTTGAGAGATTGATTTTTGAGATTGGTGAAGTTTGTATCAATTTTTCTATCTATTGATTCACCCCCCCCCTCAATAGTTGATCGGATACATATTCTCTCAGTAGTTTGTATCAGAATTTATTTTCTTATATTAGAAAGCAAAAATCAATTTTTTGATCAAAGTGGGAAAAAAGAGAAGGAAGCAGAAGAGGAACGGTGGTAAAACCCTTGTAGGGCAACCTACAATTAAGAAGAGGTTGTCCAAAGTGTGCGAACCTTGTCTTGCGCAGGCCTTGGATGGCCTTCCTCTCTATCAGGTACCTCTCACTCCTTTCTCATTAATGCTTTCTTTGGTGGATTTGTGTTTATAAGCTCTCGCTCACCGAGGGAAGATGAATATTTTGCTGCAGTCATGGACACAACTATGGAGAAGACTTTCAAGCAAGCATTTGTTGGTGAGCACAACCTACCAAAGGGAACCAAGTTTAGGGTTATCTCCTTTTTTGGTGACCAAGGACCATCCGATAATGGAGGAAGAGGTAAGAACTACTTGACCCTTGAATTATTTGCTACTCCAAATTCTTAAATGTCTATGACAATTGATAGTGAGAAGACTAGGCTTAAGAACATAACAATTTTTCTTGCGACCTTGGATATTAATAAAATTCCATCTAGAAATCATTTGAATAATTGGTTACATAATGTAAGGGGAAAGAAATTAGGGTTCAATTTTTCCTTCTACAATATGATCCAAAAGGGGCTTACAACCTACCAATCAAAAGAAAACTATCAAAAAACAATACTGGACCATTGGTTATGGGTGTTTTTAGGCCATTAGTTGGGTCCCAGAGGCTAACTATGATGAAATTTTGGCTTTGTCGATCCCTAAATGGATTAAAGTTCACAATGTTCCCCCTTTTCTATGGAATTTTATACCTAATGCTCTTAAACCATTAGGGAATGTGATTAGAATGGATAAAATGGACTCTCTTCTGTCGCATATGAATGCAAGACTTTTTATCTCTTTGAACCTTGGGATGGACCTCTCGAGGGACCTCAAATTGGAACTTAATAATGAGACTATTGTTTTCCATATTGAATTTCTAGGAGGGATTAATGCTTGTTTCCTTTGTAGAAGGGAAGGGAATGTTAGAAAAAATTGCCCCCTTGTCAAGAAGTAGATGGATGCTAACCCTAAAACTTTGTCTAATAAACTAGTTAATCTTATCAAAGCCTCTCCTGCAGATTTGACTACTCACTCTCCTTCTCTTTGTGAACCCCCTCTGGGTAACTCTTGTGTCGTTCCTCCTAATGCAAGGGACCATTCCACCTATGTTCCTTCCTCTTTGTTTCACCCTATGTCTCCTATGTTGGACTCCTCTCTTGATTCCACTTTTACTCCCTCCTTGCCCAATAAAATGGATGTTCTATAACTAGAGATTAGGAGAGTCACTCACTCCTCTTTGGGACACCACCCTATGGATACTCCTCAAAAGGAGAATATCCATCTCTCCGAGGAGGACAATCAACATAATACAAAATATCTCAATGCCCAACAATTTTTATGGGCAAGTTAAAAAGGATGATTAATACTAGGAAAAGGGTGCAGAATTTTATTGATGGAGGAATGCAATTGAATGATAAAGGTAGTGATAGTATTGTTGAGGAGTCATCCTCTACCCTCTTGGTTTCTCCTTCCAAGGGTAAAAGTACTGCCCTTGATTACTATTCTACGTGCCCAATTGGGGAACTGACTAATCCTGAAGGTGTGAAGTTATGTGCTTCCAATACAATTAGGCCTCCTAATATCTCAATAGTAGTGATTGATAAAGAAAATGAGGCCTATAATATCTCTAATGAAGTTGAGTCTGATATCTCTAGAGTTTGAAAACCCTAGGTTACTCCCCCTTTCAAACTTGGCCTAAGATTGAGTAGAGAAGTGGGTTTGGCTGATAAGTGCAATACTTATTCCAATGGTAGTGAAGATCAAAAGGGCATGGAGACGGGCTTAAATGATGAGCATGAGGATATAGAGAATAGACATGTCATGTGGGTCATCATGCCATTTTAGGGAAATCCAAACAAATAAATCATGGAAGAATCCACGAAGGAATATAGTGTCAGTAAGGCTAAGAGGGGAAAAAAAAAGGAAAAAAGACCAAAACATAGGGGACCCAAAGCTTGGGGCAGAGCAAATGTTTGAATTTAAGAAAAAGGGAGGAAGACCTAGTGGCTCCTTGACTCTCTCATAGGCTAAGAAAGTCCCAATAAAAGCCCTCCCGAAATGCTATGATTTCTTTAGGGCACCAATGGACATTGCCCACTAATTCTCCATGGAATTAAACCTTACCTCCTAGAATATCAGAGGACTTGAGTCCCTAGACAGGAAATTATGGTGAAAGTTTTGTGAGAATGTATAAAGACATTGATATGTTGTTCATGCAAGAATTTAAGGCTATAGGCTTTGGTCTTGATATCAACATAGAATGTGTTTGGCAAGATGCCAACTGTTATGCTACAACACATAGTAAAGGTAAGGGTAGTGCAACCATTCTGGTAAGAAATAAATGGAGCAAGTTTATCTCCAAATGGGGCTATTCACGTTGTAATAGACTTGTGTAGATTATTTTGAATTACAAAGGGGTGGAATTTAGGCTATGCTCTGTATATTGCACCCAATGACCATAGAGAAAGAATTGAACTCTGGAAATGGGTGTATCAGCTAGAAGAGATCCCTTGGATAATCAGAGGGGACTTCAAGATGATTGAGGACCCCTCAGATAAGAGTGGAGGTAACAAATATGAGTGGAAAGGTGATGAAATTTTCTATTGGAATAGAATGAAGAGTAAGCTAAGACTCATAGATCCAATGGTTGGAAGGAGGAAAGAGTTTAGGGCTATTTGGTTCACTTTGTGTAATTCTCAACATGGACCTAAAAGTATCTATTGCAAACTTGATAGGTTTTACTTACAATATGGATTTTTGTAGATTTATCAAACCTCCTGATGGCAATGATGTGAGAGTCACCCAATTCATACTATCTGACCATCATCCTATTTATGTAGTGATCTCCCATAACACTGCCACTAGAAGGGCTTGTAAAGGCAGTGGTACATTTGCCTTGAATAGTAATTTACTACGTGAAAGTGAAATTAAAAAGGCAATATTTATCATCAAGCAATTCCATAAGAAAATCAGTACACATGGAAGTGTCATTTTTAGGTGGAACTCTTTTGTGTCAAGTTGGAGGATCCTCTTCCAAACTGTGGGTAGGAAGAGAGCCAAATATTCCAGAAAAGTTGAATTTGAAGCACATCAATTGCTTGTGAAGGCCGAGGAAATAATCCAATATGATCCATCGAGTTTATATGCTCAAGAATCCTTATGTCATGCTAAGGAGACTCTCAGGAAAATCCAAAATATGAGAATCCAAGGAGCCAAAATTAATTGGTTGGAGATTGGGGATAAAGGATCCAAATATTTTTTTGAAATTCTTAAGAATAATGAAGCTACATAGAATATAGATAGAATTTGGGAAGATGGACAAACCTTCATAGACCACTTAGATATTCTTAGAGCCCTTTCCCAATTCTATAAGAAGTTATTTACATCAGAAGAGACTGGCAGGGATAAATTGGAGGCAAGAGAGAAGATTAGGGGCATTATCCCTATAAATATTTGTAGGGAAGATGAATAATTGTTGGACAAAGAACTATCCTTGGAGGAAATCAAGAAGGTTATATTGTCCTTGAACAATGAGAAAACACCTTGGCCTGATGAGTTGACTATTGAGTTTTATAAAGAATGTTTAGATTGGATAGGAGAGGATCTGCTGCAATTAGTTTACAGTGAAGACCTTGGCAAGGGATCTCTAGGAGATGAAATTAACAAAGGACTTATCAAACTTATTCCTAAGGATGGTGACAGGTCTTTAATGAAGAATTGGAGGCCCATAACACTTCTGAATGTGTCTTACAAAATACTCACTGAAGTCCTTGCAAGAAGATTGGATAGTATTCTCTCCAAGATTATTAACCCCACCCAAACTGGGTTTGTAAAAGGCATGTTCATTCTAGAAAACCTACTCACATGTTGAAAAGCCATGGACTAGGCTAAAGAATCTAAACAAGATGCTTCCATGCTACTATTGGACTTTGAGAAAGCCTATGATAGGATAGAATGGGGTTTTGTCAATATGATGATGGGGGCTCTTGGCCTTCCTAGACAATTTTTCTTAATGGCCAACACTCTCATTAAAGATGTTAAGGCTTGTGTTGAAATGAATGGGTTTGTATAAAAAAAAATTGATCTATCTAGGTCAATAAGACAAGGATGTCCATTAGCACATGTCATCTTTGTTATTGCAACAAATACCATGTACTACCTATTAAGGGATCAAAGCATCTCCCCTAAATTTAATGGCATCTCCCTTTCGGAGGGTCATCACCTCTCTAATATCTAGTTTGAAGATGATACAACCATTATATTAGAACTCAAAGAAGATAATATCAAGTTTGTTATGTATAAATTGGATTATTTTTGTTTAGCCTCTAGTATTAAGATCTCTCTTCAAAAATTAGTAATGTTTGGGTGGGAAGATCATTGCCCTATGTGGTTCAGTAAATACTCTCTTCTCTGGGGAGGTCCTAATTATCAGGTTAGATATTTAGGGATTCCATTTGCTCGCACCTTAAATCAATGTGGATCTGGATTAAGGAGAAGATTGATAAGAAATTGGGAAAGTGGAATAAGAGATACCTAACCCTCAATGGAAGAGTACAAGTATGTCAAAAGATCTTGTCTGCATATGACATCTACTATACATCAGCATGGCTCTTTAACAATTATCAATTTTATCATATCCAAAAACAAATCAAAAAAAAATTATAGTCAGATGGAAAAGGCAGAAAAAAGGGGCATGATGTAAAATGGAATTGGTGTGTAATGAGTAAATAAAAAGGGGGACTAGGTCTTAAGGACCTAAGATGGCAGGGTATAGCTCTTGCTGCCAAATGGATCTTTAGAGGTTTAGAAGGAGATGAACCATAGAAAATTCTCATTAGACATAATATTATGAGGCTTGTCCCTAAGAGGGGTTCCTTTTGGAAATACCTATCATTAAATGATATTAATGTAGTACATTTTGAGGTAAGACGTGTTGGGTCCTATGTGTTCAAATCTATATGGAAGGCATGGAAAATTATAAGATAGTTTATAACTAGTAATGATATTGTGTGGGATGATAAGGAAAAATGTGGTGAAAGATCAGTGTGGTGGAATCTAAAGCACAAGGGCGGGTCTTTGCCCCTGCTCCAAGGGTGCTCTGCTAAAATTTGGGCCTCTAAAGGATTGAAGACTTTTTAGGACATAATCAGAGATGGCCACCTATTAAGTTGTAGTGACATCAAACTGTTGTATAATATTTCAAATTCTCATTTGAAAACCTATTCCACTTTGAGAGATGCTTGTACCCCCCTTTGTCTCCCCAAACCATGCTTTGTTCCTTACTCCAGGTTGTCTCTTTCAAATGGCCTGATGAATTTGTGCTTTCTAATACCAAAACTAAGTCTATTTATTCCTTGTTGATAATGAGTTTATTTTTTCCCATGCTAATTCCTTCTAGGGCCTGGATATTAGTGTTATTTCTTGGAATAAGATTTTTTCGCTCCCTTTGGTGTAGACTTGTGGAACCTAAGAAGAAATTCTTTTTTTGGCAATTTGTACTACATAGACTTCCTCTCAGAATGCCTAATGAGAAACTCTCCATCTGCTCTTCTTGTAGGATACCTAAAACTATTATGCATATTTTTCTTGATTCTCGTTGCCAAAGAAGTTTGGAATATCTTTAGTATTTGTATTGGGGGTAATTTTTTTTTCATTACATTGTGACTGGGTATATTCATGGCCTTAAGAAAGAAGCTAATATTTTTTGGTCTATATTTTCTATTGAAATTATTTGCATCATTTGGAAATTTCAGAACTATAGATTTATTATCCACACTGCTTCTTCAAAAGGATCCCCCTTTCCCTTTTTGTCTAAGTCTACAGGTTTTCCTTCTCTCACATAATGTTTTGGTTATCGCTTGCGAGGCGCCATGTGTTCGTGCATCACGTATTTTCAACAGCTTCTTCTTCCTCAATGTCATGGAGCCCTGTTCAAGTGCCACGTGGCATTTTATTTTCTTCTCTACAACGGTCTTGCTCAAATTTTTGAAGAGACATATATGTCACAAGGCGTAGCAGTCTCGTGGGAGATTATGAGGTTGAAGTTTTGTTGAGAGGCCAAACTCCCCGTCCTACTATCATGTGTCTTTCCAAAACAATTGTTGGAAGCTCCATGTGTTCGGATAACAAAAAGCAGGGCATTTCTCATGAGATTCAAGTAGCATAATAAGTATTCGTGAACCATTTTTGGGGTGATGTTTCAGATGTGTCCAATAGTTTGTTGCAAAATGAGTGGTTGGGATTACTTTTTGATCCAATTAACAAAAAGATGGATGCAGTTGTGCTATGGAGAAAAGAAGACATCTCTTTCATGGTATTTGATATTCACAAAGTGATAACTCGGTGCCACCTAGTGTTGAATGAAGAGACTTTCTTGTTTTCCTAGTTGTGGGCCATTATCCTTTCTCTAGTTAATTTGAAATGTTTGTATGAGGAAGGGCTTCAGATCTTTTATTCAAGAGAAACAAATAGGAATTATAGACAATATTTTATCCTCAAAACTATTATTGTTTTACTAAATTTAAGTAATCAAATTGTGCTTCAGGCCTTTGGGACTATTTTGTTCATGGTGCATTAATAGTTTTCTGTGCATTTTTATATTGGGTCTTAACTCTAGTAATGTATGAGTAAACTCTGCTAAATTGAATCATGTTATACACTCTTTCCTTTTGGTAGATTTTTAATGAATTCTTTGCTTCATGTTTTAAATATTTCTAAAGTATCTTGAAAGATGTTTTTGAGGCATGTAGATTGTTGAATGGACCTTAGAATTGTATGTATTGGAAATTCTTTGTGTTGTTTGTTCGAGACCATATAAAGTTGGGTGCATCATCTTAGAGTAGATTGTTTCTATTTTCTTTTCTCCCTTTTCCTTCTTGATGAATGAAGAGCCAACTTCTAAAATCCCAGAGGTTACTCAGTTAAAATGCATAGGTTCCCCAATACTAGGTTTACTATAAGGTTGTTTTTATAAAAAGCATTTTTAGAGATCAACAATTTTTTTTTCTAGTATGCACGGTGGGACTGAAATTCTCTTAGCTTAAGTGGGTGTATGAGCCATATACCTATTACTAGAAGACAAACTACATTAAATCCAAATATATTGTTACCACCTCTGGTAGCAGTCCAATCTAGAGTGTCAAGAGGAGGAGTACAAATCCCAGTTCAGATCCCTGTGCCAATGGCAATTCCTTCTCTTAGAAATTTCACTACATGAAATAGTGGGAGTCCCTTATTCCACCTGCTCCTCCTAACTAGTGTAATGTTATTCCAACCTCTGCATTAAAATCTTTGCCAAAATTTACTAGGGAGGATTCTAAAACCCCTAGAGAGAACCTACAGGATGTGGTTGATGTATGTACTGTGCACAATGTCACACAACAACATGTATCATTAAGGCTACTTGCATCCTCTTTTAAGGGAAAAGCGTGAGATTGATATAGATCTCTTGCGCCAAATTCATGATGTAGAAGAATCCCCAGTTCTTGGCAATCTTGCATCTACCAAAAATTTCCTTTATGTTTTGCTTTTTGTTTTGCAGTTTCAGCATTTTATTCTGCATTTTCTGGCATTGGCTCACTAGATCTCGAGGAGTTAGATTTTTGCTTGAGGACTTTATCATCTACCTTATTCCCAAACCATGGAGAATTTGGATAATTTTTTGGCAAGTTATCACTACCGATTTTTGAGAGTTTTCAAGTATCGGTTGCCTGGCCCTATTTGCATTTGTAATCTACCAGAATCTATCAGATCCCTTTCATAGCTTGCAGAGCCCTGAACATTGATTCTGATTTTCCTTGGCATGTGGCTAACCTTCCCTTTAATCTCCACTTCATCCTTTGGATTTTCTAGAGGAATTTCTTTGGCAGAGGTTGACCTTGTTGTTTTACATGTTAGGTCTTGTTCTTTGGCATTTGATCCCTTTTTAGGCCGACCAGATCTCCTTGGATCATATAAATCATTATAATTGAGAATTAGAATGTATAGAAGTTAAGAGATAGAACATAGAAGATATATCTTAAGATTCGAGGTCCCAATTGTGACCTATTCTATAATTAAGCATGTTTTAGCAGACCAGTGAGCCGGTTTCTGTAACCTAGTTGTTATCGATTGATTGTAAATAATTTTCAAGATATAATTCATTTAGTTTTGCATTGCCTCCATCATATCCTTGTGTTTTCATTGTGTTTACTCTTGGCGACTTGTCCAGATTGAACTCTTTGACGTCCCTCCTAACCGGTGACTGCACCAAGTGGTATCAAAGCTAGGAATTATATTCCAGAGATTGCGTTGTCTTGAAATTTTGTTGTAGTGTGGCAGAGTATGGATCCAACCTGCAACTGCAAAGGATGCGTGAAGATGGTGTGAAGATGGCGTGAAGAGAAAGTAGGAATGGTGGAGCACGTGGGAATGAAGACCCTATTGTAATGGAAATGTTGTGAGGAATTGCAGCCCAGTTGGAAGCCGTTGAGACAACCTAGAGAAGAGGTTGACATATTGAAGATGTAAGTGAAGATGAAGGAGAAGAAGCCCCGACAGAACAAGTAAACCGACCGACAATTGATCTGGATGAAGAGAGGTTTTTTAGGGTTTTGAATAGGGCAAATACTAAACCTCATTTTACCCCACCAAAATATGATGGAAAGTTGGATTGGATCTCGAAGATGGAGAAATATTTTAATTTTGAAAACACCCGAGAAGAAAGAAAGGTGAAATATGTTTGTACCCAGTTGAAAGGTCATGCATGTCGTTTGTGGGAGCATTTGTAGGTTGATAGATAGAGAAGATGTAAAGAAAAGATCAAGACATGGTATCAGATGGTGGCTAAGTTGAAATCAAAATTTATGCCAACTGATTATCAGGTGAATCTGTTCTGGAAGTTGCAAAATTTGAGGCAGAAGGAATCTAGTGTGAAGGAGTACACCGAAGCATTTTACAAGTTGAATATCAGATCCGAACATGTTGATGATGAAGTTGAACAAGTTGCAGGATATTTGAATGGATTGTGGATGTCTATACAAGATGAACTCAGTTTGATCAAATTGCAGTGCATTGAAGAAGATTATTAGTATGCCTTGAAAGAAGAAGAGAAGCTGAACAAAATACATGAGAAGAGATAAAGAAGTAGAGGTGGAAGGTTTTCTGGAGGAATATTTCGAGGGAGAGGATATACCAGAGGTAGAGGAACCTGCATGGATAAGAACAAGGACAAGGAAGTAAGAAAAGAAGGTAATTCATATGAGAAGGATGATATAAATTTCAACTGGAGAAGAGAACTGGATGGCTACCAGAATGAGAATTTTGGAAAAGATGATAGAAGACAAGACAAGAGAGTGTTTAGAGGAACTTGCTATAAATGTGGAGGAGAAGGACATTGTGATCTCAAGTGTAAGAAGACATAGAATACTCAGAGAACAGTAGTGGTGGAAGAAAGCCCCACTAGTTCAGCTAATAAACTAGAAGATGGAGAACTCTTGATGATGAGGAGAGCTTTGTGTCATACCGAAAGAGATGAAGAGCCCTTGCAGAGGAAGAATTTTTTCAAGACCATATGTAAGGTATCTGGTAAGTGTTGTAAAGTTGTTATTAATAGTAGTAGTAAGGATAATCTTTTTTCAGAAGAGATGGTGAATAAGTTTAATATGAAAAGATTGAAACACCCTAAGCCTTGTCAAATAGCATGGATTGAGGATGATCATAAGTTGTTAGTAAGTGAGCAATGTTTGGTGAAATTGAAAATTGGGAATTATCATGATGAAGTCTTGTGTGATATTATGCCTATGGATATTTGTCACCTTTTGTTGGGTAGACCTTGGCAATTTGATAGACATGCAATACATGATGGGAGAATGAATACATACACTATTATGGCCAATGGGATGAAGCAAACCTTGTTTCCCTTGGAGAAGCCTTTGAAGAGTGAAGTTTGAACGAATTCTAGAATCTGTTTGGTGGATGGAAGGAAATTCCTAGATGGAATGAGACATGAGAATGTGTGTTTTGCCTTAGTTTCTAAGAATACTGAGAACCTAGAGCATGAAGAAGAATAACCGAAAGAGATAAAAGAGTTTTTGAAAGAGTATGAAGACATCATTTCAGATAATGTGCCTCACAGATTACCACCTGTGAGAAGTATCAGCCATTGCATGGACCTATTTCTCAGAGCTAGTTTGCCTAACAAAGTTGCACATCGGATGACACCAACAAAGAATGAAGAGTTGAATAGACAAGTGCAGGAGTTGTTGAAGAAAGGTTTGATCAGAGAAAGTTTGAGTCCTTTTGCAGTACCAATAGTATTAGCACCTAAGAAGAATGGAGAATGGAGGATGTGTATTGATTCCAGAGCAATAAACAAGATCACAGTGAAATATTGGTTTCCATTGCCTAGGATGGATGACATGATGGACTGTTTGATTGGAGCCAAATACTTTACAAAGATAGACTTGAAGAGTGGATATCATCATATCATAATTAGAGAAGGAGATGAGTGGAAGACAACATTCAAGACAAATGAAGGATTTCATGAGTGGTTGGTGATGCCTTTTGGATTAACTAATGCACCGAGTACTTTCATGAGGCTGATGAATGAGGTATTGAAGAAATTATTGGATAAGTTTGTTATTGTATATTTGGATGACATTCTGATTTTCAGTAAGACAAAAGAGGAGTATTTGTTGCATTTAAGACAAATTTTTCAGAGGTTGAGAGAACAAAAGTTGCTGATGAATCTTAAGAAGTGTACTTTCATGAAGGAAGAATTAGTCTATTTGGGATTTGTGATATCTTAGGATGGTTTGAAGATGAACCTTGACAAAGTAAAAGCAATTGTTGAATGGCCTACACCAGAAAGAACTAGAGAGGTAAGATCATTTCATGGAATGGCTATTTTCTACTAGAAGTTTATCAGAAATTTTAGTTCACTTTGTAACCCTATGACTAAGACAATGAGGGGAGATAGGAAGGAATTCAAGTGGACCACCAAAGAAAACAAAAGTTTTAAACTGCTGAAGCGAAAAGTGACTGAGAAACCTATGTTAGCTTTATCGGATTTCAACAAAGTATTTCAAGTGGAACAACACTAGGAGCAATCTTGAGTCAAGAAGGGAGAGCAGTAGCTTATTTCAGTGAGACATTGAATGATGATCGGAGGAGATATTCAGTGTATGATGAAGAATTTTATGCCATAGTTAAATCCTTGAATAAGTGGAGACATTACCTGTTGCCCAAAGAGTTTGTGTTGTAAATGGATCATCAAGCTTTGCAATATTTGGATAGTTAGAGTAAGTTGAATCACATACATATGAGATGGGTAAATTTTTTGCAGAGTTACATCTTTGTGTTGAAGCATAGAAATGGGAAATCTAACAAAGTCATTGATGCATTGAGTAGAAGGAATTTGCTGATAGAAATGAGAGTGACTGTATTAGGATTTGAGGAGTTGAAGACCTTCTATGATGATGACCTGGATTTTGGAGAAACTTGGAGAGCATGTAGAGAACCGGTTACGGTAGATATAAGCAAGTGGTTGGATTACTTAATTTAGGGTGGGATGTTATTCAGAGGAGTTCAGTTGTGCATACCTAAGACTTCTATGATGGAGAATTTGATAAAGGAGAAACATAGTGGAGGATTACTCAGACACTTTGGTGTTGATAAAATAATAGCATTGGTGAGTGAGCATTACTTTTGGCCCCAGATTCATAAGGATGTTAGGAAATATATGCAAATTTGTAGATTTTCTCAAGTCGCAAAGGGTAGTAGTCAGAATGTGGGATTGTATAAACCTTTGACAGTACCAGAGAGAGCTTGGGAAGATATAAGCATGGATTTCATACTTGGATTGCCTAAAACACAAAGAGGGAATGATTCTATATTTGTAGTACTGGATAAATTCTCAAAGAGGCTTATTTAATACCTTGTAAGAAGACCTCAGATGCAGTGCATATAGATGACCTATTTTTCAAGGAAGTGGTGAGATTGTTTCAATTACCTAAGAGCATAGTTTCCTATAGAGATACTAAGTTTGCTGGTTAATTTTGGAGAACACTTTGGAAGAAGATGAAGAGAGATTTGAAGTTCACTTCTAATTGTCACCCAGAGACTGATGGACAGACAGAAGTAGTTAACCAGAGCTTGGGAAATTTGTTAAGATGCTTATTTGGAGAAAAAATAGAAGTTGGGATTTGACTCTTGCACAAGCAGGGTTTTCCTACGATAATTCAGTAAATGGGAGTACCAAAAGGATACCTTTTTTAGATTGTTGCCAGAGCACACCCTAGAGGTATATCGGAATCAAGAGATATCAGCAGTAAAGACCAAAGAAGTTTTGAAGTAGAAGAATTTATAGATCACATAAAGGACTTACATATTCAATTTAAGCAGCATTTAGAGGACATGAACAATAAGTATAAGGATAAATAAGATGAGAAGAGGAGAGATAAGGAATTTGAAGTTGGCTATGAAGTGATGGTTTATCTGAGAAAAGAAAGATTCTTGTTTGGAACTTATAACAAGTTGCAGATGAGGAAGGTTGGACCTTACAGGATTTTGAGAAAGTTTAGTTATGAAAATGCATATGAAATGGAGTTACCAGATAGTCTGAGTATTTCACCTGTATTTAACATTGCAGACCTCCATCAGTATCATGAACCAGAATTTAGTGAGGACAATATTTTAGACTTAGAGAAACAGTTGCCCTAGAAGGAACCGGATCAGATTGAAGATATTTTGGACAGTAGGATTGGGCATAGTACCCGGAGCAGTCAGTATAAAGAGTATCTAGTAAAGTGGAAAGGAAGACCAGTTGAAGATTCATCTTGGATTTCTCAGGTAGAGGTAGACCACCTTGGTTTTCCTCTGACCCCAGCAAAGTGAGAGACTCACTTTTTTTCAACAACCTCGGATGTCTGATGCAGGAGCATCCTTGGTTCTTGGCAATCTTGCACCAACCAAAAATATTTTCTTTCTATTTTTCTTTTTGTTTTTCAGTTTCAGCATTTCATTCTGGATTTGCTGGAATTGGCTCACTGAATCTCAAGGAGTTGGATTTTTGTTTGAGGACTTGATCATCTACCTTATTCCCAAACCGCAGAGCATTTGGATCATTTTTTGGCAAGTTATCACTACCGATTTCTGAGATAGTTTCCACGTACTGGTCCCAGGACCTATTTGCATTTGTAATCTCCTAGAATCTACCGGATCCCTTTCGTAGCTTGTGGAGCCCTGAATGTTGATTCTGATGTTCCTTGGCATGTGGTTGGACTTCCCTTTAATCTACACTTCATCCTTTGAATTTTTTGGAGGAATTTCTTTGGCGAAGGTTGACCTTGTTGTTTTACATGTTTGGTCTTGTTCTTTGACATTTGATCCCTTTTTGGGTCGATCGGATTCCCTTGGATCATATAAATTATTATAATTGAGAATTAAAATGTAGAGAATTTAAGATATAGAACATAGAAGATAGGTCTTAAGATTGGAGGTCCTAGTTGTGACCTGTTTTGTAATTAAGCATGTTTTAGCAGGCCAGTGAGTTGGTTTCTGTAACCTAGTTGTTACTGGTTGATTATAAACAGCTTTTATGATATAATTCATTCAGTTCTACATTGCCTCCATCATCTCTTTGTTTTTACTCTTGTTGACCGGTCTAGATTGATCTCTTTGAGGTCCCTCCTAACCGGTGACTGCACCAATTCAATAGGCGACTGGGACCAGCTGGGAGATCAATTTTTTGAACGTTTCACTAGAAAGGGAGACATATCTTCTATATTGCAGCAGTTGATAACTATTAAGTGGGCTCCCCAAAAAGTTATAATTGATTTTAATACCAAGTTCCAAAAGACTTGGTAGAGAATACCTGTAATATCCTGACCTCCTATGGATATGTCTTTTGTTTTCTATCTTAAATCTTTCAATTCAAATATATCCATTATGATCCAATCCTTAGGTGGTAGTACCCTTCTGGATGCCTGTGAGCTTGTAGTCTAAGCATAAAATAACCTTATTGATATGGGAAAACTCCCTTTGAGATCACCCATATCGGTATTCCCTAAATTGACAAGTCAAACACCCAAACAAGTACTCCTAAGTACATCTATGCCTCAATATATGTATGTTTACCCAAATGCCCAACAGGCTAACATTCCTGCTTCTTCTTCCCTAGTTTTTGAAGTAAGTGATATGAATAATTTTCTTAGGACCTTTTCAAATGAAATAATTAACCTTAAAAGGCAACAAGCATCACCCGCTAGACCTCGTTTCCAAAATTACCAAGGAAGAAGACCTCCTTATCAACAAAATCAATACCAAGGAGGTCCTAAACTTGCCCAGTCTTAGCCAAGCAACCAAATTGTACCTATGCCAACCCCTTTGCAAGCAATACCTCCTAGTCAAAATAAGGAGCTATTAGCTGACCATAACAACTTAGCTGATGATACCAATTCTTAGTGTTTCCCCTGCAATGATGCTCATATGCTGTGAAATCGCCCAAGGGGAAACTTGCAGCAGAAGGTGGAAGAACAAAGAAGTCAAGGAATGAATCTTGATGTTGGGCTACATGCTTTCTCAGGGATGGATAAGGTTGTTCTTATAGCTCAAATGTAGAGTATGTCCATAGAGCAAGAAGCAGAGATCGCTCTAGATCACATCCTTTTTCCATGGATGGAAGGTGAAGAAGCAATGTTTACAAATGATGATTCTAAATCATCCTCAAAGATGCCTCAAGTGAAGTCCAATTATAACCTCTACTCAAAATATTGTTTTACGGGAGAACTTTTAGTTCAGCAGCCGAAGGCAAGTCTGGATAATCCTTAGGAGCATCTTGTTGTAGTTTCTACTTTTTAGAAACCCAAAGTATCAACATCCTAAAAGCCTAAGGAATTAAAATCTCCCATTCCTATGGTCCTTGATGTGGTCAAATAGTTAAAGAAGGATCCCATAAATGTGTCCCTATGGGGCATTCTCGCTATTCTGGAGTAGAAAACCCATTTACAGGAAGCACTTGGTGAAGCAAAAAAGCCTACAACTAGACCCACAACAAATGCATCATGCGCAAAAGACAAAGAGCCAGAGTCTAGAGATAAGTCACGATGATCAACAGTACTCACTAATGAGGGAGAAGTTACCACTAATATCAAGGGAGGTAAATTGAAACCTAATCCTTTCTTTTTGACTCTTATTGTAGGGGATAAATTACTCCATAACTCTATGATTGATTCTGAGGCCAGCACTATAGTAATGCCTAAACAAATTGTGAAATTCTTAAAGCTTTAATATGAGCCCCTAAATAGAGGATTCATGCAACTTGATGAGAACAAGGTCCAGGCTATAGGTGTGATTAATAACCTTTCACTTACCTTATTCTCTTGTTTGAGCATCACAATTCCCCAAGAAGTAGTGATTACTAATGTTCCCCCTATTTTTGGGCTTTGTTTGTCCAAATATTTTACAACAAAAATAAGAGGATATTGTTGGCAAATGCACACTCCAATGAGATATTGTAGGTGATTGAAGGTTTTTTTATTGATGGAAACCTTGCAATCCTATGACACTGGCAAGACAATTTACTGGCACCAACAATGACAGACTCTACACCAACACATAGAATACTGGTAGCATACCGACACCCAGGCCGACAGGAATTTTGTTTATAATATTTTTTGTAAATTCTTGTTAAATCATTATAAGCCAACTTGGCAAGCTGTAAAATGACTCATATATGTATGAGATCATTGTAGAACATTTTGTAAGGAAGTAGATAGTTGAAATAAGGCAGGCCTATTATGTGAATTATAGGTTAAAGGTTTATATATGAAGCAGAGCTAAAACCGGTACTGGATCTGGCATAGTAGATGCTATTTTGAAGCAATACAAGACATTGGATTTATATAATCCATTTTGTAAGTCAGTGAGACTTCCCATTTTGTAATTGAGCAGTGAGCTCTAGGCACTTGGCCTTCCTGCATGTGCAGGCCCCCATTGTAAGAGTAATATTCACTTATTGGCCAGTAAGCGAATATTGTGGGTCACAAATCCCACCAAGGTTTTTCCCACACCGGGTTTCCTCGTTAAAGTACTGTGTTATGGTGTGTTTTCTTGTGGTTGTTGCTATTCTTGTTTACTGCACTATTTATGTTCACCGGTAGACAGTATTGATTTGCTTTTCATGTTTTAATTGAAGTAAATTAAAGTAACCGGTAAGATATTGATTCAACCCCCCCCCCCCCCCCCCTCTCAGTATCTTTGGGAATCCTACCAATTGGTATCAGAGCCTGGTCCTCTATTTGCAGAAGCCTAATAGCTTGAGGAAGATCTTGACACTCGTAGAGATGGAAAACTTGATGAAGCAATTAGAAGCAGCTCTCTCATACTATGGTATAGAAAAGTTGAAAAATATCAAACTTGAAGATGATCTAAAAGCTACATAGGATATTATTCAAGCACTTCAAGAAAATCTTACCATTGCAAGAAACAAGAGAAGAGAACTTTGTGAAAAGATGCAAAATGAGAATGATGAAAAGGAAACTCTTAGTGATTTGATGAATAAGCTGAAACAAGAAAACATGACAACGAAGAATGAGATGCAGGATATGACTATGAGATTTTGTAAAGAAATTGAAGATAGAAAGAAGAATGAAGAAGACTTGACTAGAAGACTGAATGATGTTGCAAATGAAAACACAAGACTTAGTTATGAAAATGATATGTTGAAGACAGATCTGATGCATGCACAAAATAACTCAAATGAACTCATGAGACAAAAAGGTATCTTGGAAAGAGAATTGGCTACTGCATATCAACACAAAGAAAAATTCAAGAAAAGCTCAGAAGAACTTGGTGACTTGCTGAAAAATCAAAAACCAAATGGTGACACTAATGGCCTTGGCTTTGAAGCTAGTGAAAGCTCCAGTACTGCAAACACACATGATCATAGAAAACTAGTAAGACAACCTACTGCTTATAAATTTAATGGCAAATGATTTAACTGTAGCAAGTACGGTCATAGAGAAAATCAGTGTAGATCTAGAAATTATCAGAGCACTAATACACCCACCGGTCAATGTTCCAAATGCAACAAAATTGGTCATAATTCAGAAAATTGCAGAATGAATGTAAGATGTTATGTTTGTGGAAGATTTGGACACTTATCTAATCAATGTAGAACACAAACTGGCATAGGATATGGGAAAGCTATTCAGAAAAATAATGTGACTTGTTATGCCTGTAACAAGATTGGACATATTGCAAAATTCTACAAAAGTAAGGCATCACCGGCAAGTAACAAAGGTCCTAGTTTGAAAGGTAAAGAAAAAGTTGAAGAGGTAAAGCAGGAATTCTCAAAACAATGGATCAGGAAATTAGAACTAAATGGTGATAGGAATACTCCTCCACTGGCAGAATAGAGTAACACTCCACCGGTAGGAGACTCTTCATCTAACTAAAGAAAATTCCTTTGAGGGTTTGGCAATCAAATGTGAAACATGCTATTATTCCCTCGGTTGATGATGAGAAGTTGAAATTACTTATATACCGGCAGATAAGTTATAACATTACTTAACCAGCAAGCATTAAATGTGGTGGTTGGCGAAATTAACATTATAAAACAAGTGTTTTGGCTCCATTTTCATTTCACCGAGCATTCAAATCTTCGAGAGTGCGAAAATTCCTGAGCGAAGGCATTCCAAGCAAAGAAGTGAAGCAATTCATCAAGCAATCATTCCTAAGGCAGATAAAGGTATTTATAACCATCGCTTCTTCATCTGTTCCTAAATTCATTGCAAACCCTATTGTTGTCGAAGTTATTAAACACCCTAGACCTGTATTCCAATTAGTTCCTAAAATTGCCCAGAAAAATGATAATATTGGTCCATTTTCTCAAATCCTAAAGGAGTAGTTTTTTTTGAAGACCCTAGAATGTATATACATTGTCATATAGAGGAATCAGGTAATGAGGAAATTAAGAATATGTATAAATCTATAATTTGTGATGAATCCGAAAATATCAAACCTGAACACAAGATAGTAGAAACCCTAGGTTTCACTGAAAATCTCAGTATCCCAGATTTTCCCAAGGATGTTATAAGGATAGTACTAAGTAGGGTACATGGTACATTCTTCTAGTTGGACTCAGTTCACAAAATCACAAAAGAAGTAGTAAAGGTTGTGACAGGGTTACCCTCCATCGATAACAGACCTAATAAAACAAAGAAGGTCTCAAATGACCTAGTGATTAACCTAACTGGTGCAACATCTGATAAGAGATCCTTAAGGGTAAATGATGTAATGGATATCAATGTCAGATTCATCAGTATGATCTTAGGCTACAAAACCACACAGGCAAATAGGTTAAACTCGATCTCTACTCTATGCATAAATATTGCCTATGACATGGTTAATGATAATGCAAAAATAGATGTGTACGAATGGCTTAAAGATGAACTAATTGACAATTTGGGAAAGATAAAGAAAGACAAAAAGGGGACATTCAAATTTGGAAACCTACTTGTCTGTCTAATGCTACACATAACCAAACAAGTAACTGGTATTGGTAACAGAAATCTTGGTTTTGATATACCGGTAGGCAAACAGTTGTCAGATTTACTAAACAACATGGGAGAGAATAGAGAGAAAAGAACATAAATGAGTATTTTCAGGAACTGAAGGCCCAAATGAAGACCAGAGTCAGATTGTCACAAGCAATTGTGAACAAGTATAAGGATGAAATCTGTTTTGTTATAAAGAAGGATGAAATTTGGATGGAGGTAGTTATCCCAAGAACCATCTGGGTTACTGAAATGGGGTATGAAATTGATGACCACATAATAGAAACATATGCAAAAGCCCTCCTAGAAGCACCTAAGGAACCCAAAGAAGAGGTATATGGCAGTGCTGAGACTATTCAAAAACAAATTCAATCAAAGAAAAATGTTAAAAAGGTTGAAGCAACAGTTAGAAAAGGATCCGGGCAAGAAAAAGCTATTAAGTAAGATGTACTTAAACAAACTGGTATTACTGAAGATGAGTTAGAAGCACTTCAACTGAAAATTCACCTTTCACCGATTGGAACTTCTTCAAAAAGTGACATACCAGCTGCATTCAAAAGAGTTGTGAGAAAAAAGAAATCTTCACCGGTATCTTCACCTTCTCCTAGAAGAACAAGACAGAAACAACAGGTAGTAAGGCCCCCAGCAAAGAAATTAATTTCGAAGAAGAAAAAGGTGATTCCTAAGAAGAAGTCTCTAGCTCCTATTGATAAATTACTAGATGAAATTACTGAGGATTGTAAATTGAAAAATATCAACAAAATGTATAACACATTATCAGATGATGACAAAGATAAAGTAGAGAACATCATAATATTGCACCTAGATATTTTTAAGAAATTTTTGATGCAAGTTGTTGATGAAATATTGATAGATCTCTACAATAGACTTGAAGCTAGGAGAGTAGGTATTATTGAACTTGATAAGAAAATAACAATTGAAAAATTACTTGTTGTACATCCTGTCAACTCACCTCATGAGATAGATAAATTGATCTCAGAGGCTAACCGGTTAGTATTCTCAACTGCTCACCGGCATGTAGCACTAATGGCAGGGAGAGTGAATGAGGTAACAGAAGAAACAGCTAATGCATGAGACATATTCCTTGTAGAGAAGGAAAAGAAGGAAGAGTATCGAAGCCCTAAACCCATCAAAGTATATCAAAAAGATAAGGGAAAAGGAAAGGTTGGTGGACCACCCAGCATAAAAGTAACAGACAGCTTATCCCCACCACCTCTAGATACTCCACCGGTAGTTACCATTGAAAACCAACTGGCTAGTGAGAGTATGGACATACCACATGAGGACACAAATCCTGATTCTGAGGTGTTATATACAATGAACATTGACAATCAGAAAGTCAATATTATGGTAGATAAGGATTCAATAGGGAAAACAGATGTGGCAAATGAGCCACCGGCAATAGATAGCACAAAAGGTAAACTAGCAAGTGACGACACTAAGAAATAGGCAGAGCAACAAGCTCCCTCACAGCAATAGGTTCATGCAGAGATAGTGCCACTGGCAACAACTGAGCAATCCAAACCTTTTCTTAAAGAAATGCAAACACAAACTGACCTACCAGAGGTCACCACAAGCAAATAAATTACTCCCACTGGCGGAATACAGATTGTTGGTTCTTCCAATGCAGAATTCAAACCAACAAATGTGACAGAAGTTCTTTTGGATTCTATCAAGAAAATAATAGTGTAGATCAAAAGCATACAAAGCTATTGATGATACAATCCCAATTTTGAAAATGATAGCACCCAAATGTAATGTGGATAATAAAGATTCTTTGAATCAACTTGACACATTGTCTAAGTATATTACTGACAACATTGTGACAGTTGAACAAATAAATGAGGAAGCATTCAAAGAGAAACTAGAGAAGGAAAAAAACAAATTCTTTGAAGAGGAAATAAAGAAGTGCATGAGAAAATTTGACACTCTTTTATCGGAACTATGTAATACACTAAAAGAGTTTAAAACTTTGTACAGAGATACATGCAAAACAAACTTCTTGACAGTAGATATAGACAAGAAGATCAGCAAGGTACGGGAAGAAATAAATCAACTAGCTGATAATTTCATTAATTCATTTGAACCATTATCAATTTTTGAGCAGAAAATAATGGGTTTTGAGGAGGAACTTCTGAAGTTGGAAAGAGAAAAGGAAAGAATAAAAGGAAAGGCAAAAGACCTAAAATGGAGACTTAGTCCAAAATTCGACTACCTCGCCTCCTTAAGAAAAGAGATATCTGAGGCTTTAATTCAAGGATAGAAAACACTAGCACAACAAATGCAACACCTCACCGGTACAATTCAGAGGACAAAGGCCGCATTAAAAGATAGCAAACGGTTCACTGATAGCCTGAATTTGGTATTGGCAGACCTTTTTCAGATTGTAACCAACCGGTTACAAGGATGAAGCTGGAAACCACACTCAATT
The DNA here is from genome assembly GCF_030272615.1 of Cryptomeria japonica. Classification (NCBI taxonomy): domain Eukaryota; kingdom Viridiplantae; phylum Streptophyta; class Pinopsida; order Cupressales; family Cupressaceae; genus Cryptomeria; species Cryptomeria japonica. The sequence goes on from NC_081414.1 coordinate 424,119,112, forward strand.
GACACTTTGACAACCTTTGTCATTGATGTCAAAGGGGGAGTAGTGGTAATGAGAAAAATAATCAGCAAATGGATCATCATCTCAGGGGGAGCACATATATTCTTTTTGGTAAGACAATTCTGGCAGATTATTTTTGGATGACAATTTTTGGATTTTTCTCATGAGTGTTGCCATCAATGCCAAAAGGGGAGATTGTTGGAAAATGCACACTCCAATGAGATATTGTAGGTGATTGAAGGTTTTGTCATTGATGGCAACCTTGCAATCCTATGACACCGGCAAGACAATTTATTGGCACCAGCAACAACAGACTCTACACTGGCACATAGAACACCGACAACATAGCGACACCCAGGCCGACAAGAATTTTGTTTATAATATATTTTGTAAATTATTGTAAAATCATTATAAGCCAACTTGGAAAGTTGTAAAATGACTCATATATGTATGAGATCATTATAGAACATTTTGTAAGGAAGTAGATAGGCGCAATAAGGTAGACCTATTATGTGAATTATAGGTTAAGGGTTTATGTATGAAGCAGAGCTAAAACCAGTACTGGATCTGGCATAGTAGATGCTATTTTGAAGCAGTACAAGACATTGGATTTATATAATCCATTTTGTAAGTCAGTGAGACTTCCCATTTTGTAATTGAGCAGTGAGCTCTAGGCACTTGGCCTTCCTGCATGTGTAGACCCCCATTGTAAGAGTAATATTCACTTATTGGCCAGTAAGCGAATATTGTGGATCACAAATCCCACCGAGGTTTTTCCCACATTGGGTTTCCTCGTTAAAGTACTGTGTTATTGTGTGTTTTCTTGTGGTTGTTGTTATTCTTGTTTACTGCACTATTTTTGTTCATCGATAGACAGTATTGATATGCTTTTCATGTTTTAATTGAAGTAAATTAAAGTAACCGGTAAGATACTGATTCACCCCCCCTCCCAGTATCTATGGGAATCCTAACAGATATCTCTCTCTAGATTGGTCTCACCTTATCCTTAGAAACAAGCATGGAGATAAGTTAAAAATATTGTCTAAACTCTTACATTTAGAGTACATAGCTAATGAGGATATGATCAATTTTGAAGCAACTCATACATCCATTTCTGGAAATGAGATGGGTGTGTTGAATTGCTTGAAGATGAGGAAGTAACTGGTGATCGGACTTAGGACCAAGAGGTTTTTCTTAATGAATTCATAGATGCAAATCCCTATGGGAATTACCATGCCACGAGAATTGGAATCCATGTGATTTTTTGAGGATTACACAATTCCCAAAGTGTCAAAAGACCTCCAAGATAAAGAAAGGGAAGAAGAAGACCGAACCTCAAAGATGTGAACTCTACACTTTGATGGAGTAAGATGCAAAATGGGATCTAGAGAAGGTATTTTCCTGACTTCTCCATTTGGAGAATAGACCCTTAGGTCCTTTCATTTCCATTTTGACTACTCAAATAATGAAGCAAATTATGAAGGATTAGTCCATGGTTTGAGCCTTGCGGAACACTTAGGCGTTAAATAGCTGAGAGTCTTGGGAGATTCTAAATTAGTGGTCCAATAAGTTTGGGGTATATCTGCTACAAAACATGTCCACATGCGCTCATATCATCACAAAGTATAAGATTTGATCAAAAGTTTTGAATCTTTCAATATATAGATAATTCCCCAAAAGAAAAATGAGGTCGCAGACCATATGGCTATAATGGGATCCCAGTTTGATCCTATTTCAAGCTTATTAGAAAATAAACACTCAGTTTGGGTAATTGTTAGACCATCTATATCTAACAATGATTTAAATTGGCAAGTTTTTGAAAGTGATGAACAAATACCGATGTGCATACAACAATCATGCAAGTTCGTTGAACACTTGCAACCCAAGGTAGCAGAAGCATATGGGGATCAAGTTAGTCAATTAAAATCAAACAAACTCCCAAAGGGTCTGATTACACTAGAGAACATGTTTGATTGTGATGATGTGAGGAATGATAAAAGGAAGTTTGTAGCTAATAAGGGAGATCACACTGATCTTCATGTCGGAAATAAACAAAAGCTTAAAGTGGTAAGAATGTTCCCTAGTGGGACAAAGATAGACTAATTCATTTATGTGACAAAAATAAGGGAGTGGTTACATGGTCATATGATGAGCTTAAGGTCTACAATCTTTCCATAATCCAACACACTATTTATCTCACTAAAGGAGCAAAGCTATTCCAACAAAATCAAAGCCCTGTTAATCCAAAAATTGAGTCTCTGATGTCTCAGGAACTCCAGAAATTGACTGACTCTCGCATTTCTTATCCAATGAAGCATAGTACATGGGTTTCTAACCTGGTGGCAGTGTGCAGAAAGAATGGAGATATCTACCTTTGCGTGGATTTTTAAGATTTAAATAGAGCATCCCTAAAGGATCACTATCCTTTTCCACCCATAGAGTAGATCCTACACACAATAGTTGGGTCCGAGATTTTTTCCATGCTTCACGTCTTTTCTGGATACAACCAAGTTTTAGTCAAACAGGAAGATCATCATAAGACAACATTCGCTACAAAGTGCAGAATGTTCACATATGCCAAAATGTATTTTGGACTTTCTAATGAAGGAGTCGCCTTCCAAAGAGCAATGAATATCGCTTTTAAGGAACCCATCAATAAAATCATCCTTACCTATCTAGATGATTTGACTACTTTCTCTAAGAACAAGGAAGATCACTTTGATCATTTGGAGCTTGTTTTTAAGAAGTGCTTAGAGTTTGTGGTTTCTCTCAATCCAAAGAAATGTATTTTTGCCATCCCTTAGGGAAAGCTACTTGGACATGTGGTGTCCAAAGAAGGGGTATCAATTTATCTAGACCATGTAAAGGCTATCAAGGAGCTTCCCCTACCTATGAACAAAAAAGGCATTCAATCTTTCTTGGGAAAAATCAATTTTTTCAATCGTTTCATATTCGACTTCGTCGGAATGGTTAGACCCATCACCTTGATACTGAAAAGGGATCTACATTTCAAGTGGACCTAGGAGCCCAAAGAGGCTTTTGAAAAGATCAAGGAGGCCATTTCAACTACTCAAGTTTTGGTTAATCCTTACTTACCCCAATATTTCTTAATGTATGTTTACGCCAACAATTTTAGCATTGTTGTTATGTTGACACAAAAAGATGAGGAAGGCACAAGAGAGCATTCGATTGCTTTTCATTCAAAAACTTTGAAAGATTATGAGGTCAAGTATAACATTGTGGAGAAACAAGCATTTCTATTGTAATGGTGAAAAATTAGGATTTCCACCATTAGAGGGATGAAAACCACTAACTTTTGCTTGGGAGACCACTACATTCAAAAGAGGGTTGAATCTAATAGATTTAATCACAAATCAGCAAAGATAAGGACTAAAAATACTAATTGGAATCAAGGGATGAGTTTTTTTGCCCTCTTTTGTGAGTTGAAATGTTGAATTAAGGTAAAGTGTTGAAAATGAAGGTAAAATTGAGAAAACAGTGAGCTACAAATGTGTGATTTTTATGTGCACTTGGATCTAAGCAGAATAATCCGAGCCGGATCTAACCCTTGAAAAATCTCCTAAAAATCTGGGAACATGGCGTATCACAATGGTCCTCCAAACTTTTTGCATTCCAAAGAGGGATGATCCATCTCTGTGAATAAATCTTATTCTAAAGAGTACAACTATGTACCTATTTGTTTCACTTAGAAACAAGGGGAAATAGGTTGGGAATAGGGGCTTGCCTTAGGTCAAACCCCTATTTTGGAATTAACCATGAAATTGGAATATTGCAAATACTGAAATAAAATGATGGGAGGATATACCTCAGATCTACAATGACTGATAATGATACTTTGTGTCTTGAATGCAATCACATATGTTGTATGAAATGGCATGAAAATGACAAAACCCTACTCACACACACATGATTGCAAATGATTGATGTAAACTTGCTCCACTATTGGTGAATGAAGCATATGCAACCTTAAAGACCTCTAGAAATGCTTGATGATGAATACTTCAATGCTTTATTGCTTGATTATAGTGCTCCCAATATTTCTCTTGTATATCCAAATGAGAGGGGAAAGTCTCCTTATATACTTATTCGTCATCAAACATATTAATTTTTCAACATAGGCTAACATGGAGCAAGGTTGCCTGCTCAAATTTAAGATGGGTCAAGGGGTTTAAGTTTGGACCCACATAGGGAGGACCATGGCATGGTGCCATGGTCCTGGTGAGGACCAAGGTACCATGCCCTAGTCCTACCCCATTTTAGGGCCAAGACAAAGGGGCAATGCAAGTTAAAATGTAATATAATTCCATATTTTCATGATGCAAGCATAAATGGGTCCTAATTAGGCATAGGGGTGTGAACACTAAGGTGAGGGCCCCAAATACGGTCAAAATTGCAAAGGGATGCAATTTTAGGATGCTACAACTATAGTTAAGGGGATAAAAAAATTTATGCATTTCATCGCATGTAATAAGACAACTATCTATGTAGCTCATTCAAGTGTCTGAGAGTACATAATGGAAGGAGAGATTATAGAAAAGAGAGAAAATTGGATTACTAAGATCTTAGAATATGACATTAATGTCAAACCCACTAAAGTAATTCAAGGAAAGGGCCTTTGTGAGTACATGGCTCAGGAAGCTAAGGCTGTGGAGAAGGCGTAAGACAAAGTAGTGATGATGCATGAGACCAAAGATAAATGATGATATATCACTGATAGGAAGGAGTTTATGCAAACTAGAAGGTTTCGTTCTGATCTTTCCCATGAAAAAAAAAGAGTTTATAGGTTAAAAAATAGTGGTTACTGACTGGTTGAAGGAATTTTTTTTTAAAGAAACTTTGACGGAGTGCTCCTTTGTTGTGTGGATAAACAGAAACCTGAAAGAATCTTGCATGAGTTTCACAATGGCCCTGTAGGAGGTCATTTTTTAGCCCAGACAATAGCTATCAAGATCACTCGTGGAGAGTATTATTGGCCCTTATTATTCAATGATGCACATGCTCTAGTCCATGAATGTAAAGAGTGCTAGTTCTATGTTTGTAAACATAGAAATGTATCCATGCCACTGAGGCCTACAATGGTAGATTAGCCCTTTTCCCAGTGGGGATTGGATTTTATAGGAATGGTCAACCAAATGTCTACTGTCAGTCACGAGTCTATCCTTACTGCAACATATTATTTTACCAAGTGGACAAAGGCGGTCCCTTTAAGAAATGCCACTGAGAGAAATCTTAAGTTTCTTAGAAGCGCTAGTGTCAAGGTTCAGGCCATCAAAAACCATCATTTCAAATAATACTAAAGCATTCATAGGCTCTCAAGTCACATAGTTCACCCTCAACCATGGCATTTATCTGAAAATGTCTTTCAACTATTACCCACAAGGAAATGGTTTAGGCAAGTCAACACAAAAATCTAATCTCACTCATCAAAAGGATTGGAACTTAAGATATAAGGGAATGGCATAGACATTTGACGAGTGTGCTCTGGGCAGACCATATAACTCCTAAGCAGATATTAAATACTTCTCCATATGAGCTTGTGTATGGAAAAGAAGTCTGGTTCCCAGTTTCCTTGGAGATTCCAGCTCTACAGTTGTTAAAATCTTTGGAGTTGGAAGAGAATGAGCCCATGGAAGTAAGGCTAGAAGAGCTCCTTGAATTACAGGAGAGAGAGAGAGAGAGAGAGAGAGAGAGAGAGAGAGAGAGAGAGAGAGAGAGAGAGAGAGAGAGAGAGAGAATGCCTTTAGTTCCTTCAATAACAGGCAAAAAATTATCAAATGGTTTGACAAGAAGAGCTCCAACCCCGGTTTTAAATGTGGAGACCTTGTTTCAAAATATAATGAGCAATATGGTAAACCAAGTCAACATGCAAAATTTGGGAGCCTTTGGGAAGGCCCTTTCTTCATTTTCAAATGCAATGAATTCAATGCCTTTAGTCTAGAGAATATGCAAGGTAAAACACTTGAGATTGTAATTAACGGGATCCATCTTAAGCCTTTCAATTAATCTCTTTTTGTGATAAGTGTGTAAATATTCTAAATAGTGTGTTTGATTTTCTCTGAGGCCATTTTTTTGTCCTAGTCTAGAATCCATTTGAATTCTTAATCCTTTTAGAGTGTGTGATCGAAGATTTTGAGCTAAAAGCAAAAATAAACAGACATACATTTCAAGCAAAGAGCCATTGTAATACAAAGCGAAAAGGTATCATATTCTACTATGTTTGATTATTTCTTTACATATACATTAGAAAAATGACTCTTAGGCCCTTTTTATGTATAGAAGTTGTTGGAATGATTGGCATAACTGATACAGATGAGGTGATGCAGTTAAAGACTGATGACTGCACCAGTAGAGGATAGAAAACTATTTATGATGAAGAGATTGATATTTTGTGATTAGATGACTTGATCAGTTATTTGTGTTGTCGTTGATGGCAACTGATGTTGAATAATGTTAACTGATGTTTCTTGATGTTTGGTTTTTCATCTAGGTGATTCAGTCTACCAGATACAAGGTTTACTGGCATTTTACAGAAGCTTATGAAATAGGACTTTAACCAGTATATGCAAAGATGTTTTACTTTAAGCGGATGATTGGTAATGATTGGTGATTTACAGTTTGGAATATAATATTTTATCATGGTAATGAGTATCTGACCAGGAACCGCATCTTGTGATGACTATCAAAAGACATGTTTCCAATTTTTGATGAAGTTTTGTGAGGGTTTAAGAAGGGTTTTAGAACCAGTGATGAAATCATCAAACCGGTAATGATTTTTGGTATGGAGGTGATCGACAACAAGTTCACATGTTGATGATAACATGGAACAAACTGCGTGAAATGTTTGAAAGATGTTTTGGCGCATTTGGAGAATGAATTTCTTGGGAATTTGCAAAGTGTTTAGCAGAATGAGCTAAGGGTTTGACTTTGTACTAGATTGACTTGTCGTGATGACTTATGATCTTTCAATGGCTGATATTGATTTGTAATTGATTGTAATGATCCACATGATGATCTGTAAAGGGTTTTAAAGATCATGTGATGATCTTGTTGGCAATATGATGGAGTTGATTATGTGTTGCATTGATGTTTTGTCATTGATGTCAACACTAGTTGTTATGGTTGTTTATCGGCTTCCGATAGAAGGATTGGATTGGGAAGATTATCAGTTGATTGTCATCGGTATGATTTGGATGATGGAATAAGTTTTTATCGATGGTTCATATACTTCTAAAGTATGCTTCAATTAGTTGGTATTGACTTGATGATTGAATGTTATCTTATGTTCTAGTAAGCCTGCTTTATAGGTCTGGAAGGGTTTCACCGATAGATCTTTATTGAAGATCTTTGATGAAATGCATAAGTGGTGTTGGTGCAACTTCTAGAAGGGATTCAGGATGTTGATGGTGATTGTTTTTGTGCCTCATCTGACTAGTGTCATTTCTTTGGCGTGTGTGGATCTAATTTAGGTTTGGTGCTATCTAGGCTATGGACCAATTTTCATGTAACGTGTTGGTGGATCCTTTGATGCAGTTCTGGGATGAATTATTGATTGGATGATGATTGTTTGGCCTTAGGCCGACATGCTTTATGATTTAATTTTAGGATTATGTAATGGGTCTATTGAATTATCATTTGGGTGGCTGACATACTTGGTTAGGTCCCAGGTTGGTATAAATATATGTAAGATCTCATTATAGATCATGTATGTATGGATATATGTATAGGACAGGAGCAAATAATGTAATAATAATTTTTCCAAAGGATTTGATCGATCATAGGTGATCCAGTTGGTTTTATGTTAGAGGTTTTAGACATCTGGTATTGAGCTTAACCAGAATTTTAATCTAGCATGTGGGATGCTATCACCTAAAGTTATTTTCTCTAAATTATTGTCCAAATATTTTGAGGTGGTTGATATCTTTGTAATTAGTGAAACTCCATTCTGATGAGCAGTACGCTCTAGGTAGTGTGTCTTCCTGCATGTGAAGGCCCCTTATTGTAATATTTATTCATCTAATCCATGGATAGATATTGTGGGTTTCCAATCCCACCATAGTTTTTCCTCCTTGAGGTTTTCCACATATAAATCTATGGTGTTATGGTGTTCATCTTTGTGGTTGCACTTTTTCTTACTGTTATATGCTTTTATGTTTACTGGTTGTTGATTTGTTGTATTAATAAGGTTAAATTTCTCCATCATGGTAGAACACTGATTCACCCCCCCTCTCAATGTTATTGGATTCCAGCAAATCTATGATGTAATTTAGGGTTTAGCAGCCGACCTAGTGGAAAGCATTATTTATGTTGGCTTAGTTGATGTTTATTGTGTTGGTGATCTTAGAGAAGAGTGTGAAGCCATACCAAAGAAGAGTTAGGTCTTCCTGAGAATTGCAAATAGTGAAGCATAACTAGATCTGATTTAGCAAGCTAAGAAGTGCAAGTAACAATTCACTTTTTCACTGATGTTCTCTAACAATAACAACAAATTAAATCCACAAATAGGGTAGATCTCAAAAAGAGTGGTAAATCCTCTAACGAGGTTGATCCTAACAGGTCATTAAGCTCCTAACCGTGTTGCACATCCAAATCCCTTAAGCGGGTAACTCCTAATAGGGTCTTCTCCTAACAGGGCGTATTGTAAGCTGTTAACATGGCGTACTTCAAAAGAGTACAAATATTTGTGGGTACTAACTCCCACCATGTTTTTTTTCCCCTATTTAGGTTTCCATGTAAAAAATATGGTGTTCTGTTGGAATAATGATATATTTGTCATTAGTGAATACACTTAGTGAAAACACTTATTCGATTTTGAATGGTTACCGAGCTCATCACTCAGTCTACAGCCTATACCGAGCATTCAGTAAAGCTCACCGATTAAACAGTTCAAACCGAGCAGCAAGACTATCACCGAGCATATGAGACAAACAGCAGTTACCGAGAAGTCAGTTCTCACCGAGTCACCAGTGGTTACCGAGTGACACTATATCTACCGAGTCACCACAGCTACCGAGTTCCAAGCTACACTTCGGGACTAGTATGGACCGAGCTTCTACTCTTACCGAGAGCATGACGATGCCGAGTACTCTAGTGGACGCCGTGTATCAGAAGACCACCGAGCCAGCTTGAGGAACCGAGTATCTACCGACTCAATAATATTTTGTTCACCTATGTAAGGCCGACTTAAGAATGAGTTTATGTTATTAATTTGTATGAGGCCGACTTTATGAAATGTAAATGTAATTATGGACGGTATATATATGTGATGTATTATACCATCTATAGAAAGTATGAAAAATGTAAGATGTATGGATATGCGAAATTAGAAAGAGCAGAGCAGAAACTGCATTAAGGCAGCAGACCAGAACATTTTCGCAGATTCAGTAAAGGAACAGAATCGACATATCTATCTCAAAAGGAGATCAATACTCAAAGGATCTTATCAGCAATAAAGTTGTAAGTCAAGATCTACTGTTTCATCCTAACAGTTGAATCAGTTTGTAAATCCTTTTACCGGGTAGACTTAACAGTCTTTTGTAAATCTCTTAACCGAGTGCATACTTCATTATATGTTTGTAAATCCTCTAACAAGGTGGACCTAGCAGTCCAAATTTGCTTCTAACAGGGCAGATCATCAGAAGTGATCATTGTAAGCCTTAACTGGCCAACTTTTACTACAGTACCAAAGTTTTGTGGGTACCATCCCCACCCCAGTTTTACTTTCTATTTGGAAGGTTTCTGGGTCACCAAATCTTTGTGTTATGTGTTGTGAATGAATGGTTTAATATATGCAAGTGCAGAAATGAATTAAAAGTTTTAAGTGTTACTGATTCACCCCTCCCCTCTCAGTAACTTGGTTAGTCCTGAATATTTTCAACAATTGGTATCAGAGCATTGTGGTTCTCAGAGTAAAAGTTTGACAGCTTGAGAAAAGATCAAGACAATGGAGATATTCAGACTTGACAAAGCTATTGAGAATGAAAAGCTAGATCTGGAAATGGCCATAGCACAACTCAAAGAAGCAAGAGAACATCTTTTCCAATCCCTAAAAAGAAGAAAGGAACTAGCAAAAGAAATAAATGATCATGAGTATGTTGAAACAAAAATTGAAGATCTCTTTCCTACAAGTAGTTCAAATGAAGTAGATGAAGCAAACAATGCAATCAAAGAACTCCTAGAAAAAAATGGATTACTGCAAAAAGAAGTAAGGATGCTAAGAAGAGAACAGGAAATTTAGTCTGCAAGATTTTGTGAAATCTTGGAACAAAGGAATAAAATGCAAAATGAAATAGAAGGAAGAAACAATGAAATTGTACAGCATGAAGATCTCACCGAGCAACTCTCCAATGCAAATGAAGAGATCAGAATTCTCAAAGAACAGAATGAAAGTTTGAAAAATGAGCTAGATATTCAAAAGCAAGCAAATGAAAGGATGATGAAATCTCAAACAGACTTGGATCAATTAAATGAGAAAAATCTTCACAAACAAAAAGGTAAAGCTGGTCTTGGTCACAATGAAGAAGGTGAATCTTCCGAGCAAGGTAGCAAAAGAAATCAAAGACCTACATGCAATTACTGTGGTAAGACAGGTCACACATCAAACAAATGTTGGAGCAATGGAAAGACAAGATTCAAAGGCAAATGCTACAGCTGTAATCAGCATGGTCACAAGGCTAGTGAATGCAAGGAGAAACCAAAATTTGAAGGCAAATGTCACAAATGCAAGAAACAAGGTCACAAGGCATCAAAATGTAGAACAAAGACATTCACTCCAGCAGAACAAATTGTCAAAGCAATATTTGGTTGGGATTACAATACCTGGTGCAGATGTCATTATTGTGGAGAATATGGACACATTGGGATGAATTGTACAAGGCATCATCTAAGGAAGAAAGATACAACCATAAGATGTTATACATGCACTGAACTCGGACATATAGCCAAGAACTGCATGAACACAAAGAAGGTTGAAGATGAAAAGAAAGCTAAAGCTGACAACATTCGGAAACAGATGAGACAGCAGTGGGTTCCTAAATCTACCGAGCAGGATAATTCAAGCAATGGTCCTGTCACTCAAGAATGGGTGACCCCACCATTACAAATTAGATCCATTAAAGAAGATAAGGAACTGCATCTTCAAAGCCTTACCATAAGCAGTTCCAAAATACAAAAGCATAATTGATGAAATCAGTATTTCCGATACATACAGAAAAAGTCACTTACCGAGTTGAATGTTACTGAGCATGGTAAAACTGTAGACCTTACCGAGCTAGGTCAGACATAAGAACACCGAGTTAGGTCAGTCTTACCGAGCAATTGCTAAAGTCATTAAGTCATCTCACCTACCCACTTATCAAGCATTAATGACAGAATTTTAATAAAAAGGGCAAAATCGACTTCATTCTTCACCGCGTTATTCGGCATTCGAAGAGCTTAGGTTTTCAAAGTGCTTAAGGAGATTTAAGACGAATTTGCAGCGAAGGATCTAAAAGGAACTCATTCCATTCAGCAATGACTTCCACTAGCACCACTAGCAGGAGCAAGGCAAAGAAGACTTCCAATATGTTAGTGAAAGGAGTTGAATGGACAGCGCCGAACTTCAAACTCGTTCCAGCGATCGCAGAATCACTCGACCCAAGTGGAGCACAGTCCAGAATTCCTTCCAAGGTACTTCTTATCAATGACATTCGTACTCATTTCAAATGCACTATTCAGGAGTTAGGGACTTTAGAAATGGACAATGCCCTAAGTCATCTATGTGTTGACAAAACCCTAAAACCCGAGCATAGACATTTGGAAATCAAAGGTTTGACCCATATCCCACACCTACCAAGAAACTTTCAAGTGAAATGGATTAGGTATGTATTGAGCCGTGTACATGATGGGCAACTATGGTTAGATCGACCTATCTTAATAACAAAGAAGATGATTCATAGAATCACAGGTTTACCGATGTCAGACAAAGCAAAATCCACCAAAACCCTAGGTCGGGACAAACTGTAGGAGTTAACTCTTGCCGAGTGGGATGGCAGAGGATTGAAAATTAACAATGTATCTGATGTTGAACTTAAATTTGGTATTATTATCATTGCATATAAGCTGTATAGTTCCAGTAGGCTAAATAGTGTGGCATGTGAGGCAGTAGACCTTGCCTACAAGGTAGTAAAGAAGAACATGGATTTTGACCTAGCAGAGGTTTTACTAACACAATTCAACAAGAACATGGACAGTATAAGGACATCAAAGAATAATCCATGCAAATTTGGTTCTTTGTTGATTTGTATATTTTTCTATGTACAAAACTTTTTCCCTTCTAAAGGCACAGTAGTATGGAGGAAGGATACTCCAATTTTGTATCAGATAAATGAGTTTATAGCAGAAATAGGTCAGAATTTTGAGACAGTAATGGATAATTATTTTGAAGAATTTAAGGACAAAATGAACAACAGGTTCAGGATTCCTCCTAAGTTGGTAAAAGATTACAAGGATGATATATGCTTCATGGTAGACTATGATAAAGTTTACATCCAGGCAGCCATACCCTGAGTGGCATGGGTAAAACCATTGCCCTATGAAATTAACATAGATGAAGCAAGGGATATAATAGAAGCCCTGATAAATGAACCAGCCATTCCCAACACCCCCGCATTTGGCACTTATGATGAGGCCAAAGCCAGAATTGAGCTTGAAATCAAGCTTCCAAAGGCCATCACCAGTACCAAGAGAAAGGCAGCTAAAGAAACAGAAGAAACAGAAGAGGAATCAGAAGAGGAAGCAGAAACACCAAAGAAGAAAGGCAAAGTAGTAATCACCAAGCCCAAACCTAAAACTGCAGTGTTCACAAGGAGAACCAGGAAAGGGCAAAAAGAAAGTATAGTTGTATTCAGGAAACCCCCTCCTACCTTCGAAGAAAAACTGAAACAGTTGGAACAAGGATCTGGCATGTCTAACTTCAAGGCACTGAAGTATGAAAGCAGATCAGATGCAGAAAAGATGCAGATTGAGGATCTTTTACTGAACAAAATGGGTAAATGGAAATATACCCCAGATGATATCAGTTCTCAAATTCCAAATGAGCTTCTAGTCAGGATTAGACCGAATTGGACTTCAGCAGTGCAAACTGTCAAAGACATTTATGCACAATCCTTAAAACAGTTGTTACCGAACCTGACATATAAAGAAGTAAAAGAGGCATTAAAGAAGAATGAACACCAAATGACACTTAGGTTTCATACCTTCTTAGTTCTCTCCAAGCAGATAGAAGCAATAGTAAATAATGCCACAATTGTGTGGAAAAGGATATATAATCTGCCAATGCCATCTGACCTCACGGTAACAATTGAGGGTGATAAAGATGATGAAGAGGATGAAGAGAAGAAGGAAGAAGAAGAAGCAGCTGAGGAAGAAGGTGACAAGGTAATAATAGGTGATGAAGAAGGTGACACGGTAATAATAGGTGATGAAGAAGGTGACACGGTGATAATAGGTGATGAAGAAGATGATCCTGAACAGGTAGCAGCAGAAGTCATTGCATCTCTTCCTCACTCACCTCAGAAAGGCGTTGCATCATCAGCTTCAGCTAGCAGGATTGTGAGCACAGTAGCTACATCTATTGCTCAATCCTTGCCAATCACCTCTCAGCTCCAGACCCCAACAGTTACCTCATCCACCGAGCTGCAGAGCATGTCATTATCTACCGGGATGCAGAGTATTGCCTCTACCGAACAACAAGTGACTTCTTCAGTCACCGAGATCACAACTTCTCCTGCAGCATGTATAGTAAGTTTTGCAACCTCTCCAGTTTTGACACATTCTTTAGCACAAATGATCACACCAATCAGCACTCCTGCATGTACATCAATTTTGGGAATAGTTGGTACATCCATGAGTCTTCCTCTAGTAAATCCCATTCCAGTTATAACAGCTACTCCAACCTTATCAACCATTGTAACTACATCAAAAGATAAGGAAGTAAACACAGAAGTAATACAAAAGACACCTTTAAAACTTCTACTTACCGGCAAGGCTATAGAGGATGATATAGATCTGGATAAAGAGATTGTCATTCCACAAATAGACCTCAATACTGCATCAATTGATGAAATGAGATTGATCAGCCAGTTGTTAGAACAGAAAGCAAAACAAAAACAACTAAGAATTGAGAGAGACAGGGAATTCAACATTATAAACGGTGCAAAGACCATTCTCACAGATGCCTTAGGTATAAAAGTTGATCCCTCTCAACACATTTTGCTACAACTCGAAGAGGTTGTGAATAGATTCAATGAGGACTCATCAGGAGAAGAGAAACTGATAGAAAGAACCGAGAAGAAATTTGATAACAAGGTGCTTGAGCACATTGCTCAGCAGATAGCAATAAAACAAGTTGAATTGACCACTATTTTGGCCAAGTTAGAAAATTCTTTTAATAATGTAACTTCATTTTTTGCAAAGTTATGTGATGTTACCGAGTTCACAAAAGGAATCAGAGATCAACTGAAGAAAATTGATGATGATCTGAAAGCAAGTGCACAACAGTTGCAGCTTGACCCCAACTCAAGCTCAACTCACCATTCAAACATCAGATTCCTATTAGATAAGCAATCAGAATTGCTCAGGGAAGATGCAAGGATCCGGTCTACATTGTTAGATATTCAGAATATGATCCTCCCTAACATGGATAGAATGCAGAAACACATTACACATTCCAAAACATTGATCCATGATAACATTTTTTCAGTTGCAGAGCATGTAATTGAACTTTCAGCCAAAGTTCAAGTTGCATTGTCTATTTGCACAATTTTGCAAGAAAATTGGGATAAGACCTTGGCTCATATCAAACAAGTACACTCAGAGTTTATCTCACACTTTAATATTTCTATTTGAGTTATCTATTCTTTGGCATTATTGTCAAAAAGGGGGAGAATATGGAACATATTATTAGAGACAAAGGAAGAATGATCAAGGGAGAATGTAAATAACAATTGGTATAGAGATAAGTGTATAGAATCATATGTATATTCTATGGGGGAGTTATGTACAGTGAGATATACAGGTATATATAGCAATCTACAATTGGTATCAATTTTGAAGAATCAAGTCAGCATGACAGATTCATTTTTGTCTCATAAGTGTTTTTGTCACTAATGCCAAAGGGGGAGATTGTTGGAATAATGATATATTTGTCATTAGTGAATACACTTAGTGAAAACACTTATTCGATTTTGAATGGTTACCGAGCTCATCACTCAGTCTACAGCCTATACCGAGCATTCAGTAAAGCTCGCCGATTAAACAGTTCAAACCAAGCAGCAAGACTGTCACTGAGCATATGAGAAAAACAGCAGTTACCGAGAAGTCAGTTCTCACCGAGTCACCAGTGGTTACCGAGTGACACTATATCTACCGAGTCACCACAGCTACCGAGTTCCAAGCTACACTTCGGGACTAGTATGGACCGAGCTTCTACTTTTACCGAGAGCATGACGATGCCGAGTACTCTAGTGGACGCCGTGTATCAGAAGATCACCGAGCCAGCTTGAGGAACCGAGTATCTACCGACTCAGTAATATTTTGTTCACCTATGTAAGGCCGACTTAAGAATGAGTTTATGTTATTAATTTGTATGAGGCCGACTTTATGAAATGTAAATGTAATTATGGATGGTATATATATGTGATGTATTATACCATCTGTAGAAAGTATGAAAAATGTAAGATGTATGGATATGTGAAATTAGAAAGAGCAGAGCAGAAATTGCATTAAGGCAGCAGACCAGAACATTTTCGCAGATTCAGTAAAGGAGCAGAATCGACATATCTATCTCAGAAGGAGATCAATACTCAAAGGATCTTATCAGCAATAAAGTTGTAAGTCAAGATCTACTATTTCATCCTAACAGTTGAATCAGTTTGTAAATCCTTTTACCAGGTAGACTTAACAGTCTTTTGTAAATCTCTTAACCGAGTGCATACTTCATTGTATGTTTGTAAATCCTCTAACAAGGTGGACCTAGCAGTCCAAATTTGCTTCTAACAGGGCAGATCATCAGAAGTGATCATTGTAAGCCTTAACCGGCCAACTTTTACTGCAGTACCAAAGTTTTGTGGGTACCATCCCCACCCCAGTTTTACTTTCTATTTGGAAGGTTTCTGGGTCACCAAATCTTTGTGTTATGTGCTGTGAATGAATGGTTTAATATATGCAAGTGCAGAAATGAATTAAAAGTTTTAAGTGTTACTGATTCACCCCTCCCCTCTCAGTAACTTGGTTAGTCCTGAATATTTTCAACAGTGTTCATGTGTGAAATGATTTTCATGTGGTGTTATTGATTATCTTAGTTTATCCATTATTTCTTAATACACCAGTTATAGCAGTTTATCAGAGATTACCGATATTGTTTAATGAATTGGCATGTGTAGTAAATCAAGTTAGATCTATTATAAGTTTGATTTGGGTTTAAAGTTTTAAATTGGTATTAATATTGATTCACCCCCCATCTTAGTATTAACCAGATCCTCATAGGATTAACAATTGGTATCAGAGCTTTGGTCCTCTATGTGTAGAAAGCCTAACCGCTTGAGGGAAAGATTCTGAGGAAGTCAAGATGATGAAGAAAGAGGGCCCTAAGTTTAACAAGGATAACTACAAGATCTCGAAGGATAGAATGAAGATCTACATCAAAGGTCTTGGTGCACAATATTGGAAGCAAGTTGAAACAAAATATGTTGCTCCTACTACTACTCCCTTGACACCTGATGAACTCAAAGAGAAGCAAGATAACATGTGAGACTTAGAAGCTATTGTTAGTACTTTATCTGATTCAGAATATATTGATGTTCAAGGATTGGAAACTGCAGGGGAGGTTTGGGAAAAGTTAGATATAATCTATGGAGGAGATGAGCATGTTCAAAGAACCAAAGATGAAATCTTGAGAGGAAAGTTTGATGACATGAGAATGCTTGAAGGAGAAAATATTGTACAGTATGGTCAGAGAATCAAAAAACTTGTTGGTGGCATAAAGAGTGTTGGAGGTAAAATGGATGATGACACAATAGTAAGTAAAATACTTAGAACTCTTCAACCTCAGTATGCTATAAGAGTATCTACAATCCAAGAACTTAGATCTATTTCAAAGGATAATGTAATTGTTGATTCATTGATTGGTAAGCTTACAACTTTTGAGTTAAATAGTTTTGACAATAGTGTGACAAAATCTATTGAATCTTCCTTTAAAGCTTATGTTATCGATTCATCTGCTAGAAAAGGAAAATATATATGTCAACATCATGAGTGCAGGTCAAGTCATAGAAGTTGTCAAGGAAATGAAGACAATGAAAATCAAGTGATGGAAGTTGAGGCACTGGTAAGTATAAAGGAAAGCTACCTTTGAAGTGTTTCTCTTGTAGTAAAATTGGACACATTGTTGCTAACTGCCCTAACATTGATAAGAAAGAGAATTTTAGGAGATTCAAAGGAAAGAGAAAGAAACATTGTTATGTTGCAATAGATGAAGGTGTGACCGATGAGGAGTCTGAAGATCAAGATGACAATGAGGAAATTATGTTTGTAGTTGTGAAGAAGGAACTGATAGATGAAAAGGCACTAGTATCTCATATGGATAATAGTGATGAATGGATTATAGAAAGTGGTTTCTCACACCACATGACCGGAGATAAAATTAAGCTCATAACACTTGATGAATTTGATGGTGGTGTTGTTAGATTTGGAAATAACTCTCCCTGCATGGTGAAAAGTAAAGGTTTAATTTCTCTAAATGGGAAGAGTAATGTTGATGATGTGTTTTGGGTTGTGTTGGCATTTCAATAAGGATATTGAGAAGGTTGTTGGAGATTATTGATATAACTGAAGAAGGATGATTACTATCTTAATAATATTATTTTGTCATTAATGTCAAGAAATTGATTTTCTAATTTAGTATGATGTTGCCATATCTTAAGTATGTTTTGATAAGTATTAAGAGGTCGGTAATTGACATAGAAAGAATGTGATAATGAAGGGGAACAATAAGTTATTCAATGGGCAACTATTACCGAGTTAGACAATGATGAGATCATGTTGTTTTGATTGTTTTGATATCCTACATATGTTGTTGATTATAAGTTTAATATTTTACTATGTCACCGAGCAAAGAATCTAGTCGGTAAACCCTAAGGTTATCGATATCGGTTAAAGAAGGCAGAATGTCTACTGAGTGAAGTTCAGTATTTACCGAGTAATAATAGATCGCTTTGGATAAATAAAAGCATTATTTAATGAAGGATGTTGATGAGCTAGAGATGAATAAATGACTGGTATGTCACGCAAGAAGTTTGTTGAGGATCTACGACAATGGAAAATCAAGAGGAAGATCTACAACACAGATTGAACCGCAATAACCTAGCACAAGTTCCAAGGAAGGAATGCAAGTTCCAAGGCCAGGTAAAATGTTTTTTCAGATCAAATGATACATTGAACCTAGTCAAGTTTGATGATCTAATGGCTAAGATTGATCATGGGAAATGTGATCAAGGAGATTAAGCAATTAGAAATTGTTCATAAATAAGGAATTATTGATGAACAATGCATGCGGGTAAATGTATGCACAATGATGCTACAGTAATGGTTACCGAGCACAGAAGCTTGAAGATCTGATTGAAGAACATATTGAGAAGCCCAACAAGGGACAAGATAAGTCTTATGACAAGATTGTTTTGAGCAAATAGAATCTACTTTAGCATTTAAGATATGAAGTTGCAGATATATTTTATTATAGTTATTTATTTTGTAAGTGACAGGAAATCTCTTAATCGAGTGGACTTAACAGTCTTATTTTTAAACCCTCTAGCAAGGTAACATTCTAAATGAGTGTTTGAAATCCTTTGACAAGGTCACTTCTAACAAAGTGAAAGACTCTAACAAGTCTGAGGGAAATCCCTTAACCGAGTCACATCTAGCAATGTGTTTGTAATCTTTAACAATGTTAGCTTTTAACCGAGCATACTCTAGAAGGGTATATTTCTTAGTGGGTCCGAAATCCCACAGTGGTGTAGCATCCTAAAATTGTGACACTTGCAATTTCGACTGCATTTGGGTCTTCACGATGGCGATGCAACACAGAACTTGAATGGAGACCCTGAAACTTGTTCATGACACCAAAAACTGCATTTCTCAGCACCTTGGCTTGATCCACCTTGCACCCCGCTGTCCCTGGAGGTGGGACCATGGCGCCCAGTGCCCTGGTCCCTGGCCCTATTTTGGGCCCGGTCTCTTTTGGGGCTTCAGGTCTTTATGATTGCAAATTGGAAAATAATATTTCCTGGTCGGCCTAAGGTTGGGAAAATCAGTCTTTCAACCCTAATTGGCAAGTATATAAACTACATTTCCTCTCTCAAAAAATGGAGGAGGACATATGTGTACAAGACGTGAAAACAACATTTAAGCATTCAAGCATTCAAGCATTCCTTCAAGCAATTGATCATTCTAAGTCTCCATTCAAGGCTAAGTGTTGCATTCAAGACAAGGATTCAACCATTGAAGAGGAGATCACTTACAACACATTACATACTACATGCATTACACCTTCGCATGTAAGAATACAAACATTCTCACAACAAGGTATATGTACTTGTTTACATTACAAACATTTACATTTACATCATTCTCATTTCTTGGTTAATTCCAAAACCAGGGTTTGACCTGAAGGCAAACCCCTCATCCCTAACCCCCCAATCATCCTCTCTTTTCTATGTGTAGGTTGCAGGTACGCGGCTGTAATTGAAGATCTGGAATCCTTGTGCAGAGACGAACAGATCCACCTTCGTTTTGCGGATTTTTCGGAGGACCGTGTGCACGTCGGGCGCCATCGTCCCGTCAACTTTCACTCAAATTTGCAAAATAGCACTGTCTCGACATTTTACTGCTAATTCCAGGTCCGCAGCTTCATATCATAACCCTATCTCTGTTTATAAGCGAATATTTCCCACTTTACATGCATTCCTAGTTCAATCTTTCTATCTACATTTCTTTACAAAAGAGGGTATCCTTGATGTCTTAGCCCTTGAAACTCATTTAGAATCCAATCTTGCATTGCGTGGGATTGGATCTTGTGGGTTTCAAGCCCTCTTTTGAATGTATAGTCTCCCCTAAGTGAAAACCATCAACCCTAGTGACTCTCCCTTCTCTCTCCTTGGAGTTGGGGAGGGGAGAACGACTAGGGTTCGATTTTTCCACTTTACATTTTGGTGAACCCGACGTGAACATCCTCATTCTAATTATTCATGGTTAGATCTGAAAAATTTGCTTCCTTAATTACATTTCCATGTTTGATCTTTGGCAAATTTTAGAGGTTGATTGCATAAAAACCCTAAAATTTTCTTTTTAAGTAATTAAACTTGTGAAATGTTGAATTGTTAATGCTTGTTTCAGATCTACCCTTCTATTGCAAATTATCAATTCATATTTGTGCTTTAATTATGAAAATTAAGTGGTTAAGTGTCAAAACCCTAATTTTTAGAACCCTCTTGATTCAACCTTTGACTGATAATTTCACTAATCAAAACACTTCCAAATCGGCTGTAACTTTGGATTCCGCAATAAAATCACGATATCTTTCATCCCTGAAAATTTGGAAAAAAGTTGCGAGGACCGTGTGCACCCCGAGTGCCATCGTCCCCGACATTTTTTCCGAAATTTCGGGAGCTAGATCTTACTGTATTTTTTTGCTAAAATCCAGAATTTTGGCTGATTTTATCAATTTTAACACCTTCAAAATTAAAGTCAAAGTTGGTCTAGCGATTGCTTGGTTTGAGGCTTCTAATCATTCAAAAATTGTTGAAATTGAAATTCATATCAAAATTGTGTTTCTTGCTGTCCTAAATCTGAAAAGTGTGTTGGTATTCATTCGAAATTTTAGTGCTTTATTCAAATTTTTGCAGTTTATGACTTTTGAAATTAAGTGTTTAATTACAACCTTGATTTCCACTTTCAAATTCGAATTTTGCATGAAAACGAGTCAACTTTTAAATTTCAAAGCCTGCATTGCTTTCAGTATTCCTTCTAAAATCATAAAATTCAAAATTTCAGTTTCCCTCTCTTTTTCAAAATTCAAATTTTACATTTTTCAACAATCTTGGTAGGTTTCAATTTTGAGATTGCAACTTTAATTTGGCCTATCTACAGATCATAAAATCACTCAATTTTTTCAGATTAGCTTTAAAATCATCATAACTTTCATCTCTGAAAAATTTCGAAAAAAGTTGCGAGGACCGTGTGCACTCCGTTCGCCACGGTCCCGGACATTTTTTTTGAAATTTTGGGAGATTGTCCTGATTGCATTTAACAGCTTAAATCTAGGAGATTGGCTGATTTTATTGAAATTTGCTACCTCTAAAATTCAAAATCTTCTCTCTCTCCTTAGTGCATGAGTTTTACAACAATAAGCCCTACTTACACTATTCCCATTAGACGAAGCCTTAGAATTAAGTCTTTCCAAGGTGTAATTACCGAGGAGATGGAACCTAATTTGAATGGCCTTTTTAACGAGGACATGGGTAATTCCTCTAATCCTCTTAATGATGAAGAAGCTCTCCATGAGGTTTCTGTAGAACAACTTTCAAAATTGGATAACCAATTTGATGATTTTCGACAATGGATGTCTCAAGAATACCCCGATAGCAAAGCTCTTTCATTAATTGAGGGTCTAAAACATATGGTTCAAAGTGATAAGAATGGAATTGATATTTTGCATGGTATTGCACACATTGTGGATTCGAATGTGATGCCTATGAAGAGTTGTGCCGAAACTTTAGGTTATACACAACCTCCTACTCAAGTTAATCATTCTATTCCTTTGATGACTTCTACTGCTAGTATACCTACTTTTACATCAAACATAATGACTACTTCAACACAAGACATTCCTCCTATGATCACAAGTCATGGGGGCAATCCCTCTTCTTCAATCAACCCTCTTCCTTCATTCAATCCGACTTCTTCATCCGTTCCTTCAATGAGTGTTCCTCTTATATCTCCACAAATGAACATGACGCAAGGGGGCAATTCATTTAACCATTCCATTCCTCCTTGTAGTGTTCCTCCCTTCCAATCATCTCCTATGACTAACTATCATAGTGTCCCACCACCTTACTCTCTACCTTTTTTCAATAACATAACACCTCCATCACAATCTAACATGTCTAATATGAACTCTTTGACTGAAGCGACCATTAACAATCTTGCACAAACTGTCTCTTCTTTACAGCAACAAATTGCCTCTATGAATCAATCTAAGTTTAGTGTGCCCACATTTGATGTTGCGAGCCCACTTTCTCTTGACATTGTTCGAGCTATCCCCCCTAAACATGTTGAAATTCCATATTTGGAGCTTTATAATGGTAAGGGTGATCCTCTAACACATGTTAAGACCTTTCAAACGATATGTACCGATTTTGCTTATGACCAAAGGTTGCTTGCAAAACTGTTTACTAGAACATTAAGAGATAAAGCCCTACAATGGTATTTCTCATTGCCTTCCTATTCTATTACTTCTTTCGAACAACTTGCAAATACTTTTATTCAGCAATTTCAAAACAATATAAGTCCTAAAGTTACTTTGATTGATTTAATGCATTGCAAACAAGGTGTTAAAGAAAAAGTGACTGATTTCATTGGTAGATATAAGCATTTGTATGCTCAAATTTCTTTTCCAATGCCTGACAATGATATTCAAAGAATCTTTATTTCTAATTTACAAAAAGACATTAGAGAAAAACTCCTATTTTCTGAGTTTACTTCTTTCCAACAGTTGTGCGCAACTCTTCACAATTATCAACTGACTGTGGTCAAATGGAACAAGCAAATCCTATGGCTCCGAGTGATAAGGGTGATAGTAGTCAACAACCATTTGGGAAGTTTAAACCGAACAGAGAGTCCATTAAATTCAATGAGAACATCATCAACAACAATGTGAATGCAACATTAGGTGTGCTTCCTATTTCTAAGTTTTTCAAGAAAGAAAGAAAGTTTACTCCTTTGAATGAATCATTGCATAGTATTATGAATAAGTTATTGGAACAAAATGTGCTTACCCTTCCTCCTATAAGGCAAATAGATCCTGCAAAGATTAATTCACCCTATTTTGATAACAAATCTTTTTCTCAATTTCATCGTCATCCTGGGCATGATACTGAAAAATGTTTTGCTTTGAAGGGTAAAATTCAAGATTTGATTGATAATAATACTATCTCTATTTCTGGTGTGAATGATAGAGGCAACACATCTATAGCTCCTCCTAACCAAAATCTTCAGATTTTTACTGATCCATTGCCTTCTCATACCTCTAATGCGATTGATACTACTGATTCCTCTGTCTCACCTGATGATCTTGTGTCTATGACTCCAAATGTGATTAACTTTGTGGAACAGCAGAAAATCCCTAAAGAACCTTCCATTACATTTGATTCCAGTGAAACTATCAGGGCACCTGATGGTCCTTTATATATAGTTGCAAAAGTCAAGAATACACCTTGCCGTGGAGTGCTTATTGATCCTTCTTGTATGGTTAATGTCATTACTGAAGAATTTCTTTTTACTTTGCAATTGAATCAAGTAATCTATGATGAAACAAATGTGGTTGTGAAATTATTTGACGCATTTTCTTCTCCTGCAATTGGTTCTATTACATTACCTATTGAGGTCCATAACAAACACCTTGATGTGGACTTTACTATTATTCCATCATCTGAACAATTTCGTGTGAAGCTAGGCTATCCTTGGCTATCTTCCATGAAAGCTATTGCTTCTCCTATTCACAAGTTCTTGAAATTTCCCCATAATGGTGAAGTTGTTACTGTCAATCATAGTCTCTTTAAACCAGCTGAAAGAACTTCTAGCATTCCTATTGATTACTTTTGGCCTAAACAATTCCAATCTCTTCCTCCGCGAAGTGATCATCTTTTCAAATCTTATCAAAAGTGGAAAAAAGATATGATCCTATCTCTAAGTGAACCTAGAACACCCAAACTTGATATTCCTATCATTCTTGAGAAGGAAGTTCTTCCTTTGAAAGATAAAACCAATGTCTTTCCTCAAGAAGATTCCTCACCCATTCCTATGGATGTGACTATGCCTATATCTAATAAACTTCCTAAAGGTAGACCTATACCTCCTCGTCATGATGGGCTTGGTCTCCTTCCTAAACCAAATATTCCTCCCTTATATGGAGCAGTTCCTCCTCCTTCCTCTTATGGAGAGAAGAGAGCTTCCTCTTCTCTTATTATTCAACCTAAGAGACCACAACCTAAACACCCAAGTGATAAGGATGAGAACATTCCTCCTCCTCAATCTTCTCAACTTCCTACTAAGACTAGATGAAATCGTTCTGCACGTGAACGCCGATGAAAGCGTCATCTTAGAGCTCAGGTAGTTGCCTTTCAAACTTTGCAATCCCCAAAAACACCTTCAGCTAGTATTATTCCATTTTCTCCTCAGCCGACAATTGAGCCGAAATCTCCTAAACATAAGATGCATGATGGTCTTGATCCTATGTGAGTTAAAGATCCTATTTTTATAAATCTTGATGATGATATGGATGAAAATGTTATTCATGATGAAAATGTTATTCCTGTTCATTCTGATAGTGAATATGAATATGTTGATGTTGATAGCCATTTATCTAACGCATTTTCTAAAGCACTTATCCTAGCTCCTAGACAAGAACACCATGGCTTGGGATATGAACATAGCCCTTGTTTTGATCTTGTGATAGCTCCATCTGCTGTGTTGGATGTTCCTCCTCTAGCATGTTTCCTACCTTCCCGAAATATTGATCAGCAAGATCGGGGGGTAGATGACGTGCTAGACTAGTTTCATTAGCATAGCAAATTCTCCCCTCCTCTCTTTTGTTACTTCTTCTATGTGTTATTCTCATTCTTCTATTTGTTGTCCTTAGTGTTGTCTACTTGAGGACGATGCAAAGCATTGAGATCTCTTTTGGTCTCTCTCATGTTGACTCAAAAGACACATGTGTTCCCTTCTTCTAGGTGACCTTCCTTGATTGGGGAATGAAGAACAATTATGCATACATACCTATGATATACATGAATTATCATACAGCATACTAACCCCGAGGAAAGCGAAGTCACCTTGTGCTTTGTGTTTTGTGTCTATTATCCTTGGGTTTATCTCACACTTGGGGGCTAAATCCTTGTGATAATGTGCTCCTTTCCCTTTTTCATTTCTTATATGTATCACTACCTTAAAGCAATCACCCCCGGTGAGGCGTGTGCAATCAATTTAACGTAGGGGGGCATACATCCCGTTCATATCTTTTTCAAGATACTTGAAAATTTCTTGACAAATTTAGCTTTGCCTTGAAAATTTTTGATATCTTTCTTGCATGACTCATAGTGAGGGAACCTTACTACTGACAGTCATGGTTCTCCCTCGTGATCTTCCCTTTTACTTTGTCAATTGAAGTCGTAAGATCCTTAGTCCACTGGGGGCTTGGTGTATCTTGCCTCCTTGACGTGGTGAAAGTTTTTCAATGTTGTTTCCTTGTACTTTACCGGAAGTATTGGCGTACGCTTATACTCCCGCTAAAGTGGGGGCTAAATGTAGCATCCAAAAATTGCGACACTTGCAATTTCGACTGCATTTGGGTCTTCACGATGGCGATGCAACACGGAACCTGAATGGAGACCCCGAAACTTGTTCATGACACCAAAAACTGCATTTCTCAGCACCTTGGCCTGATCCTCCTTGCACCCCGCTGTCCCTGGAGGTGGGACCATG
This sequence comes from Cryptomeria japonica, assembly GCF_030272615.1. Classification (NCBI taxonomy): domain Eukaryota; kingdom Viridiplantae; phylum Streptophyta; class Pinopsida; order Cupressales; family Cupressaceae; genus Cryptomeria; species Cryptomeria japonica. The sequence continues at coordinate 424,144,918 of NC_081414.1, forward strand.
GTGCCCAGCGCCCTGGTCCTTCAAGACTAGGGCACCCAGTGCCCTAGTCCCCCAGGACCATGGCGCCCAGTGCCCTGGTCCCTGGCCCTATTTTGGGCCCGGTCTCTTTTGGGGCTTCGGGTCTTTATGATTGCAAATTGGAAAATAATATTTCCTGGTAGGTCTAAGGTCGGGAAAATCAGTCTTTCAACCCTAATTGGCAAGTATATAAACTACATTTCCTCTCTCAAAAAGGGAGGAGGACATATGTGTACAAGACATGAAAACAACATTTAAGCATTCAAGCATTCAAGCATTCCTTCAAGCAATTGATCATTCTAAGTCTCCATTCAAGGCTAAGTGTTGCATTCAAGACAAGGATTCAACCATTGAAGAGGAGATCACTTACAACACATTACATACTACATGCATTACACCTTCGCATGTAAGAATACAAACATTCTCACAACAAGGTATCAGTACTTGTTTACATTACAAACATTTACATTTACAGCATTCCCATTTCTTGGTTAATTCCAAAACCGGGGTTTGACCTGAAGGCAAACCCCTCATCCCTAACCCCCCAATCATCCTCTCTTTTTTGTGTGTAGGTTGCAGGTACGCGGCTGTAATTGAAGATCTGGAATCCTTGTGCAGAGACGAACAGATCGACCTTCGTTTCGCGGATTTTTCGGAGGACCGTGTGCACGCTGGGCGCCATCGTCCCATCAACTTTCGCTCAAATTTGCAGATCAGCACCGTCTCGACATTTTACTACTAATTCCAGGTCCGCATCTTCATACCATAACCCTATCTATGTTTATAAGTGAATATTTCCCACTTTACATACATTCCTAGTTCAATCTTTCTATCTACATTTCTTTACAAAAGAGGGTATCCTTGATGTCTTAACCCTTGAAACTCATTTAGAATCCAATCTTGCATTGTGTGGGATTGGATCTTGTGGGTTTCAACCCCTCTTTTGAATGTAAAGTCTCCCCTAAGTGAAAACCATCAACCCTAGTGACTCTCCCTTCTCTCTCCTTGGAGTTGGGGAGGGGAGAACGACTAGGGTTTGATTTTTCCGCTTTACAAGTGGTTTTTCCCTATTTGGGTTTCCACGTTAAATCTGGTGTTATATGTGATGTGATGATTATCTGTTCATGAGTTTGAATGTTTTACAATTTTGGTTATATATTCTAAAGTATAAGCTACCGAGGTTGAATCTGTTGAATATATTAAAGATTAAGTTTGTATGATTCACCCCCCCCCCCCCCCCCCCCCCCCGCCCTTTCATCTTATTATCTATTGGCATCAGAGATTTATAAGTTGATGGTCTAAAGAACAATCTTTTAAGTGTTGGTCAGCTCAATGATAAAGGTTATTTTCTTGAGTTTAAAAGTGGAGTCTACAGAATTCTTGGAGGTAATGGTAAACTAATTTCTATCGAGAAGAAAACTAGAGGTAACTTATTCCATTTGAATAGTAATGTTAATAATTCTCTGGTTGCAAGAATGGAAGATAGTTGGTTGTGGCATAAAAGATGTTGTCATGTTAATTTTGATAATTTGGTTAAGATAAGCAAGTCAAGTGTTGTAAGAGGATTGCCCCAACTTGTTAAACCGGATAGTGTGATATGCAAAGATTTTTAAATTGGTAAGATGACCTCTATTTCTTTCAAGAGCAAGAATTGTATTTCTGAGAATATTTTAGATTTGGTACATACTGATCTTTGTGACCCTATGAGGACAAAGAGGTATTACGGTGATAGGTATTTCATGATTTTCACTGATGACTATTCTAAAATGATGTGGGGAACATTTTTAAAGGAGAAATCAGAAGCATTTAGTAAATTTAAATCATTTAAAGCCCTGGTTGAGAATGAAACCGGTAAGAACTTGAAGTGTTTAAGATCAGACCAGGGAGGATGATTCACATCTGATGAATTTGTCAAGTATTGTGATGAACAGGGTATCAAGAGAGAGATGTCAGCTCCGAGGACACCATAACAGAATGACATAGTAGAAAGGATGAACAGAACAATAGTTGAAGCTGCTAGAACGATGCTATTACAGGGTAATGTACCTAAAATGTTTTGGAGAGAAGGAGTCAACACTGTTGTATATACTTTAAACTGGGTACTAGTAAAAAGAGGTAACAACAAAACACCCTATGAGCTATGGTATGGAAAAAATCCTTGTATAAGTTATTTCAAAAAATTTGGGAGTCAATGTTTTATTAAGAAAGATAATTACACTGAGAAATTTGATGCAAAATCTAATGAGGGAATCTTTCTTGGTTACTCTACTAAGAGTAAGGCATATAAATATTACAATAAGAAAACTAAGAAGATTATTGAAAGTGCTAATGTGAAGGTAGACGATCTCTCTGCAAAGTCAGAAGGTACCAGCAAATCTGAGCCTAAAAAAGATGATGAGAAACTTGTGATTGTTGAACTGGAAGCACAAAACAATGAAGAACCGAAAAATGGAGAATTAGGTGCTCAACCGATAAGTGATGACAGTGATGAAGAAAATGAAGAACAAGAAGCAAAAGATACAGAACCAGTACCATTATTTCCCAGGTATTTTAAATTAAACCATTCACAAGAGTAGATAATTGGTGATAAGAATGTTGGTGTGCAAACAAGGAGGAAAATAAGAGAAAACTCTTGTTTAATATCTACAATTGAACCCAAAATAGTAAAGGAAGCACTAAAAGATGATGATTGGGTTAATGCAATGAATGAAGAATTAGATCAAATTGAGAAGAATCGGACATGGTCACTTGTTCCTAGACCGGAGGATAAGAATGTAATTGGAGCAAAATGGGTCTTTAGGAATAAGTTGGATGAAAAAGGAAAAATTGTAAGAAACAAGGCAAGGTTAGTCTGCAAAGGGTATGCACAAGAATAAGGTGGGGATTATGGAGAGACCTTTGCACCAATTTCTAGATTAGAATGAGTAAGAATGTTGCTAGCATTTTCTATATATAAGGGATACAAATTTTATCAAATGGATGTCAAATCAACCTTTCTAAATGTGATTCTAGAAGAAGAAGTCTACATTGAACAGTCGGATGGATTTTCTCTATCTAATGATAAAGACATGGTATGTAAATTGCATGAATAATTATATGGTCTAAAGCTAGCACCGAGAGCATGGTATAAGAGATTACATGCACATCTGATCAAAATTAGATTTCAACGTACCAGTGAGGACAACAACATTTATTTGAAGACTGATGGAGACAAGATGTTGATAGAAGAAGTGTTTGTAGATGACATAATTTTTGGAGGAAATGATGATTTGTGTATGGATTTTTCTGATGTAATGAAAAAGGAATTTGAAATATCTCTAATCGGTGAAATAAAGTTATTTATTGGGTTATAGGTCTAGCAACTGGATGGTAGTATCTTTATTTGTCAGAGCAAGTATGTTAAAGAGGTGTTGAAGATATTCGACATGGAAGACTGCAAACCAGTAGGAACACCGATGGTGACAGGTTGCAAGTTGTCCAAAAAAGATGATTCTCATGTTGTTTTTGAAAAAGAGTACATGTCTATGATTGGAAAATTGCACTATGTTGTTCATAGTAGGTCGGACATTGCTCATTCTGTTGGATTAGTTGCCAGATTTCAAAAAGAGCCTAAGGAGACACATTTGGTGGCAATGAAGAGAATTTTTTGGTATCTCAAAGGCACAGTAGAATATGGTTTATGGTATCCTTATAAAGGATATTTTAATTTGGATGTCTTTACTGATGCAGATTGGGCAGGTAATGTGGATGACCGGAAAAGAACAACTGGTGGAGCTTTTCTTCTTGGTGGGAGATTAGTGGCATGGACAAGCAAGAAACAAACATGTGTTTCTCAATCTACAGCTGAAGTGGAGTATTTTGCTGCATCCATGAATTGCACGTAGGCAATATGGACGAGACATGTGCTAGAAGGATTCAAAATAGATATGTCTAAACCTTTGACTATCTATTGTGATAATACAAGTGCAATAAATATTTATAAGAATCATGTACTTCATGCTAGAACCAAGCACATTGAATTGAAGTTTCATTTTCTAAGGGAAAGAGTTCAAGAAAAATAGATCAAGATGGAATATGTGAAAAGTAAATATCAGATAGTTGATATCTTTACTAAGCCCTTACCAAAGACTACCTTTGAGTTTCTTAGAGGTAAACTAGGGGTTAGACCCCTACACCAGAAGAACTAGAATGATGGAGATGAATCAATCCTGTGGATCTCATGTTTGTTCTTTATTAAGGATTGATGAGGTGCAAGGTACTCCATAGGGGGAGCAGCTCGGATATAAATTTTTGATTTAATGATCTGATATAATGATTGGATATAATGTTCTGATGTGGTTAGCAAAGATGATGATGACAGAAGATCGGTGATGCACATACACTTTTGGAATTGTTGTCAAAGGGGGAGAAGAACAAGATCAGATTTGGGAGAAGAACAAGATTAGATTTGGGAGAAGAACAAGATCAGAGAAGTAATGGTTTAGGGGGAAGAAGACAAAAGAAGGAGACCGGCAGGTGAGGAGTTATGGTATTGCAATCTGATTGGTATATCTGATTGGTGTTGCCATGAATTCCAAAGGGGGAGATTGTTGGCATGATTGGCATAACTGATATAGATGAGGTGATGTAGTTAAAAATTGATGACTGCACCGGTAGAGGATAGAAGACTATTTGTGATTAAGAGATTGAGATTTTGTGATTAGATGACTTCATCAGTTATTGTGTTGTCATTGATGGCAATTGATGTTAAATTATGTTAACTGATGTTTCCTGATGTTTGGTTTATCATCTAAGTGATTCAGTCTACCAGAGACAGGGTTTATTGGCATTTTATAGAATTCTTTGAAATAGGACTTTAAACGGTATATGCAAAGATGTTTTACTTGAAGTGGATGATTGGTGATGATTGGTGGTTTGTGGTTTGAAATATAAGCTTTTAACATGGTAATGAGTATCTGACCAGAACCACATCTTGTGATGACTATCAGGAGGCATGTTTCTAATTTTTGTTGAAGTTTTGCCATGGTTTAAGAAGGGTTTTACAACCAGTGATGAAATCATCAAACCAATAATGATTTTTTGTATGGCAGCGATTGACAACAAGTTCACGTGTTCATAATAATGCGGAACAAACCATGTGAAATGTTTGAAATATATTTTGGTGCATTTGGAGAATGAATTTATTGGGAATGAGTAAAGTGCTTAGCAAAATGAGATAAGGGTTTGACTTTGTACCAGATCAACTTGTCATGATGACTTGTGATCTTTCAATGGTTGATATTGATTTGTAATTGATTGTAATGATATACATGATGATCTCTAATGAGTTGTAAATATCTGTGATGATCTATGATGTAATTTAGGGTTCAGTGGTTGACCTAGTGGAAATCATTATTTATGTTGGTTTAGTTGATGTTTATTATGTCAGTGATCTTAGAGAAGAGTGTGAAGCCATACTAGAGAAGAGTTAGGTCTGCCTGAGAATTGCACATAGTGAAGCATAACTGGATCCAATTTAGCAATTTTATAAATGAAAGTAACAAATCACTTTTTCACTGTTGTTCTCTAACAATTACAATAGAGTAAATCTCTTAACCAGGTAGGTCCTGACAAGCCTTAATCTTGTAAATCCCCTAACAGATTAGCTCTCAAAAAGGGTGGTAAATCTTCTCACAAGATTTATCCTAATAGGTCATTAAGCTCCTAACCATGTTGCACATCCAAATCACTTAATTGGGTGACTCCTAACTGGGTCGGCTCTTAACAGGGCGTATTGTAAGCTCCTAACAAGGCGTACTTCAAAAGAGTACAAATCTTTGTGGGTACTAACTCCCAACGTATTTTTTTCCCTATTTAGATTTCCATGTCAAAAATATGGTGTTCATGTGTGAAATGATTTTCATGTGATGTTATTGATTATCTTAGTTTATCCATTATTTCTGAATACACCAGTTATAACAATTTGTCAAAGATTTACCAAAGATTACTGATATTGTTTAATGAATTGACATATGTGGTAAATCAAGTTAGATTTGGGTTTAAAGTTTTAAATTGGTATTAATACTAATTCACCCCCCCCCCCATTAGTATTAACTGGATCTTCGTAGGATTAACAGAAGTGGGAAACAAAAAGTGGGGTAGCTGACGAGGGACTTCAGTCCTCTTCTTCTTCAATATCTTCCTCCTCCATGTAGTCTAAGTCTGAGTCTGAGAAGAGCATAACCACCTTGAGGGATGCAGTTTGGTCTAGATTCAAGACATTTGGGAAGATTTAGTCCCGAAAGTCGACATACCAAGCAACACCCTTAAAAGGAATTAAGTAGTACAAATGCAACAAAAAATTTTAAACATGCTCCACTCAGTCCCGATATTGGGCCAAGGTCATGGTTTTAAAACCAGAGATGAAAGGAAGCAATGGAACCACCTCATCATATTCAATAAAGAGCCTCAGGTCTGAGGTAGTGGGAATTCCCACATAAGAAACAATGAGCTCCACCACTTTGTCCAGTTCACCCAAGTACATCTTTGGGAAGAGCACTTCAGTAAGATGGATGATAAGATTTTTAGGCAAATTGATGTCCAACAATGAAGCTACGAACCCTGAGAAGATGTCTATGTTCACACGACATCTCTCTTCAAAGCTCATGAAGTCTTTCCCTAATACCCATTTAATCATAGCGATGAGGACCTGATTCATCCTCTCCGTCATTCTTTGGAGATGATGGTCTGAAATATTGCCTAGGAAAGTCATTTGTACCCTAGTTCTCACTAGACTGATAGGAGTATCCATAGCCTCTATACTCAATAGTAGAACCAAATGTTAGAATGAAGGTAGCTACCCATTTGGGTACATATTTATAGAAGTGAAATGACATTGAGCTGAAAGTGAGTTTTAATAACTCATAAATCGATGCAAGTTGGTTTGTAATGCCAATAGATTTTCCCACAAATGAAAAGAATTGAAGATATTATAATTTGGCTATACAAAGATTTGAAAAGTGTGCAAGGTGTGAGCTTGATCCATGTGTCCATTTGTAGAATTTCCTTATTAAGGAAAATCTTGAGTATCTCCTTGCTTATATAAGTTCAATAGGTTGTCTTAAATGCGCAGTAAGCAAGGGAATGTGTTGTTCCCAAGAAAGGTGTCAGGACATTTTCAATGATGGCAACAAAAGCGTAGTGTCTTTTCAGCTCTATTGAGGTGGCATCTATTCGAGAAACGTGTGAGTTAAACTCGCATGAGTATCTTAGGTGACGCATGCATTAAGAAAAACACATAATTAACTCAATGTTCAATGTAAGAACCAAGGGCAACTGTGTCTTAAATAATATTAACAACTTTGAAAGTCATGCATGCAAAAAAAGTGTCCTATGAGGGAAGTTTTTATTTTGCATTGAAGTAAAGCTTTGAAAAAGAGCACAAAAGGATGGCTTCAGAGGAAAGCATTTCAGGTGATATCACAGGCTCTTCCACAACTAATCCCTATGTGAACATGTTCGGAGGTATATCTCATTCTTCCCATGTCATGCCCCCAACCTATTCTTGCAAAAAAAGGGCCAAAGGCAAAAGGCATGACCAAAAATCCCTATGTAGTTCGAGATAGGTATGAAGAGGTTTATGACCTAGATCTACGTGAAAAGTTGAAGAATATCAAAGAAAGTTCTTGTCAGAGGATGTTGAAAAATAAAAATGATCCAAAGTTGCCAGTGGTCAAACTCTGGAACTCTGGCCTCCTACATTACATTGTGCCCATGGTCCCTCATTTCCCTAAGTTCATTGATACATATGTCATTAATTTCAAGTTAAACCCAACAATCATCCAGGGGAACTCGCTGAGAGTGGTAATAAGTGTGGATGTTATTTGAGATATGTTGTGCATTCCCCTACTCAACAAGGACACATAAGTTTTTTGCAGAGAAACATTGGAAGGATATTGGCAGAGAAGGAGAGATGCTATAAGTTTTTGTAACAACACAATGGATAGAGACCCAGTTATCACTAACCTTCCAAAGGTTCCCTTATCATACGACAACTTGAAGAAAAAATATCTACAAGACGCCTCCTCAATGTTGGCATAAATTTTCGATTTTGATGATGTCTTCAGTATCTATCCTTTTCAAATGGGCTTTCTTTTTAATTTTTGAAAACATCAAGAGCCTTTTTGGTATGAATTTTTGAACATCCTCACCCATTATATTATAAAGTAGCTAGTGAATTACCCTACGCAATATAGGTGTAGGTACACCTCATTTCTAGTCCATATGTTTTTGCATCAAAATATAGAGTTCTTCAGTCACTATATGGAAACCTGTAACCTTATGAACCCATCTTTCGTCTGCTACGCATGATTCATATGAGTTCTCTGATTCTTTCTTGACTCCCGCCCTGCAAGATTTGAGTAACCAAGACCTAAATTCAGTTACCCGCTTCTCCAATGACCAAATCGGTTGGATGATGTCATGCCAACCTCATTGTGACTAGTTCTTGGGCCAAGATTTTTATTTTGTCAGAGTTCATGGTTTTATAGAAGAACCTTTCCACCTCCCAACCTGTATCACTAAATGTACCCTATCCTTGGAAATTTTTAGGCAGCTGGTGATAATTGAGCTTCACATAGGCTTAAGAAGACATGAAACTACCTTAACTCAAGATCATAAAATTTTAGGTCCCATTGTTCTTAAAAAGAGGCTTCAGGCAGAAGGAGTACTTACCCCAAATCTAGTTCAGTTAGGGTTCATAGTTATTGGTGATAAATGGAGTTATTATCCAGATGGCTTCTTGTCGAAGAGGAAGGTACCCATAGTGCATGTGCCATGTGACTCTTGGGGGGCCTAGATAAACCCACCTCGAGAAGATCATAAATTATATGTGAAGATGGATCTCATTCCCAAAGAGGAGCGACCTCCATGGTTACAATTCTATAAACCAATAGAGAAAGCATACCCTGCAAAAAAATTACCTCTCATTCTCACTAGGAAGATAGATAAGGATAATTGGCTAGAGGAAAACTGGTTATCTTTTGGACATACAAGCAGGAAATTCATCAAACTAGAATAGGACTTGATAACCTTCCCATAGATGAGGTGTTTGAGAAGAAATGGAAAAAATACAATAACAATATTGAGGAGGATTATTATCCTCTCCCAAGCGGAACTAATGAGTCAATTATTTTACAAGAAGCAGTATCAAAAGGGGAAAAGGGGATGCAGGTTGAATTAAGAACATCTTCACAGGTCTGGCGACCTCTAACTGCATATGAAGTTATTAAGAAGCCCATTAGTAGGCCCCACTAGCAAGTAGTGAGGAAGCAGACCAACAAAACATTCAAGTCTCAGAGTCCTCTAGGTGTTGGCATGGATCCCCAAAAGAAGAGACAAAATACAAACGATGTTCTAGGAAGCGTTCAAATACAAGTACCTACTGCAACCCAATTTTTCAATCACATCAATAGCCCCTTCAGCTTAGGTACGCTTTTCTTCCACTTTCCTCTCTTCTCAATCTTTGGTTACACCCACTGCCTCATCCCTGCATAGTTTTGTTGTTGTAGCTATTTCCCCTAGTGCAATGGTATCATCTAGGGCCATTATGAAATCTTATTTTTCCCTTGTATCCATTAGCCTCACAGCATCATCCCCACTTAGTGTCACATCATTAGCAGCGAGTGATTACCTCTTTACAATAGCCTCAAGTTAGTCAACAAATGCGACTTTGATAGCACGAGATTTAGGTTTTGTAATTTTTATGCCTCTAGCATCATCGAGTGTTGGGTTGCTTCCCTCCCCTCCTATTGGCACTCTGCAAGGAATCCCTCCATTCTCCCCTTTTAGTCTCACCTTGCCCATGCAGACTCATTCGCTAGCCCCTGTAGCCCCAACTCCATTTATTATTCCACCTAAGGCCCTCTTTGAAAGGCAAGCGATCCCTTCTCCATCAAATTTTGTACAACATGCAAATTTTGCTAAGCTAGCTCGAGCTCAAAGGGCACAGAAAAGAGAAGAAAAAGATTCTCAGAAACCTTCTAAACCTAGTATACATACACTCTACATTGAGGATCATGAGAATCTAGTGTTCGTGGCTATGATTCCTAATGTCATCGAATAGGCAAGACAAATGCAGCCAAAATATTATGCAGTACATGTTGTTGGCATCAACTCAAAGCATGCGAACTCATGGAGGAATCTCAGAGAGTGGTGTCATCTAATTACTTAAAGCCTACTTGATGCTTAGATAAATTCACAACTAAATTGGATGCGATTAAAGCCATAGTTGAGTGTTTTCAAAAAGAAGAAAAGGCCAAAGAGGTAGAAATCACTTGACTTCAGTCTATTATGCAGCAAGAGAAAGTGAAGAAAGAAATACTCCAGAGTGCACTGAACAATGTGGCAGCCCAGTTGTAAACAGAGCAGGCTACAAAAAACAAGTTAACCAAAGAGTTCCATGATAAGGAACAAGAGTTTCTACAGATTCAAGCAACTTTTCTGGATGTGACTCAAATCCAAGCCCAACTGTAGGCCACTATTAAAGAAAAAGACCAATATTATCAGAAGATGAATAGTACACAAGTTCTCATTGTAGAGGAGAGAAGGATAAAAGAGTATACATTGCAAGAGCTACAAGCCAAGTAGGTCCAATTTGATAAGGAGCTTTAGGATGCAAGGCTATCCTTGGAGAGTAAACACAGGAATATCAGTCAGATGCAAGAAAAAGTGCAAGATAGAAGCATGAAGATCATAATGTTGCAACACCAAGCATCTGATGCAAACTAGAAGATGAAAGAGTTGTATGAGAAGCTAGAGCCAAAATAAGAAGATATCAACCTCCTCTCAAAGCCCTCCACGCTCCCAACTACTCCCCTTGTATATTTTACCCCTATAATATGGAACCTCTACATTTCTTATTGGGAGAAGGTGAAGCTGTTATTTTTTATTTTTCCGATCAACCCTTAAGTTCTTGGCAGACACCCAGTATCTATGCAAGGAAGCAAATAAAACTATTGATCGAGTCATACAGTCCACTGCACCTAACGTTCTCAATTCTTAGAAGTTAGTGAATTGGTTGTATATCATCTCTAATCAGGATTAACTACTACAGGAATTGGAGATCACAAGGAAATGGCTAGGAAAGCTAATGAATTCTTAAATTTTAATAGAGCGGCAGTTCAGTCAATGTCTAGTTTGACAATGCTAAAATTCTCAGTCGCGCATATAAGGAATGTTTTGAATGTTTCATAAGTCTCAAACTACCCTCGCCTTTTCTTCTTGATGATTCAATCATGAATGTCGAGAAAGTCATGGACATGATAGAACGACAGCAACGGGATCAATCATATCTTCAAGCTCTAAGAAACCCTCCAGATGCAAGAAAAGTTGAAGAATTGATCCAGCCCCTAGCTTGGCTCTACACTCTCTTTAAGTTAACCCATAATGAGCTAAGTGATTTACCTTTCAAGTAAATCATCGAGTTGGATTATAATTTTCTTAAATATTAGGCTCTACATGCAAAGGATGATTGGTTGTCATTGCTGTAGGCCCTCAACTAAGTCTCCGGAGTAGATGCATAAGCCTTGGTCTACAAGACCAGAAATTTTGGGTATCAACATCCGACAAGTAGGATTTTCTCAAAAGCCGCCAAAAACTATGGATTTATTATCCACACCACTTCATCAAAAGGCTCCCCTTTCCCTTTTTATCTAAAACCACGGTTTTTCCTTCCCTCGCATAATATTTTGGTTGTCGCTTGCACATCCTTGCCACGTGTTGGCATGACACGTATTTTCAATGGCCTCTTCTTCCTCAATGTCACGAAGTCCCATTTGAGAGCCACGTGGCATTTTCTTTTCTTCTCTACAAAGTTATTGCTCACAATTTTGAAGAGGCATATATCTTGTGATGCGTGGTAGTCTCGTGGGAGATTATGAGGTTGCAATTTTTCCAAGAGGTGAGACTCCCCATCCTACTACCACATGTCTTTCCAAAGAAACAACTAGAAGCTCCACATGTCCAGATAATAGAAAGTGGGGCATTTCTCATGAGATTCAAGTGGTTTAATGAGTATTCGCAAACTATTTTTGGGGCGATGTTTCAAATGTGTCCAATAGTTTATTACAAAAGGAGCGGTTGGGATTCCTTTTTTATCTGATTAACAAAAAGATGGATGTAGTTGTGCTATAGACAAAATGATTCATTTCTTTCACAGTATTCTATATTCATAGAATCATGACTTGGTGCCAGCTGGTGTTGAACAAAGATACTTTCTTGTTTTCTTGGTTGTCGGTCATTAGGCTTTCTCTATTTAATTTAAAATGTTTGTATGAGGAAGGTCTTTGGATCTTTTATTCAACAAAAACATATAGGAATTAGGTAGTATTTTAGCCTCAAAACTATTATTGTTTTACTAAATTTTAGTAATCAAACCATGCTTCGATCCTTTGGGACTATTTTGTTCATGATGCATTAATAATTTTTTTTGCATTTTTGTATTCTATCTTAACTCTAGTAATGTATGACTAAACTCTGCTAAATTGAATCGAGTTATACACTCTTTCCTTCTGGTAGATGTTTTATGAATTCTTTGCTTCATGTTTTAAGGATTTCTAATAGTATCTCGAGAGATGTTTTTGAGGCGTGTAGCTTGTTGAATGGGCCTTAGAATTGTATGTATTGGAAATTATTTATGTTGTTTGTTCAACACCATATCAAGTTGGGTGCATCACCTTAGAGTAGATTGTTTTTATTTTCTTCTCTCCCTTTTCCTTCTTGATGAATAAAGAGTCGACTTCTCAAATCTCAGAGGCTACTAAGTGAAAATGCATAGGTTCCCCAACATTGAGTTTCCTATAAGGTTATTTTTTTAAGAAGCATTTTTAGAGATCAAAGGGAATAACAATGTGTTCAGTGGCAATGAAAAGTTTCTTACTGAGTCTCTAAGGAGAATCATCACTCATGATGTTTCTTTGCAGGTTACAATGGCCATGAGGTTTGCAAGGAAGAAATTTGAGTGGCTACTACAAGATGGATCAGTTAGAGCTTTTAATTGGGAGATTTCACATGCGTTCTCTTGGACACACAACACCAATGAGAGAACACCCTTTGAAGTAGGACTACATAACTTTGTCAGTGAGCTCAAGAAGAAGAGGGATACTCAGATGTATCACCAGGGCTAGGAAGCTCCTATGGAATTACTAGTAGTTCATCCCTATGTTTACCCCATGCTTTGGGGCAAGGAGCTATTCTGGAAGGAGGGTCCTCAAGGCTGGACTACTTGGATTGAAACTATTGGGGACACAAGAAATCCTGATAAAGAGATATTATGATGACTGAACCTTCATATAATTAGCTATAGTACTGTACATGATGTAGTAGTTTATAGGTGTTGTAGTAAGTGTATATTTTTTAACCCTGTTAGCATTGACCTGCATACTAATCTGATATGTGTTTATACATACTGATATGCCATACTTAACTATATCTGTAAGCTGATACTATGAAGTATTTTGTACTGAGAGTTCTTTATAATTAATAGAAAATATCATGTTTCCCCTTGGAGAAAGTGATTCAATTATGTTTGAACTCTTTTTACAATACTTTCATGCCTTTGATGAGACATTTAGTAGTGATAACTTTAATATGTTGGATGAAGCCCTTGATGACTTCATCTATATTAAGTCTTCCTCTCCAACTTCTAAACCATCCTTTTGTCAAAAAATGATCAACATGATATATGTTCCATTTTGTAGTGATGACTTTGATATGTTGGATGAAGCTCTTGATGACTTCATCTCTACTAAGCCATCTTCTAAATTTACTAAAACTCATCCCACTTATAAGGAGATTGTGATGAATGAAAATCCCCCTTATGAAGATTCACCTTCTATCCAATCCAAAATTAATCATATTCATGAAGAAATGATTGACAATCCTCTTTATGAAACTTTAGCTTCTATTCTCTCTTCTAGAGATGAAGCACTAAGAAACCATGATTGTCCCTCTCCTAAATTTTCTCTTAATCTTGAGGAAGCTTGGTACATGAAGAAGAAATTATCGTCACTTCCTTCAATGATCTCTCTCTTGTAGATGAAGCATTGAAGTATGATGGAACTTCTACCAAACATAAATTTCCCCATAAGAATACTTTGGTGCAAGAGGAAAACAACTTTGATTGATATAGAAGCCTATTCCTCTCCTAGAGACTATCTTGCTAATTAATATATTTCAATACAAAATAAGGATACTCATTTCTTTAAGACATGTCTCCCAAGATTATATTGAGAAAAGATGAAGATGAAACAATGGTGAAATTCATAAAAACCAACCTAATGAAAAAAGACTCATTTACCTTCTAAATGGACATGAATGATGATAATAAATATGTGTTTCCTCAAACAAGGATCAATCCCTATTCATATATTCATCCTTTTTGTGAATCAAAATATTCTTAGACTACTGATTTAAATGAGGTTTAAGATGAAAGTCCTCTACCATTAGAGTTGCATATCTATTGCAATGTTGACTTTGACATGCTTTCTAAACATGGATATAGTGGACATGATATTAGATACATAGAAAAATGAATCAAGGTTCATATAAATTTTATTCATATTATATAGATGGCATAACTTCCCCTACTTCTCCTTTGACTACATATATTCTTTCGCATGACTCTCCTTTCTCTAGAGAAGACCAAACCTTATTAATATTCCTAAGAGACCATTTAATAACTTTTTCACCTTTACAAATGATGAAACTCAAGAAATTAACCACACAAATTTCTTCTTTTGTACTTATCATCTCATGTATGGTCTTACTTTCATTGATTGTAGAGTCCTTAAGAGATAAGTTAGTAAATTTTACCATTTTTATAACATGTCCTATTCAATTTCTTCTTCCAATTCCTCGTGTAATTAAATAACATTAGTGGCTATTTTGTTGCTCCTCACTATGTGACATTAGTAGCTTACCTATTGGGGGATTATCATCATTCATGGTGGTATAATTTCATGTGAAATCATGCTTGGGTAGCAACATAAAAGCCTACCTATTCTTGTCTCTATGCTAGGAGGCAAGAAGAATTTTTTCAATCATCCCTTTCTTTTTTTTTTTCCCTTTGTTCAAGTTTTGTCTTTTATAAGGATCTTTTCTTGATTGTGTTGGTACATATTATTGCCAAAGATCTCCTCCCTCTTATTAGAAATAAAATCCTTGATGAGGATTTGTTCCTTATTTTAGAAGTGTGTATCCTTGATTTGGACCTCTTCCTCAGTGTTGAAAGTGTATAATAATTCATCAAGAATACTTCTCAAACCTTCCTCCTTATTAAGGATATACTTTCCCCTTGTTCAGTTGTATCCTTAATATGGGTTTTTTCCTATATTGTGAATGCGTGTATCCCTATTGAGGATCCCATCCCTCTTATAAAAAACTTTATCCCTAATGAGGTTTTTTTCCTTGTTTTAGAAGCGTGCATCTTTTATAAATGTTCTATCTTAGGTGTTGAAAGTGTATCCTCTTTCCTAACAATAGGAAAGATATAACCTTGGTCTCCTTCCCCTTCAATGAATATGCCATCTTTGTTAAAATATCTCCTGTTGGAGGTATATATCTTTGTGCAAAGATATCTTCCTCTTTATTTGTTAATCATACATTTCTCAAAAGGATCTCTTTACACTTCTTTCGAGATATCTCTTTTACAACTATCTCTTTCTTTCTTACAAGAGTGTTATTCTCTTTCGATCTTGGAGTGTAAGCACATTGTTGCTTAAAAGATATCTCCTTGGTGATGAAGTTTTTTTTCTTTCAACCTTAATATATCAACATAGGGCTATGATGGCATCTTAAGGGGGGCATATATGTGGCCTCCTTTTTGCTTATTATTTTTACTTTTTAAAGATATTTTGACAGATTTGTGTGAACATTGTCATTGTTGGCATTGATGTCACACCTGGTCATCCAGATTGATCCAGATGTGGTATATTGAATAGATGAGGCTATATAGTTTATGATGTTGTGTAGTGATGAAAATAGGTATATATGTGATGTGAAGCTATAAGGATTGTATAATTCTCTACAGTCATTTCCGAAGGTGACCATAAATCTTAAATCTTGATCATGTTACTTTATATTTAAGTTTTTGGTCATGGTTATGTCACTTGTATTCTATGATATGAGTTCTATATTCTAGAATTAGTGGCATTTGTATTACAGTCATTTTGTTGATGCTTGGGAATTGTGTGTATGGGTCCATTCCTATGGATCCAATAGATGCTTGTTTGATCCTGATATTTTAAGCGTGTAGAAGATCAGTGAAGGCCGACTTGGTTATCATATCTTTGATCAAGGCATTTTTGGTAACGTGTTGATCTGAGCAATTGCATCATTGAATAAATCATTTGTGCTTGGTAGACATATCATCTTGGTGATTGTGCTTACCAGTATATATATGTTTGTGTGTGTGTGTGTGTAAATATAGAGTATGTGTGTAGAGGTAGAGTGAATAAGCATATGAAGAAATAATGAGTACAGTGTGTGAAGTGGGAGTTGTAGATGGTGAAGCAAAGTCAAATTGAAGACAGTGTTGCAGTAATCCTTTACCGGATTTGTTGTAGTATAGTGATCAGTGTTAGCATAGAGATTCTTTATCGAATCTTTTGTGAGTTATTGTTCTTATTATCTGAGCTTACATTGGAATTGATTCTATGCATTTGGAGATGCACCTTTCTTCAGTTCATCCTTTTTTGTTGCAGTGAGCATTCCGGTTGTGAGTCGCTTTTGTAATCTTGTAGTGAGTCATTTTTGTAACTTGACAATGAGCCACTCATTTTCTAAACACCATATAACTAGTTATATTCTCTTGAGAGATAACACTCTCTGTGGTTTTTCCCATTTGGTTTTTCCATGTATAAAATCTCATGTTTCATATGTGGTTGTGTTTTCATGTTTGTTCTACATTTCTTATTTCAAGATTGATGTGTTTAATTAATAAATTAGATACAATAGTAAAAGGTTAAGAAGTTGAGAGAAAGTTTTATGTTTTGGTGGGAATATTGATCACCCCCCCTCTTAGTATTTTGGTCCCTTCAATCAATCTTCTTTGGGTAAGGGTAAGAATATGCAAAAGCAACTGGTTGTTTCTTTTTTTTCCACCTCAGTTGGCAATGATTCCCCTATGTCTAGTGGTAATAAGGCTAATTATGAGGGCTCAACGGGTGGTAAAGGGGGTAGGATGAAGCCTGACAACCAAAACTTTGAGAATCCCCCTTCGCCACCTCTGTAGAATACCATCAAGGACCTTCATGCAAAGAGTGTGGAACTGAATGATAAGAGGGATGACTAGGAAGATGTTATGGGTATGGCTAGAGACCACGCCATTGATACTTACAACATGTTTTAGTGTCTCTTTCATGAGCTTAAAGAGGTCAGACTCAACCAAAGGGTCGTGGGTAGCAATATGGAAGCTATTATTGTGGTCTTTGCTCTAGATAATAAAAAAGGTAACGGGAAATGGAGGGAAGATGAAAAGAAATCTATGGTGGATTGTATCAAAAGAACAGTGGAGGGTATTGATCAGATGCAAAAAATATTTGAGGATAGGCTCACCCATGTATAAGAGAACTATAAGAGAATTCAAACCACTCTCATCACAATTATGGTCAGCAGTCACAAGATTGTCAAACAAATGACAGATGGCATGCAATTTATGGTGAATAATCTTGAAAATGTGCAACAGGAGAAATTTATGATCAATATTGGTGATGATAATGAGATGACTCTAGCTAGTCAAGGCCCTTGCACATGGACCTAGGGAAACATGAAGAAAAAATTTATGACTCAGAGTGTGGATTACAATGAGATGAGGATGGTTGCTAACAAGATAAGCCTGCTGGAGGTTGAGGTTGTTGAGACCCTTAAGAGCCTCATGTAATTGTGTTGTCTTTTCTATGTTTATGTGTTTCTGTGGTTCTATTTTTTGTGTTCTGATATTTTGATAGTTTTGTGTCTATCTGTTTGGGTGTTTGTTGGTTTCTTGGCTGCTCTATGAATTGTCATATCTTTTGCAGCCTGTTTTGTTTTGAACTATCTAATGCTTCGCTTCTAAGCCTTTTAGAATCTTCTTTGTAAAGGGTTTCAGGGCCCCTTCAAAACATATTTTTCCTTAATCCAAAACTATTGGTATCAGAGATTTGGTAATTTTCTTGAAAGCTTAATCGCTTGAGGGAGATCCTTGTTGGTTGAATCATGGCACCTATGTGTATGACCGAAGAATTTCAATTGGATGAAGACTTGCAGATAGATCTTGAAGAATTGGAAAGTGTTGAATTAGAGAATGAGGAATTACAAGAGAACATGAAGGTAATGAGTGAATGTGTGCAGAAGCTAAGAAAGAAAATCTGTAAATTCAAATTGAGGCATAAGGAAGTTAACAATTAGTTGTTGTAGGCGAATAAGATTGTTAAAGATCTAATGTAGAAGATTGAGGAAAAGACTAAGATGGAGGAAACCCTGAAAGATTCAATCAAGTTGAAGACTAAGGAATGTGAGAAGCTAGAGCAAGAAGTGAATAAACTAAAGGTGCAGAATAAGGTTCTTGCCAGCAATAAGCTTTTGGAATAATTGATCAACATGCAGAAAACCCATTTAGAAAAGACTAGACTTGGATTTCATCCTAGTGGATGTTCAAATCAATCTAACAAAGATAAAAGAAAAGAGGATAAGGTAGAAGCAAAGAAGAAATTAGAAGATGCAAGCAAAATCCAGAATTAGAATACTAATACAAGAAGGCCACTGGTTCGTCAACCTAATGCACAAATGTACTCATTTTTTAATGGCTATTATTTTCAATGTAATAAATTTGGTCATAAAGCTGCAAACTATAGAAGAATTCAGTTTTATAATTGCAAGAGATTTGGTCATAGAGAAAATTACTTTTAGAATCACAATCTGGTTGGAGCAAATAGGGTATGTAATAACTTTCATGTATATTCTCATACTTGCAGTGGTTATGGTCATAAATCTAACAGTACAGAGCTAGAACTCTTTCAGTAAATTTAGTAAAGAAGAACATCAGTTGTTTCAAGTGCAAGCAATCTAGACATTATGCTAATCAGTGCAGAAATGGAAATATGGAGAAATCTACTAAGAAGAATGGAATGAAGAAGGATGGATAAAAGAAGAAAGAAAAATTGGTTTGGAGAAAGAAGGAGGTGGATAATGGAAGCAAGACTGATGTACCGGAATCCAATGTAGGCACCTCTTCCTCTGGTAACTGAGCATATTGCTTCATCTCGAGGGGAGTTTTGAAGAAAAATATTTTGATACCCCTATTTGAGTAGCTCATGTCATCGGTCTGACATGACTATGGTAGAGAGGCTATCTGGTAACCAATGGTTTGTGTTGACATTATTGATGAGACACGTTTTGGTGACAAAACCCTAATTTGATTTTTGGCAACATAAGTATCACTATTTCAAGTCATTTTTATTTATCATGTTTGAAAGTATTGTGAATAGTAGAAGAGAAGAAGAGCTAGAAAGAAGAGTAAATTATCATGAAAGGCAAGATGATCATCAGAGAACAGAGAAACAGAGAATTTCATGTTGTTGATAAGGTTCGGCTTGATCAGCTTGACACCGAGAAAATCAGAATGCAAAAGAAGAATCTGAGTGAGATGGATGTCTAGAAAATTAAAGATTTAAGTGATAAAGGGCTTGATCTATGGGTTGAGTTTCCTTGGTTCGATAATGAAGAGATAATCAAACATTCTCAATCATGTGCAGAATAGTTGCCTAGTATTTGTAAAACCCTATTAGATATCTAGAGATCTTATTTTGGCTATGATTGGCTTATGTGATAAAGGAATAGTACCAGTGAAGAAATCTATAAAAAAGAAGGAAGTTAAAACCCTAACTAGTGTATCGGGAGATCAGAGAGCCCTAATAATTGGAAAAATTGCTAATCTAATAGTTAGGTATGTGACCTATGGTATTTCTTATAATTATTTTTGAAATAGGGAAGGTTCCACTTCATCTATTGCAGTTTATGTTGCGCATATGATGGCTATGGAAGGAAAAGAATCTAATTTATGTGAACTTCTAAAAGATCAATTGCTTGAGAATATAAGAATGACAAAAGAAAGGAGTTATTCTTTTAGGTTTGGATCATTGCTTGTCTATCTGGCTATGTATTGTCTAGGATCCTTACTAGGAAAAGAAGATGTGTGATGGGAGTCTCATGTTCTAGTGGCTAGGAAAACATATCATTATTTGAAGAATTTAAATAATTGTGATGAAATATTTAAAGCTTACTTTAAATCATTTCTTAATGCTTGGAGTGTTGACCAGTATCTCTTGGTGTTACTATTGTTAAGGAGGTTTCTTCCTCTGGAAAGATAAAAATGAAGGAGATTGTGTCTACCGGTTCCTATGTTGCTAAAAGGAAGAAGAAATATCAGAAAGAGAAAGATATAATTCAATTAGATGATCCGGTATCCCCTGTTAGAGAAGAGTTGGTTATTGTTTTACCGGAAGTGATATTAGCAAAACCTGATGATAATGATGAGCCTGATTTGTCAAAAATTCTTGAAGGTAATGATGGAATAAGAAAGATTGAAACTATTTGGTTTACATCTATTGAATATGATGATATTGATAAGTTGTTGATTGATTACTTACTCTAGAAGAACATTAGAATTGAAGACCTTAGTGATGTACTTCTGAAATCTTTGTTGAATTTCTTAAAGATCAAATAAGTGAATATTCTGAGATCGAAAGGTTGCAGACCCTATTAGAAAAATGAAGTGATGCACGAAGGAGTTTATCTGTATGCATGAATGAAATGAAGAACTGTATCAATGATGCTAGTGGGGTGTACTGATATTGTTTGTAGTGGTTGACAACTTTGGCAAAACTTAAAGCTAGGATTGATTCAACAGAAGATGAATTGAATTCTCTAGGAAGATATTTTGATTTTCTAAGTGACAAGGATGGTGTGCAAAGAAAGAAGGTAAATGACCTGTATACTGAGCTATTGACTCTGTAGAGGTAGAAAGAAGACTTTGTTAATGTGTTCTTGAAGGTCAAGGAAAATTTTGAAGGAAAATTGGAGAACTTTTTGGCATTATTTTCAGATGTACTTGAATTTGAGTAGAATCCTTTTGCTCCAGACAACTTTTCTCATGTTGTTGATGTGTTGATAGAGTGAAGGAGCCTTTCCATAAGTCTTAAGCTGGTTGTGGATTCATGGAATGTTTTCCTTCTGGAATTAAAGGAGAAGCATAAGGAAATCTTTCAGAGGAAGAGCGGTTGAGTTTGTTTCTATGTTTCTGTGCAGTTTTGACAATCCCTTTTATTTATCCTTTATTTCCTTTGTTTCATCAAAGACACCCTTTTTCCTTGATGTCAAAGGGGGAGAAAGTGCAATGTATGGAGAAACAGTTTTTGAGATGCTTGAGTAATAGGGAGTTGCGAGTTATGTTTGTCATCAATGATAAAGGGGGAGATCATTGGATTTGTGTGAACATTGTCATTGTTGTAATTGATGTCAAACCCGGTCATTCATATTGGTTTGGATGTGGTATATTGAGTAGATGAGGCAGTTATATTTTGTGATGTTGTGCAGTGATGGAAAATAGGTATATATGTGATGCAAAGCTATAAGGATTGTATAACTCTCTATAGTCAATTATAGAGGTGATCGGAAATCTTATATCTTGATCATGTTGGTTTATGTTTAATTTTTTGGTCATGGTTATGTCATTTGTATTCTATTCTATGAGTTCTATATTCTGGAATCAATGGCATTCATATTATGGAGTCATTTTGATGATGCTTGGGAATTGTGCGTATGGATGCATTCCTATGGGTCCGGTAGATGCTTCTTTGGTCTTGATATGTGAAGCATGTAGAAGATCAGTGAAGGCCAACTTGGTTGTCATATCTTTGATTGAGGCATTTTTGGTGACATGTTGATCCGAGAAATGACATCATTGAATAAATCATTTGTGCTTGGCCGACATATCATCTTGGTGATTGATCTTACCGATATGTGTGTGTGTGTGTGTGTAAATATAGAAGATGTTTGTAGGGGTAGAGTGAATGAGCATATGAATAAACAGTGAGTACAATATGTGAAGTGGGAGTTGTGGATGGTGAAGCAAAGTCAAAGTGAAGACAATATTGCAATAATCCTTTACTGAATCTATTGTAGTATAGTAATCAATGTTAGTACAGAGATTCTTTACTAGAACTTTTATGATTTATTATTCTTGTTATCTAAGCTTACATTGGAACTGATTCTATGTATTTAGAGGTGCACCTTTCTTCACTTCATCCTTTTTTATTGCAGTGAGCATTCCAACTATGAGCCACTTTTGTAATCTTGTAGTGAGCATTTCGGCAGTGAGTTGTTTTTGTAACTTGGAAGTGAGCCACTCATTTTCTAAACACCATATAACTAGTTATATTCTCTTGAGAGCTAAAACTCTTTGTGGTTTTTCCCATTTAGTTTTTCCACATATAAAATCTGGTGTTTCATTTATGGTTGTGTTTTCATGTTTGTTCTGCATTTTTTATTTCATGATTAATGTATTTAATTGATAAATCAAATACAATAGTAAAAGGTTAAGAATTTGAGAGAAATTTTAATGTTTTGGTGGGAATACTAATTCACCCCCCCCCCCCCTCTCATCATTCTCATCCCTTCAACCAATCCAACATATTTTTCTAAAACCCTAATCTAGCATAATTTGCTAATCCTTTCATATCTTGATCTAGAGGACTCCAATTGGAGTGTCATCTATTATATTTGGATCATTCTTCAGTCCTCTATCTTTCTAAATGCTCATCAAGATATTTTGAAATCATTTCAAACCTTGATGATAGTATTTCATCACCTACCTTGAACAATTTAAAGTGGTATACATGATAGCCTGTTTCTACCTCCCAATTAGAAACCAAAAATAGCGGGCCATATAGCTGCCCTTGAATTTCATCACTCTTAGTAAGTATTCTAGGATAATTTCATCACTCTTGGTAAGTTTTCTAGTAGAATTTTAATTTCAATTGATAAAGTGGTTTTGAAAAATGTTGTTCTTAACATTATATTGCAAGTACTGCTACACTGGGGGCTTCATTTAACACTTGTATAAATATCCTTTTTACATGAATGTTTACTTTTTCGTACTTTAGATTGCATATGCACGTAGTGTTATATGACTGCTAAAGTGGGTGCTAGATGTAGTGTCATAATTTGTACACCTTTAATTAAGGTGTCCAATTCCACACTCATTTTAGAATGTCTCATTATACTATGTATTATAGGACCTTCATATGTACTTAATTAAAAATTAATTCAAAAATATGAGTTCTTTCTTAATTTAGACCTCATCACACTCTCATTTGGGCCCTTAATTTCAGGTGTACCCTTTATCTTTTAATTAGCCTAATTTATTATAAGTCATACCCCATTTCAAATAAAAAAACATGTTTCCCTCATCTACACATTTATTTTTGTATAAATATATTTTCGACATTAGGATCCTATTATCTCGCATTCCTAAAAAGTCGGGTTATTGTTAGGAGAGGGTTGCCCTAAGCCACCTTGTCTAATGCCTTTTTCCTCGAATTCTTGGAGGATAATATTTTAGTCCCATCCTATTCAAATCTAACTCCATGCAAAAAACATAATAAATCTAAGTCGGCCATTTATCAAATTAAAACTAGAACCTCATATATAAAGTAATTATTTTCCTCATTTGTCATATCTAGCATCTATCAATTGAAGGTGCAAAATTGGAGATATTCTTATAAAGTGAAGGTGTTTATTTTAGGATAAATTCTATATCTACAAATAAACCATCATCAAGTATTCATTAACATCCATCAAACATGGAAGCTTCAAGAGATGTTGAAGGATAATGGTGAATTACTGACTACTGATTGGCTTGTACCTCTTCCTAAGGGATTTGGTATAATTCCATGTTATTCTCATATTTTTGTGATTAAGCTTTAGATATATGATATTTTACCATTCAAGTCATGTTATTTATGAATTAGTTCATGTTGCATTCAATCTTATTATTTTAGGGTTTTTTCTATCACATTTGAGTAAGGTTTTAGTTTGCATTTATATACTTTAGCTCATAGCAATCTTAGACACACTTAAGATTAAAGAGAACACACATTATTTCAATTTTAATATCAGCTATTTATGGAGGTGTAAATCACCAAAAAAGGGGGTTGATTTAGACAAACCCCTATATAGTGACAAGCCTGTCCTATTTCTATTTTTGTAAATGCAGCTACAAGCTCTCAGTGGAGACAGGACGACCATAAGGCATCTAGGAAGCAGAGCTAGAGAACCACATTGAGCCAAGATATGGACAACTTTGACAAGGGCATGTGGGGTACGCTTATCTAGACAAGGGTGCCTTGGGCGACCCTATCCCAAGGAAACAACACCAAATTTGACAGGAATTCAGTTCTGGGTCTCAAGAGGTTAGAACTAGGTTGGTGTGCAATAATTTGAAGATTGAGACACTTTGAGTGATCCTATCCAATGAAATAAGCTTCATTTTAAAAACATGGGTGTACCTCTATACTTTTTTCTCATTTATATACTTGTTGTGAAGCTTTTGTTTATGCATTAGTTTGCTATAGTGTTTCAAGCTTTCATTGTCTCATGTTTAAATCTTAGTTTGATATCATTCCAAACTTATTCACTTTCCAAAGCAACAAAATAATAGAAGCCCTTAGGTATCATTTGAATCTCTTTGACAAGAGTTATTTGAATGCAATCACCCCTTTTGTGGCTTTGTATTTCAATGTTTTAGTGAAAGTGGGTCTTGGTCCTAGTTTTTCCTTGTTCTGTTTTCATCCTAGAGAGAGAGAGAGAGAGAGAGAGAGAGAGAGAGAGAGGGGGGGGGGGGGGGGAGATGACTCTTTGATGTTGATCAATCACATCCTCTCACAAAGTGATACTAGGATGGAATCATCAACCTCCAATCCACATCTCAATAGGTTATCAAACTCAAGCCCAAACACTCTTGACACATGCAGGAGTCCACTAGTTCAACTACAAGCATTTGACATCCTATTGTAACTCAACGATGCACAAGCAAAACACTGAAGTCTCTAAATGTTGACTTTGTCATGTTTGTCATTGATGTCAAAAAGGTGTTTGTCTTAGCATGCATTATTTTAAAATATATTGCCTTCATGGATGTTCATGGGATAGGTTGTCAGAATTGAAGAGTACAAGTTTGCATTATGTAATCAGGTTCTAACAGGAGTCAATGGTTGAAAAAGAAAGTTGATAATAGGGTCAATAAATGTGTTCTTAAAGAAGAGTCATGATTTGTTCATCTAATTCATAAGAGAAAATTAATGAACTTAGGAATAATTATGAATTTGTTGAATGTTATCAGAACTATTGTCTTCATAGAGATATATTACAGACATATTGGTTAAAGTTGAATCTGGGGCATATAGTCTAGGTTTCTAGTTCCTAGCACTATGGCCACAAGAATAAATAAGTCATGCCAATGCATATGCATGCCAATAATTAAATAAATATTTGATAATATGTCATGAGCACGGTGATTTGATTTCTGCCAAGATTTAGGTTTGTATTTGTTTGGTTTCTGCAGAAGACTATTTAGTGTCAATGAGACATTTCTACATCTTAGCAAAAAGGAATTTTGGTCAAAAGTCATATCTCTTATCGATATTGGGGAGACCTTATAGTGGTCTTGCCAAAGTGTTTGGTTTCAATGTGACTTAAGGTTTTTCTAAGACTCTTTTTGCCATTAACCAAAGTTATACTCTTTATTGAAAAAGTTGATTTCAATGAGACTTTGTCTTGTCTTGGCGACGTGTGGGTTTGATGAGACTTTGACTTGTCTTGGTGATGTGTGGAGTTTTGGTGTGATGGTCGAGTTCGGCAAGACAATTTTAGATGGTAGCCAAATGCACATCACTTTGCTGATGAGACCAGTTCATTGTAACGTAAAGTTCATCTACGAGACAATGGGTATTTCGGTATAACATTCAGTGAGTCTTAGCAAACAAATACATTTTGTTGTAACTTGATTTTTCGTAGGACATTTTGAGCAGCTTGTTGAAGTTGTAGTATTCTCTGATAAGACTATGTCAGTAATACATGAAGTTAGTCTTGGCAATCTCTGATGATGATTATGTCAATGTAACGATTATTTTGTCTTGGCGATGAGCTTGTCAGTATAACTTTGGTGTTTTGTGAAGTTGATTATCGATCTTGGCGAAGTTCTATGTCTTGTCGATATCCTGACCTTCTCAAATGAGCAGTTGAGTGGATGGTGGGGATCTCAGGTTAAGACTCATATTGACTTTGTTGAGTTTGATGTGAATGGCTGGTCCAAAGTGGATCTTTGAGAGTTCATTATGAATTCTTTATGACACTTTTTTCATGGTTGTCATTCCAGTTCTATGGATGGACGAACTTCTCTAATGGCTAATGGGTTTGATGTGAAAAATTGGTGTGACAAAATAGACATTGGAATATATGATTTTTTTAGGGAGAAAATGAAAGCAGTGATCATATTTTTCAAGATATGAAATGAATATGTATATTGAATATGTGTGAGGGTACATGGGGAATGTAGAATATTTGAACACATTGTGATTAGAGGAGAACGCAGTTTGTAGAGAATATGGTTGGATTGAATATGAATGGCAAGGATATATCATGATTGTATAATGAAGAAAGAAATGTGTTTAAAATACTGTCATGTTCATGTGTTTGGGTTAGATTACTGAAGTTTGTGATAGATTTATGTCTGTAGGTTTGAATATCTTGTGTCTGTTGTAAGGAACAGTGCAAAATGTGCATCATTTTTATTGTCAGAGTTTGTATGTATGGTGATCAATGGTTATAATAAGAGAGAGTGATTGATTTTATTCTTCTTGTATACAAATGTATATCAGGTTGTATATGATGGTATATTTGTGAGAGGGTGTATTGGCATGTTTTTCATTGATTGGTGCAGAGAAGAGGAAGAGTGATAACATTGAGCTTGCAGTGTTGGGAGCAGAGATTGGTGTTGTCTTGTTTATCACTTTTGATGACATATTATTGAGTGATTTGTATAGCAACAGAGTAACCCTTTGACATAACATTATTCTTAGGTTTCTATACAAGGGTTGGTGCTCCTTGGAGTGGGTGCTCCTAAATCTTGTAAGGGGTTGGTGCTTTGAATTCAGTCAGTGAGACACATTGTAGCCAATGAGGCATTTTATTAATTAAGCCAATGAGGCATTTTTAGAGTGGTTTTTATTCCCCATGGGGGTTTTCCACTTATAAAATCATTGTGTCATGAATTTTCTATGAGAGTTGTGTTTTTTATGTTGATGTGACTATTTTTCATCATATTTGTTTTTGATAAAGATAAACAGGTTTTACATGGACCCAAAAAGAAAAGTTTTACAAAATCCGGCCATCAGCTAAACAGACATAAACCAATAGCAAAATAGGGGAGCACCCCAGAACAATCACGAAAGAAAAAGAGACATAGATAGAAAAACAAAACAAAACAAAATCACTCAATTAAGAGAGTGCACCAGCTCCTTGTTCTTTTGGATGGAAATATTGTTGATTTCCTCTAGCTCCTCCATAATGAATTTGGAGGTGCCCTTATTGTTGCTCCTGCTTCTAGTCCTGGAACTGGGGCCTATGGTTTTGTTGTCTCCAGCAACCATGTCTTCACCTCCAAGATCTTTCTCAGGTTCATTGTGAATGGATCTATATTCTGCAACCGTGACATTGATATTTTCAAGCCCCTCTATACTACTATTCATGGCTTCCTTGCTTATGTCGACCAAGTTCTTGAGGTTTTTATTTATCTCTTCCATAGACCGTTCCACCTTTTCAATTCTTTGTTCATGGTTGCATTTCATCACCTTGACATCTTGGGAGAGCTTTTGGGTCATAATCATGAGCTTCTCAAATTTTCTAGGCCTAGGCGAGGCTGTGAAGATATCAATAATCTCCTTTACCCCCAATTTGAGGGTTTCAATTTCTCTCTCCATCCACTTCCAACATCTCTCCTAGCTTCAGATCACTTCCATCACCAAGTTCATTAGAGTACTATTCCTCTGTAACCCACTGTCCTCTTCTTTAGACATGGTTGTTGGCATTATACACTTGGATGAGAATAGTTGATGTTGTCATTGATGACAACCAACTGGTAACATGGTTCATAGGTTATACCAGCATCTGATATCATCTACCAACACTGGTAGGCACTACAGGTTATTCACACCGACATACAATCTACACCGACTGAAGATCTTATCAGCACTCTAGCCGACATGAAAAAAATAAAAATTGTATTCTAATATTATTGTATAGTCGACATGATGTATTGTAAAGACTCATATATGTATGAGATCTTATAGGTCATTTTGTAAGTATAATGAGAATGAATGTAAGCGAAGTAATGATATGTAATTAGGTAATGAATGCAAGCGGTATATGAGAGCGAATAACTATATATGCATTATGATGTAATTATTTTATGAGCGAATAAGAGCAGAACAGAGTGAAGCAAGGTTTATGGCAGAGGTTATGAGCTTAACCGAAGCTACATTTAACAACCAATCACTTAGGGGAAATTATATAAAGGATAAAAATGTTAAATTTGCTAGCATGGTCATTGGATATAAAGTTTGTCATACAAATAGATTTAATTTTGTGTCAAGTTCATGCATTCATAGTGCACATGAGATGATCATAAACAATGCAAAGATTGACATTTATGAATGGTTAAAGGATGAATTGATAGAGAATTTGGATAAAATAAAAGGTGATAAGAAAGGAACCTTCAAATTTGGAAGTATGTTGGTTTGTTTAATGCTTTACTTTTCAAAATAGATCCTCGGTATTGGTCATAAGGATTTTGCCTATGATATATCTGTTGGAAAATAGATAAAGGAGGCAATTACTGGTATGGGAGCTAACAGAGATGAATTGGTAAAAGATTACTTCAAAAAATTCCAAATCAAAATGAAATAGAGGGAAAGAATTCCACAGAGCATCGTAGATAAATATGACAAACAAATATGCTTTGTAGTGAAAAGAGATGAAAGTTGGATGGAGGTAGTTAGACCCAAAACTGTCTAGATTACAGAGTTGGGATATGAGGTGGATTCTCACATCTTAGACTCTTATGCTAAAATACTCTTAGATGCTCCATCGAAACCATCAAAAGAATTTTTTGGTAATGCTGAAACAATAGAGAAGGTTGTAGACATGCATAAACAAAGAAAGAAAAGAGAAAAGATAATAAAAGATGCTTCAAAAGTGGTTAAGGAAGTGACATAAGGACTAATGAATATCAGTGGTATTGTCGCTAGTGAAAAAATACAATCAGAACAGGAACCGGTAGCTCACATTTTACCTGTGGCTACTTTATTTGATTATGGTAGTGACAGGGCAGCTGAATTCAAGAGAGTGGACAAGAAGAAAAGAGAACCTTCACCGACACCTGCTCCATCTCCCAAGAAGTCAAGGACTCTAAGAAAGAAACAACAGGTTATAAGAGAGCCCAGTGGTCAGAAGAAGAAAGTAACTCCAAAGAAGAAACCAGAACATAAGGCACTGGATACTCTTACACCAGAAGAGTTGATCAATGAAATCACACAAGAAGGTAACCTTAGTAATGTAAATAAACTTTATCATTTTTTCAAGGATTCAAATAAGGATAGCATAGAATAAAGTATTATTTTACATCTTGATATCTACAAGAAAGTTCTTATTGAAGTTGTAGATGATCTGTCTAATAACTTATACTTAAGGTTAGAGGCTAAGAGACTGTCGGTAATAAAATTGGACAAGAAATTAAAGGTAGAAGCTCTACTTTTTGTACATCCTGTTAATTTTGTTGGCATTTTGATGATGTTTTTATTTTCATTGATGGACACACACTTTCTTAAAGTATGAGCTATGCTCAACCGGTAATTGTTCCAACCGGTATTATGTATTATAGTCTTTAGACTATCGGTGTTGTGCAGAAGATGTTTACCGGTCACAAATTGACTAAAGACCTCAAGCGGTATGGAGAACCCAAGTGATATGAAGACCTCAAGCAGTTCGAGGATCTCAAGCAGTTCAAAGGAACAAAGCGGTAGTTAAACATTTTCCAGTCTTCATTTTTGACAACCGGTAATCGGTATATTGTATGAACCGGTATTTCTCTATGATAAGTTACCAACCGGTATTTTTGTGATGAGTTATCATCTACTGACACTTTGGTGATGATTTTTTGTCATGTTACCAAATGTGTCTAGATGCACTGAACCTAGGAACTTGTAGTTTAATCCTATTGGACCGACATGAAATCAGTTTCCTCTATAAGGACATCATGTCTAGGGTCTGTATGTATGAGAGATGTATGATGTATGAGAAGGTTATGTGTGATCTTTGCAGAGAAGATTAGGTTTGTGTGAAGAGTTAGAGTGTGGAGATATTGAAGACTGAAGCAATGCTGAAATGTATTAACAATGAGCTATCAAGGATCTAACCAAGCATACTGTGCTAGTATCTAGATCACTCACTTGTTGATTACTCACATCTTCGACAAGTCTGAAACCCTTAACCAGGTAGGCCTAGCAAAGCCTTTGTAAATCCTCTAACAAGGTGGTTCACAACTATGGATTTGAAATCCTTTAGCAAGGTAGTCTTTAACAGGACTTATCTCCTAACAGAGATCTAGATTTCTAACAGGATCTGTTCTAGTGAAGAACATTGTATGACCTTAACCGGTCTGACCTTAACCAGTCTAGTTTCTATTATGTAGATAGTTACTTGTGAGTTTCTACTCACTATGGTTTTTCCCATTTGGGTTTCCTCGTCAAAACATCTTATGTTATGGTGATTGTGCTTTTGTGTATGAATGATTTATTTGCTATTTGGTTTGCATTTATCTTAACTGGTTTACTAGTAAATTTGTTACACCAGTTATCTACTAAACTGTTTAAGTGTTTGAGTTCAATATTTTTTGGTATACTAATTGACCCCCCCCCTCTTAGTGTTCATCAAATTCCAAGCAGGAAATTGATGATTTAATATCAAAAGCAAAGAGAATAGTTTTTGTGAGTGGTCACCGGCAGGTTAGCCTTATGGCAGGTAGAGTTAAGGAAATTGCAGATGAAACGGCAGACAAGTGGG
This sequence comes from Cryptomeria japonica, assembly GCF_030272615.1. Taxonomy (NCBI): domain Eukaryota; kingdom Viridiplantae; phylum Streptophyta; class Pinopsida; order Cupressales; family Cupressaceae; genus Cryptomeria; species Cryptomeria japonica. Next base: position 424,176,127 of record NC_081414.1, read on the forward strand.
ATATATTTTTGGTGGAAAGAGAGAAGAAAGAACAGAAGGAAAGATAGAAAATAGATAAATGTTTTGCTAAGGTATATAGGAAAGGTAAGGGTAAATAGAAAAGTTGGTCGAATCTCGAATCTAGCAGAGAGTTGGACATTGGCCGACGCGTGTCCTTTGGCTCGTGTTTCATTGTAACGGCTCTTTGCACCTCTTCCGAGTTTAAAAACCCTTCCTAGATCATTTTGAAGGGTTTCCATCTTGGTTTCTTGGCTCTTGGCTCTTATTGTGCTCTTGATATCACATTTCTCTCTTCAATCTCTTGGACTCACACTCTACCAATATCAAGCTAAAACCATTTTGTTGTGGCTCTTACCAACAAACACTATCGCGAGCTTCGTCACACTCATATCTTCAACAAAGAGGGGTTTGGCTTGACACCTTGTCTTCTCTTTTATCCATTTTCATTACATGAAATAAGTCATTTGCATTGTTGATTGTATCTATTATCTAGGTGCATTCATTATTTCCAATTTTTCCAATATTTAATGCATATAATAGGGGTTTGCTTCCATTAAGCGTAGCATAGTTTCTATTTGCATATTTCTAATTTTCCAATTTATCTATCTGGCTATCTGTGGTGGTGGAAACACCTAAATGGGGGTCTGATTGAGGTAGGCCCCTATAGATCCCCAACAATTTCCCCATCTCAGTGTGTGCAGGTGACGAATAAGTTTCGCGCACAAGAAATCATTTGTAGGCTTCTTTCTGGACTTTTCCTTCTCCCTAGGTCATACAGACTATAGTGTGCCACACTAGTGTCCACACCTTGTGCTAGTGTCTGAAATGTGAGAGATCCCCAATTGAAAGGTATAAGATGCTTTCAACATTGTATCATCCTGTAAATTCAGTTTCTATGTATTTACTATTCCTGCATTATAATCTTGTTATTTATCTCTTACACATAGTTAGTGTAGTTATTTGTTATCCCCTAGCTCATCTTAGCGCCAATTCAAAGAGGTAGTGGCGGAATGATTTTCCTTCTAAGATTCATCATCTTGGAGGAGGAAAATATCCTCCTCTACATTTTGGTGAACCCGACGTGAATGCTTAATGTCGGACCTTTTCCTCTTAGAGTTCAATGCCTTTGATAAGGTGTTCTCAAAGGATGATTTTGATATGTTGGATGAAGTCTTGGATGACTTCCTTAAAGAACCTTCTCCTAAAAGAGATGTAAAGGGTCAGTTATCCTCCATGACATCCTCATGCAAAATTGAAGGGTCTGTGAATGTCATTGGTGTCTCTGTGGCCCCACAAAGGCCTAAGAGACCTTACATCCATGTGACAACAGCAAGTCCTTCTCCTAAGAAAGTCAATACCATTAATGGAAAACCTTTCAAAGGAGAAGTTTATGATTTATACACTAGATTTATGCAATCCAAGCAACCATCTTATAATGCTATTGCTCACACATATAACACTCAGAATAACAAACAAGTTCCTAAACCACCCCGAACTTCTTTGCCTCCTTCTCAACCTATCCTTCCTAAGGAACCTTTGTCGGCGGACAAGCGACCAAGTGATTATGATCTTATCAAGCAACTTAGGGTTACTCCGACTAAGATCTCATTTTGGCATTTGCTTCAAACCACCCTGATGTATCAAGCTATGCTACAAGAAGCTTTGCAAAATATTTTTTTACCTTCCTCTACGAGACCAGTTGATGTGAATGTGTTGATGGAATATATTCATGCAGATTCATCTTATATTACCTTTTATCCACATGAACTCCCATCTCCCAAAGTGAGGAATTTAGCAGATTTGTTAATGATCATTATTCATGTGAATGGTGTTGGTATTAGATGAATGCTTGTTGATACAGGTTCAATGTTGAATGTTTGTGGTTTAGACTTGTTACCAAAGATTAAGGTGGACCCAAATTCTTTGGCAGCCTCCTCCTTGTTCATCTAAGGTTTCAATAATAGTGGTAAGACCACTATGGGGACTGTCATACTATCCTTGAAGGTTGGACCAGTCACTATTCCAACCCTTATGGCTATTATGCCAAACCCTTTTGATGAATACTAAGAGGGTGGGGTGAATTAGTATGCCAAAAATCTTTGCACTAAAACACTTACACAATCTAAAGATAAACCACTAAAGCAGTCTAACAGTCAAACCGATTACCACACATGCAAACCAAAATGTGAATAAAGCATTCACCCACAAAAGCAATACAACCATAACACAAGATATTTGACGTGGAAACCCAACTGGGAAAAACCACAGTGAGATGGAACTCACAAGTCACTATCTGCAGAATAGAAACCAGACCGGTTAAAGGTCAGACCGGTTAAGGTCTTATAATGTTCTTCATCAGAATAGATCCTATTAGGAATCTCAATCTCTGTTAGGAGATAAGTCCGATTAAAGACTACCTTGTTAGAGGATTTTAGATTCACATGTGTGAACCACCTTGTTAGAGGATTTTACAAAGGCTTTGAGGCCTACCCGGTTAAGGGCTATAGACTTGTCAAAGATGTGAGTAATCAACAAGTGTTTGATCTATCTAATAGCATAAAATGCTTGGTTAGATCCAGTATTGCTCACAGCTAATGCATTCCAGCATTACTTCAGTCTTCTCTCTCTCTTACAGTTACAACTTGATCTTCTCAGATAAGATTTTTCTCAACTTCCACCTTAAACCCTAGCTCGACATTAAACCGTAGACATGATGTCCTTTTAAAGGAATCTGATTTCATGTCAGTCCAATAGGATTACATTACAATTTCCTAGGTTCAATGAATCTAGACATACTCAGTAACACGACACAAGAAGCACCATCAATGTGTCGGCACCGTCAAACAATCGGTGGATTGGTAACTCATCACAAAATGCCGGTTGGTAACTCATCACAGAGTATTACCGATTCATACAAAATACCGGTTGCCGGTTTCACAAAAATGAAGACTAGTAAGAATGTGTTGTGCCACTTTTCTCCCTCGTACCGCTTGTGATCTATGAACCGCTTGGGGTCAACATGCTGCTTCAGACCAGGAAACACATTCCGCAAAATCACCACTAGTCTAAAGACAATACAACATACCGGTTGGAACAAATACTGGTTGAGCACAAGCTCATACATATAAAGGGGATCTCAATATAGGTGTGTGTCCATCAATGACAATCACAACATAAACAACAAAAATGCCAACAATCTCCCCCTTTGGCATTGATGGCAACACTTAGGAAAATAAAATTTTGACATCTAAGTGTTTTACAACAAAAACTTGCCATTAACAAAATTGCTCCCCCTAAGCATATACACTATCCCTTAATCAACACAGTGTATAGCAATTTTGCATATAGAGCATAATCATTAGAGCATATAGCATATATCACAGCATATATCAAAATTTCAAAACAGATACTTCTCCCCCTATGTTAGAAGATCAAAATTTTAAAACCAAAAACTAGATATACTTCTCCCCCTTTGCCAACAATGACAAAGTACCGCTGAAAACCCCTGTTTCCATATATATATAAAAAGTTTATGAAAATAATGAATAATACTTGTCAAAAACTAATTTATAGTCCTACAAAAATTGTTTCATGGATAGGGACCAGGACTCAAGTAGGGAGGTGGCCACTTCCTTCTCTGTCTGCATCTGGGATACCTATTCCTCCATGGCATCTATTGTGCTCAGTTCCTGTGTGACTGTCAGGGCATCCAGGTTCACATAACACTTTTGAAGAATTTGTAGTTGTGGAAGTAATACCAATTGAAGCTCCTGCAAATCCCTAGACTGTGTACTGATCTCTTGCTCCATCTTGGCTGACTGGACCTGGAACCAGTGAACGGTTTGCCCATATGTTGCAAAGGAATCATAAGGAGTCTTGAATGTGCCCAAGTAGGACTGTAAGTCCATTTGAAGTTGTTGCTTCTTGGCTAGCACATCATCACAGAATAGATGAGGTTGATATATTTTGCTAAGTAGCAAGTTTCCCTCATCCAAGGCATTCCTTATGTCCTTTTGATCTTTCAGCAATTCAGTCCTAAGCTCATTCAACTTCTTCACTAGAGCAACATTAAGAGCCTTTTGGTGCTCTTTCTTTACATTGGCCTCTGCTGCTTCTTCCAGACTCTGCACATGATCATCCACTACAGTACATAGAAGTTTGAGTTGTGCTAGTGATGATTCAGTGTCAGGAAGATTAGTACCGGGGATTAAACCGGTAAGAGTGTCTACAGTAGCCTATATAATATCTTGTTCCCTTTTCCTGTGAATGCCTTCAAGGCGCTCTTGGGCAACCTTGATGCTCTACATAAGCTTAGACTCACTTGCAGATTGGAGGTCAATAGGACTCAAGATAACAGCCGGTTTGGCTTGGCTATTGATTGCCTTAGGAGTCTCCATCTGTGAGCTCTTCATCGCTTCAATTGTCTTGTCTGCTTCTTCCTTCTTTTTCTTCTCCTTTTCTTCTTTCTCTTTCTCTTCTCTCTTTTTCTTCTCTTCCTCTTCCATCTTCTTCTTGTCTTCTTCTTCTTTTTGCTTCTGCTCTGCTTCTGCCTTCTTCTTTGCTTCCTCTTCCTTCTTCTTCTGTGCTTCTTCTTCCTTCTTCTTGTGTTCTTCCTCTTCCTTCTTCTTCTTCTCTTCCGCTTCCTTCTTCTTTTGTTCTTCTTCTTCCTTCTTTTTCTTCTCTTCTTCTTCCTTCTTCTTCTTCTCTTCTTCTTCCTTCTTTCTCTTTTCTTCCTTATCCTTTTCTTCTTTCTTTTTCCTATCATCTTCTTGCTTCTTCTTTTCTTCATCTTTTCATTTCTCCTCTTCCTCCTTTCTCTTCTCTTCTTCTTTCTTCTGTTTCTCATCTTCATCCCTCTTCTTTTTCTCTTCCTGTTCCTTTGCCGCTTGTTGTGTGTCCTCAGCTTGTTCACCACCCTGATTGACTTGTTGCCCCTATCTAGTTCCCTCAGAAGGTATGTTCTGAGTGACATCTTCTACATCCAAGGCATTGACATCGATGGTGTCGATTGGTTCTTCCACCAGGTTTCCTTCCTCATCAAAGACCTCATCTAGTTTGGAAATAACCAGTTCCTTTTCTACTTGGAGGTTGGCCATTCATGCTTTGTGAGAGCTGATAGCATGAGCCATATGCTGATGTGTATCTTTTTCAACATCATCAACTCTCCCCTCCAACAACCAGAGTCTTCTTCTCCTTGTGAAGAAGAGACCTTTATTTTGATCCAAGGCATCAAATAATTCTGAATTTGAGAGTTCACGGAAGTACTGTGCAAAGACTTTCTCCCTAATCTCCTGTTCCTTTTCAATGGCAATGTGCCATTTATTATCTAATGCTTTAAATAATGAATCCAGTGTCTAAGATTTAATCTTTGATGGTGACCGGTCATTTTTACATAAATAAATAATGATTTCCAGTAGTACTTCATCTTTTTCCTCACTATTAAATTCATCATAATAGTCTATTAAATCATGAAGTAACTTTCTCCTAATATTTTTTACTGTTCTTTGACAATGTGTCAAAGGTTTGTATGAGGAGATGTCTATATTTACTGGTGTGGATGTTGCCGGATCATTCTTCTTCATCTTCTTTGTCTATCTTGCCTTCTTTGGTTGTTCATCAGACTCAGTTTCTTTGGAGTTCAGTTCATTTGCCTTATTCTTCCTCTTTCTTTCAAAGACTTTTTCTAGTGTTACCTCCGGTTTCTTCTTTTTCGGTGACTGCTTGGTCACTCTTGGAGTTGCAGTGGTAGCCGGTGCTGATGCTGTAGGCACTGCCTTAGCTTTCTTAGTTGCCGGTTATTTTCCCTTCTTCACCGATGGTTCTTCAATCGGTGCAATCCTCTCCAAGTAGGTTCCGGTCCTCTTAGCCTTTGGATCAAGAGGCAAGGTAATAAGGGTTGAGGCATACCCTTCCAGCATGTCAAACATAACTTCATAGCCCATAGGCTCCACTTCCTCCATTCTAGGCTCAACAGCCTCCATTAAACATTTGTCCACCTAAATAGTGAAACAGATGTCATCTTCGTATTTCTTCACTATGTCACCTGAGATTCTTACCCTCTGACTCATCTTTCTTCTAAACTCATCAAAATATTTGTTCAATACCTCAGGGTAGCTGGTTCCAATGGCTTGTACGCTTTCCTTTATCTGCTTGGTTACCGGTTGATCAGGGGACCACTGGACATCTCCTACACCCAGAAAGTAGCCTTGGAAATAAAAGAACAACCCTACCAGTAGTTGTCCAAACTTAAACCTCAGTGAGTTGTCCTGTTTGATTGCCTTAAGATTTAACAGGAGTTGTCTCTGCATACTGGTGCATAAGTCAAAAGATGCATCCTCTTTTATCATTCGGTAAGCGACATTTACCACTGCAGCAGATATAGAATTAATCCTACTAGTTGAAAGCGTTCTGTATCCTATCACCATGCAGGCGTATTTCACCAGATCATCCTTGATAGGATTGACTGTCATACCCCGTGAATCACTTGTTGAACTGGTGAGCTTGGTCATTTCCATTTTGCTCACTTTTCTTAGGGCTGGCACTTCCCCTGTGTTGTAGAAACCGGTGACTGCATGAATTGCCTGAGGCGTGATATCATGTGTCCTTTCCAGGTACATCTTGTCACTGTGGACTCTACTCAAAATAATTCTGATATGATCCTCCATGAAATCTTCCAGAAAATATACTGCGTTGTGGAATTTCTTCTTTTCTATGACACTAAATTTCGGTTTGATCTTTTTGTCCTTGCCGCAAAATAGACCTAACTGAGTGTGAATGGCTAAAGACCCTAGGTCTTCTATTTTGCAATCAATATAATCAGAAATTCCTTCTTCGACTATAACTCTAGCCAGAACTTGTGACAAAGCATTATATTTAGACTTCCTCTGAATAAAACTTTCTGACTCAATTGATGTACTCGAACTGGTATGTGATGCAGAAGCCATTGAAGAGTGTTTCAAGAACACAAAAAATACCTTTCAGATGCAAATTTAGGGCTTCCTGATTCTACTTCACTTCACTCTCCATCGAATGCCAAATCACCACTTTGTGTTCTCCACTACCGCTTACAAACTGGATTTGAATCTCTTTCAAGGTTATTCAATTTCTTGAAATCTAAGCTCAAATCACCTTTTCTCCGCTCTGCACTTGAAAACGTTTCTTCGCTTGAAAACAGATAGTGAGAAATGATTTGAAAAATGCATTTATACATGTCTCTCACCTACCGTCATTAATGCTCCTCTATTAGGGCGTAAACCCTAATTTGCCTTTTTACCATTTCCGGTCTTCTGCCAAGCGACAGGTATCGCATACCGGTTAAGGTTTTTTACCGGTGTCAACTGGGGGTTCGAAAGCATTTCGTCATTTGCTCCCCCTAAGCCTTTAAGGCTTAGTTTGTCAGTTCTGATATTTCCACACTAGGTGAAGAAACCGGTTCCTCTTCCAACATTATTGGTTTCTTCTTCCATGTTTTCTTCATGTCTCTTTGAACTTTTTCAACATCTATTTCTCCTTCCTGAGTAACCGGTATATCATCAGATATACTTTTTCTGCTTTTGCAGAATCTTGCAATGTGACCCGGTTTGTTGCAGTGATAGCAAACGAGTCCAGGTGCTTTCCAAGGTCCATTGTACATATTTCCATTCTTCCTTCTACATGTTACAGTAGTGTGACCATGACCATGATAGATCATACAACTTTCTCTCCATCCGATTGCCATTTGATGACCACCATTTCTTGACTGATGATTGAAGACATTAAACTGGTTGTGGTTCCGGTTCATAAACGGTTTAGGACCAGTTCCTTGGGTCCTCTGAGGATATCTTCCAGTGTTATCCATTATAGACCTGCATTCAAATGCTCTATGCCCAAACTTTTTGCATGCATAACAATGACCATTGAACTTATTTGATCTAGGTACATTGTTGATAAAGTAAGGAAAATTATTGTAGGCTTTGCTCCTACATACATTGGCAGTGTGTCCTTCTTTAAGACAATTAAAGCAAACAGGTTTGAATTTTTGCTTACCTTTTCCTTTGAGTGTCGGTTGCTTCTTTGATGCTTTAGCATTTGTTCCTGAGGATTCTCCTTCCTCATGTCCAGAAAAACCAAGACCATTTGTATTCTTTGCTAGTCTAGATGACTCAAGCTTTTGCTCTAGCTTGACAATACTTTTGCCAAACTTAGCAAGTATTTCCTTTGACTCAAAGAGTTCTTTGGAAATAGCAGTGTTTGTCTCTATTAGACTTGCATTTTCTGAGATGGCTATGTTCAGTTCTCCTTGCATGTCTTCTTTCTCCATTCTGCTCTCATGAAGGCGAGTAGTCAGTGCACTGATCTCTTGTTTCAACTTGGAGATCTCATGATCTCTATCCTTTATCCGATCTTCATCTTTTCTCCGGTTCTCAAGCTCTTGACTAAACCTAATAGTTAGTCCTTCCAACTCCTTTCTCGGATTGGAGTTTGAATCATTCAGTTTATTTACTTCAGCAATCATGGCTTCCATGTTAGCTTCATCTTCAAAACTGCTTTCAGATAGTTCCATCAGCTTCTCTGCATGTTCTCTCCTTTTTGCTTGAGATGCCTTCTATTAAGATCATCATAGGCTTGCTCAGACTTAGTGAGCCATTGAGTAAGTTCCCTCATGGTGTATTCCCCCATATCTCTTTCCAAGTGGCTAAACTTATAGAAAGGTAGGCTCTGATACCAATTGATGAATACTAAGAGGGGGGGGGGTGAATTAGTATGCCAAAAATCTCTGCACTAAAACACTTACACAATCTAAAGATAAACCGGTAAAGCAGTCTAACAGTCAAACCAGTTACCACACATGCAAACCAAAATGTGAATAAAGCAATCACCCACAAAAGCAATACAACCATAACACAAGATATTTGACGTGGAAACCCAACTGGGAAAAACCACGGTGAGATGGAACTCACAAGTCACTATCTGCAGAATAGAAACCAAACCGGTTAAGGTCTTACAATGTTCTTCATCAGAACAGATCCTGTTAGGAATCTCAATCTTTGTTAGGAGATAAGTCTGATTAAATACTACCTTGTTAGAGGATTTTAGATTCACATGTGTGAACCACCTTGTTAGAGGATTTTACAAAGGCTTTGAGGCCTACCCAGTTAAGGGCTACAGACTTGTCAAAGATGTGAGTAATCAACAAGTGTTTGATCTATCTAATAGCACAAACTACTTGGTTAGATCTAGTATTTCTCATAGCTAATGCATTCTAGCATTACTTCAGTCTTCTCTCTCTCTCTCACAGTTACAACTTGATCTTCTCAGATAAGATCATTCTCAACTTCCACCTTAAACCCTAGCTCGACATTAACCCTTTCAGTAACAACTTAAAACCCTAGACATGATGTCCTTTTAAAGGAATCTGATTTCATGTCGGTCCAATAGGATTACATTACAATTTCCTAGGTTCAATGAATCTAGACATACTCAGTAACACGACACAAGAAGCACTGTCAATGTGTTGGCACCGTCAAACAATTGGTGGATTGGTAACTCATCATAGAGTATTACCGACTCATACAAAATATCGGTTGCCAATTTGACAAAAATGAAGACTGGTAAGAATGTGTTGTGCCACTTTGCTCCCTCGTACCACTTGTGATCTACGAACTGCTTGGGGTTGATAGGCCACTTCAGACCGGGAAACACATTCTGCAAAATCACCACTAGTCTAAAGACTAGTATACAACATACCGGTTGGAACAAATACCGGTTGAGCACAAGCTCATACATATAAAGGGGATCTCAATACAAGTGTGTGTCCATCAATGACAATCACAACATAAACAACAAAAATGCCAACACCTTTATCATACAATTTTCTTTTAGGAAGACCATGGCTACAAGGTTTGGGAGTTGTTTCATCTACACTTCAAGGATCTATGAAGTTTATTGCTAATAATCAAGTTGTCACGGTAAAGGTTGAGCCTAAGGCTATGTAGTTATTGTTGGTATTTTGGTATGGTTTTGTCATTGATGTCAACACCTAAAACACTAGCACTTTGGAGATCCAGCAGCATTCACCGGCAAGCAAGTAACTATTGCACAGTTACTGGTATATGGTTCACCCGCAAGACATAATGATCACCGGCACTTGGAATGATATGGAAGACACTTGTTAATATTGAAGACATCATGTGGACATCTTATCTTAATGAATTAATCATTGGTATATTCATATTTGCATATTTTCTTTTACCTGCAAATAGGTCCAGGGTTATCTAGGGTTACACCGGTAGGTTTATCTTTTCTAGATCAGTGTGGCATGCTATGGAGATGATTAATTATTATTGTAAATGCATTAAGCCGACATGTTCAATTAGTTATTGCATCGAATATTATATTGTTTGTAAAATGTTTTTATTGTAATATCTTGTAGAGCCAACCTACTAAAATTGGTCTTAGGTTATGGTATGAATGAAAGATTTTATTTGTAAGATCAAATGTGGAATGCAAAAAAGAATTGTGTGAAGGTATATGTGAGATTAAGTAGTGCAATACACATAGACATCATTTGAAGGTGAAGCTAGGTTTTTGTGAAAGCATATCAGCATTACACTGGTACTAAATCCAACATATGAAGATGTTATTTTGTGTAGTACATTCTTATTGGATTTAACCATCCAACTGTAGTCAATGTGACTCCCATTTTGTGATTGAGTAGTGATCTCTACATTGTTGGCCTTTTTGCATGTGCAGACCCCATTTATGTACACTTACTATCTGCAGTAGTATCATCTGATTGTGGGTAAGGTTTCCCACCATGGTTTTTCCCCTTACAGGGTTTCCACATACAAATATTGGTGTTATGTGTTGTGGATGACTTTGTGTTTATGTTTCATGCATTAATCTTTACCGGTATAGCAATTAACTGTTAAAACTGTCTACCGGTATACTTAACTAGTTTACTGGTATTAAGCATTAAGTTGGTTGAGTTGTTTTTGGTTTGAATTTATTAGACAACTGATTCACCCCCCCCCCCCCCCCTTTTAGTTGTCTCTGGGACCTAACAATTATGTCAAATAGCTGCAGTTGGTCGGGGTTTTGTTACACCTTCATTTCAAAATTATGTACCCACCTTGTCTTCTTTGATCGTAACTTCTGCTTTTGTCTCATCCCCTAAAAAGGAAGAGTGTAGGAAGGAAGAAGTTGCTAAGGAAGTTGTTAAAAAGGAGAGGTTACCTAAGAAGTAGGATTCTTCAAAAGAAAAATCCCTAAAGGTAAATACTCCTAAGGTAAAAATATTGGAGTCTACACCTATAAAACCTTCCCTAGCTAAATCACCTCCAAAAGTGAATGCATGTTTGGGTGACAATTGGGGTTCTTTTAATTGTACTGACTCTCATGTTGGTGAGTACAAAGTAGATCTAGTCGACTTAAGTTTTCCTAAGATCTCATTCACCTCGGCTACGAAAGTTGATTATATGTCTATAAATACAAGTGATACTTATCATGTCGATCATCTCCTCTATACGAAACCACTATCATTCAAAGAATTATAGAACATCTATGGTCTTGGATACAACCTTGTGCTATCATTTGGATATGATGGAAAGGGTTGTGGACCTAATGAGAAAGGAATCTGAATTCCTTTACAAGCCAAACCTCGTTACCATAATACTGGACTAGGATATCGTCATACGGGTCGAAAGGGGAAACCATGATTAACTGTTAAAATGATTCTGGCCGGTCCCTTCCTTTAAAGCTTGTTCTTTCAGAACTCATTGATGTTGGTGTATCACCTAATGAGATTCCCTTGGATATTTTCCCTTTGGAAGAATCCTTGAAGGAATTTTTGGGTGCATATGATGGGCTGCCCTCTTATCATCATAAGCATCAATTCCAATATTTCTTGAATACCTAGGCATACTTTAGGGAATCCATTTCACACGGGGCATCTCTATCTCACAATGGAGAACAAATGTCTATTCATCATCTAGAAGACCATAGTGTGCTCCTTAGTGGAGAAAATACTGATGTCAACATGAGTGATAAGACTCTCGACAAGGTCATCAAAGTGGGAAAATTCTTATCCTCCAAAGAATTCAAATAATATTCCAACTTGCTATATCAATTCCCTGGCATCTTCGCTTGGTCTTACGAGGAGATTCTTGGTATTGATGAGTCCATTGTGGTACACAACTGTGCTTAGTCCTAACGCTAAGTTGGTGAAGCAAAAGATTCTAGAGATGAATCCTAAGGTGGCTTTATTAGTCAAGGTTGAGATAGAGAAGATCCTAAAAGGTGGCTTTATTAGTCAAGGTCGAGATAGAGAAGCTCCTAAAAGTTGGCTTTATTCACCCCATTGACTATTCACCTTGGATCTCAAACATTTTCCCAATAAGAAAACTTGATGGTCGCATCCATATTTGCATTGATTTTCTAAATGTGAACAAAGCCTCCCTCAAGGATGATTTTCCTCTCCCGAATATCGATATGATCGTGGATTCAACCACGGGGTATGATTTACTCTCTTTCATGGATGACTTCTCAGGTTATAACCAGATTCATATTAACCCAGAAGATCAATATAAAATTGCTTTCACAACCCCTTAGGGGACCTTTTGTTATATCATCATGTCGTTTGGATTGAAGAATGTAGGAGCAACCTATCAACAAGCCATGACCTTGATATTCCATGATTTCATCCATAAGGTCTTCATTGGCAATTGACACTCATTGGATTCATATAATGTCATTGATGGAAACATGGTAACATGGTTACTTGGCAACAAGATTCATAAGGAAGCTTACACCAGCATACACCGGCACTAGGAGGCATTCACCGATAGACACCAGCATTGGAGAAGCCAGGGTTACACCGGCACCAACATCCTGCACTTCAGTGAAGCCGACATCAGCCTTGGACCGGAAGGAATTTTTATTTGTAAAATCATTTTGTAATTATTGTATAAAGCTGACATTGTATATCTTTTGTAATACATTGCAAGTCGACAAAAGGCTTATTATTTGCAAGGGTATACAGGTCAGTCTGTTAGGCCATTTTCTATATAGTGACATAAGAGAATAATAGAAGAACTATATGATGCGAAGTATATGTATGTAGATCATTTGTATGTGAATTTTATATCATGCAATGATCTGTAGATAGTTTGGAAAGAATTATTGGAGGAGAAGAGATACTGGTAGAAGTGTTCAGGGTTTATGAACTAGTACAAAGCAAAACTATAACTGAAACTCTTTTTGGCATAGTAGATGCATTTTGTGAGTTCATAATTACTATTTTATTTCAGCAGAAGCTTGTAGTCAGTGAGACTCCTTTTTGTGATGAGAAGTGTGCTCTAGGCAGTGTGCCTTCCTGCATGTGCAGGCCCCCATTTTATGTAATATCCTTTCATATGGCTAGTGAATTGATATTGTGGGTCACAAATCCCACCATGGTTTTTCCTCTTTGAGGTTTTCCATGTATAAATTTTGTGTGTTATGGTGTTCATTTATGTGGATGGTTTATTTGCTTGAGGTTATATGTTTTTTCATTTACCAATTTATATGTGTATGTTATAAAAGGGTAAAATCATATCTTATCGGCAGAACATTGATTCACCCCTCCCTCTCAGTGTTCTTGCATCCCAACAATTGGTATCAAAGTATAGTTCCTCAGAAGAATTTTAACAGCTTGAGGAAGATCCTGAAACCGGAATCATTGAACATGGCTATGGAGAAGCAACTTGAGATGGCTCTTGAGGATTATGATGCTGAAAGGATGAAGAATTTAAAATTTCAAGATGAACTGAATTTTGCTAATGAATTCATTCTTTTCCTGCAAGAAAGGTTATCATCAGCTCAAGCCAAGAGAAAGGAACTTTTGCAAAACCAGGATGATGAAGAGAAAAATGCACTTAAGGAACAATTTCAGAAACTGAGTAAAACAAAAATGCTCATGAAGAATGAAATGCAAGACCTGACTATGAGGTTATCAAAAGATATTGAGGATAGAAAGAAGAAGGAAGAAAATCTTGTTATATCTCTGAAGAACAAATTTTGTGAATGTGGCAGATTGACTCATGAGAATAATCTGTTGAGAACTGATTTGGCACACTCTTAGAACAATGAACAAGAACTTGAAAGATAAATAAATACTTTGAGAGACAATCTAACTACTGCAAGTGAGTATAAAGGAAAATTCAGGATTAGTGTTGCACAGTTGGATGACTTATTGAAAAGACAAAGGCAGAATTATGATTCTAGAGGACTTGGACTTGTACAAGGTGAAAGCTTTGGTACTACAAATGAAGATCAGACAACCAGTATGCAGAACTCATTAGACTAGAGGAAACTGGTAAGGCAATCTAATGCTTATAAATTCAATGGTAGATGCTTTGTTTGTAATAAATTTAGGCATATGGCTAAATAATGTAGAAATAGAGCAAATCAAAACTACAATTCTATTCCCGATCATTGCACAAATTGCAAGAAATATGGTCATAGATTAGAAGATTGCAGAATGAATGTCTAATGTCATGCATGTGGAAAGTTTGGTCATTTGGATAATCAATGTAGGTCAACGAATGACACCGGATATGTTAAAGCAATTCAAAAGAACAATGTTACATGTTATGCATGCAACAAAATAGGTCATATTGCTAAGTACTATAGAAGCAAAACTCAATCGGTTAGCAATGATAAAGCAAATGAGAAAGGAAAGCAAAAAGTAGATGAAATACAACAAGATCACACCAAGAGATGGCTTAGAAATTCTGAAGAACCAAGTGGAGATGGATCTACACTGGTAACTCCAGCGATAGAACAGAGCATTCCTGCACCGGTAGGAAATTCCACCAGTAACTGAGGCATACGCCTTATGGGTTGGAAAATCTATTGTAAATCTTGCACATTCCCCAGAGGAGATCTAAAAGAGATCTGGAGAGTTCTCTTAATCATTGATGAAGGTTTACCCAGCATAAGACTGTGAAACCGGCATCCCGTAGGGTACATCGCGAAGCATTTATGACAATGAAGGATTAGGGTTTGCTTGTTGATAAAAGGAGAAAGTGAATTCATTTTCACTCACCCATAATTAAAGCAATCCAAAGTGAAGCAAAGGCGACTTTCAAGCGATTAAGAGTGAGAAAAAGCATTCTGAAAGGATTTCCAGCAATCATCAGAGAAGCAATCAAATCTTCACATCGGTGATCATATTTTAGGTATTTCTTCAAAATGGAATCCAGATCATCTGCTCCTACTTTCATTGCAAATCCCACTATTGTTGAAGTTAAGGATAGGTTGAGACTCATTTTTAAGGAAGTTCCCCAGATAGCTAAGAAAGAAGACTCTACGGATGCATTCTTTAGGGTTCCTGATGGTGTGATGTATGTTGAAGATCTAAGGGCATATATCCACTACACCTTGGAGGATCTAGGTACAAAAGAGATTAAGGGCATGTATCAATATGTGATACTAGGAGACTCTGAAACAATCAAGTCATAATATAAGAATCATCGAGGATCTAGGGTTAACCGGTATTCTATACATACTAGAATTCAAAGATGAGGTGATCAGATATGTTCTGAGAAAGGTTCACAACAAGTTCATCTGGCTAGATTGGCCCTACATGATCACAAAGGAATAAATTCAAGCAGTCACCATCTTACTGAAAGTTGGACAAGAACCTGGCAAGAATATTTCCACCATTGTAGTTGAGAAGCTCATTGGCGCAACCATGATGGAAGATCTATGAGGGTCAGCACCATCAAGGACTTAGATGTGAAATTTGTCAGCATGATAATCAGCTATAAGGTAACTCAATCTAGTCGACTGAACTTTGTTGCTAGTTCCTACATCCATGCTACTTATCAGATGTTAAATAATAATGAGAAGTATGATTTATGTGAATGGCTGAGAAGTGAGTTAATGATAAATCTTGGAAATATTAAGAGTGTTAAGAAAAGAACTTTTAGGTTTGGAAAACTCATTGCTTGTTTAATGCTTTACTTCATGAATGAGCTACCTATTCTAGGGAAGAAGAGTTGGGCTCATGACATACCGATAGGTATGCAAATCAAGGAAGCAATCACTAGTCTTGGTACCAGCAGGGATTAAAAGATTTGGGGCTATTTCAAAACATTTCAGGGAAATATGAATCAGAGGGAAAGAATATCAAAGCAAATTGTGGAGAAGTACTCCACTGATATCTCTTTTATGGTGAAAACTGATAAAAATCTCATGGAGGCAGTAGAACCGAGGATCATATTGGTCACTGAGCTTGGATATGAAGTGGATGATAGCATTTTTGAACTTTATGCAAAAATGTTGCTTGAAGCTCCATTGGATGATAAGACATAATATTTTGGTACTACTGAAGAAAAGGCTCTTGAAGTCAAGATTGGCTTTGACAAGAAAAGAAGAGAGAAGAAAATAGATAAGTTGTATACATATATACATTATGTAATCCATAAGATAGACACTCAGCTAGGTTCTGGATCCAAACTGACAAAGGAACCGGCAATGGTTAGTGCTCCTAAGGCAAAGAGGCCTGAAACTTTCATTTTTTCTATCACTTATGACTCTAATCCAGAGGATAATGAACCTTTAGCATTTAGAAGAGTACAAAGAAAGAAAGTTGACCAGCCTTTGATAGAGGAGAAGAAGGTGGAGCCAAGGAGGAAGCTTGTGAGAAAAGTGACAAAACCTACTGCACCCCCACCTCTGGCAAGGAAACCTATTCAGAAGAGGAAACTAGTCACATCCACTCTGGCAACCCACAACAAGAAGAAGAAGAAGATGATGATACTGAATCTGGTAAGGCTACAACGACCAGTGTTGAATTGACTGATGAAATAACCAAGGATGGAATGCTAAAAAATGTATCCATTTGTTATGAAGATTTAAAGGATAATGAGCAAAATGAGATTGAAGAGGTAATTTTGTTATACATGGAAATATATAAGAAAGCCTTAGTAGAAATTTTGAAGGAAATTCCTCTATCACAATATAATAAATTAGATGCTAGAAGAACTGATGCAATCAAGAGGGATAGAGAAATTAAGGAAGTTGAACTTTTAGGTATGTGTGGATCAATAAACAATGAGGAAATGAAATGATGCATTGATGTTGCAAACAGAACAATTTTTAGTAGCAAACCCCGGTAAATAAGCCTGGTGATGGGCAGGGTAAATGAGGTATTAAATGAGACCAAAGATGGTTGGACCAAATTCTTCCAAAAGAATCCTGATTTTCTCACCTCCCAAGAAGTATTTGTAAGAGCAACAACTTCTACCATCCCAAACAGATCTAAAGGGAAAGGTATTTTGGATAATTTAGCTCCAATTTTGAATAAATCGGCAGTAATTATAAGTATATAGACACCACCGGTAGTAAAGGAGAGTGTAGAGTCAATACCGGCAGAAAAAAAATTTAAACAAGGCAATGTATAGGTTACTGACATTATTGTGGCTAATACTCCACCGACAGTAATAGATACTGCACCAAGTGGCGAAGCCATCAGTACTAAGGAGGATAAGGCAAAGGGAACTGAGACTATATTGACAGTTAATATTAATTCCCCGACAAAGGTTTTGGCAATTGAAACTTCTCAAGTTGAGAAGTAATCAATCACTAAGATGAGTCCCACTGAGTTAATGATGATGGCTACTTGGAAACTAATAAAGGAGGGATCGGTAGATAAAGGAATAATAGATCACTCAATCACAGTTTTGCACAGACTAATTCCTGATTGTAAGTTGAAAATGAAGCAAGCCCTTCCAGCAAGCTTAAGGCATTAACTGAGCATATCTAACAACTTTCAATCTTTGCAACAAATTTCAGATCGGCAGGCACTTGAGAGATTTACTATGGCTAAGACAGCCGCTTTTGATCGGATTATTGAAATAGAGAAGAAGAAAATTGAAGGAAAATTGATTCTTATTAAGAATTGTTTGAAACAGTGTACAAATATCTACAAGGTCTGTTGTAACATAGAAACTCTTACAGCAAATGTAGATAGCAGATTAAAGGAATTACATGATAAGGTTTCCAATATTGCAAATTCTTTTGATGGATTAACCTCACTAACAACATCTGGTGATGGACAAATTTTATCCTTGGAGAACATTTTTTTCTTTTGAAAAGGAAAGACACAAGATCATTCAGAGAGCAAGGAGTCTTAGAGGATTGGTGAGTCCTATATTGGATTCACTCAGTGTACATAAGAGGGAATGTATGGATATGATTGCTAAGCCCACACCGACAAAAGTCAAAGAGAAGGAAACATTTGCACACTTACTGAGTGGACTTGTATCTGTTTATGGTGAAAATGGATTACAACAATGATAATATTGAAAGACTAAATGAATTCAACCACAAAACCCTAGCCTAACAACAACAAAGATCCACCATAACATATGAAGATTACCTGAGACAATGCAAATCAAATGAAATCACAAAGATTATACCATCACATTTCCATTAGGGTTTTGGATCTCCATTCTTCCTATCTCCATTGATCTTGTTTGATATATTTGCTCTCAGATTTTTTGTGCACAAGAGCTCAACAAAGAACGGAATGTGGTTGCAAGTAGGATCACAATATGAAAGTGAAAAAGTGTAGTGTAGTCAAGTGCGTCAATTGATTAGCTAGGTAGGGTTGATAATGAAGGAAGCATCTCCTTATATAGAAGACACTATATGAAATGGAGGGATAAGATTGAGAGGTGTAAAAGGAGGTCGGCTATGATAAGAGGGTAGGTAAAGAAAATAATAAAATAATCAAAGGGGTAGGTAGTGTATGAATTAAGAGATGAATGACATGTGTCATGGGTAGAAAAGGCTAATGACTTAATTAAATAAATAAAGATTTATTTAATTAATAGAAGAAGTGGGATCAATTAAATAAATAAGATATTTATTTAATTTAGGAAAAAGGGTAATTTAAATAAATAAATGTATTTATTTAAATGAGAAATAAGACTAGCAGAGGATAAATGAATTAATTAAATAAATAAAGATTTATTTAATTAATAGAAGAATTAGGCTAAAGTAATTAAATAAATAAAATATTTATTTAATTAGACATGACAATTTTAGGTGTCTACATTTTGCCCCTCTTTGAGACAATGCGGCTTGTCACGTTGTTTCAAAGAAGATAATATGAACTAATACAAAGTTGCCCCAAGATGGGAATGATATGCCCCCTCGAGAGATTGGATGAAAATGTTTGAAAAGATCGCAGACAATCTCTTGATAAGAAAGAATGGCTAGAAAGGATTGATCGGATAAAGTGACAGAGTCACAGGATAAAGAAGACTGACTCGAGAAACGAGAGCTAGGGCTAGGGCTAGGGAAGTCTATAAAATAGACCACGAGGGGAAAACATCCTCATTGTCATCCACACGTCCATGAGATCAGAGTGTAGAGCGAGAGAGAGCAGCAACAGTCAGCAGCGATGGCATTGGTTCAGAGATTCGATCGTGTTCGCCGATATCAGAGGCCAGCAGATGCAAGAGAGCCGGTGAGTACCACAAAACCTCCTTGTACTTTTTTGCAATAAATGTTGTCATAAATGCATGCTAGGTAATGTAATAAATGTGCTTTTTAGGAAAATGTCAAAAAATGTCCAAAACGTGTAGGCGCATCTGTGCTGATGCCAGGCGCGTCTATGTTTGTGCCGGGCGCATTTGTGTTGGAAAAGGCGTTTGTGTAGGATGCAATCGCATCTGCGTTGTGTAGGTACGTTTGTGCTAGGCAGGCATGTTTGTGCAAAGCAGGCACGTTTATGCAGTCTCTAAGTGTGTTTATGTCATGTAAGCGTGTTTATGTCAAAAATGTGCATTTGTGTCTTCTAGGTCAAATCGATAGTTCTGTGATGAACATACGCTGTCAATTGGATAAGCTGCTGAGAGGATACACTCAAGCAAGTCCTCTAGGGAAGACTAGGATAGCAGATAGGGCTAGGATTGACAATTCTATGATAGAACATACGTTGCCAATTAGGAAACTACTCAAGAGGATTCACTCAAGTAGAGGCCCTAGGATAGGATAAATCAAGGCACTTTGTGATGAACAGTGAGTACCAAGACATAGTACTTTGTGATGAACAAGGAGTACCAATAGAAGCAGCACTTTGTGATGAACAGTGAGTGCAAATGCGAGCAACACTTTGTGATGAACAGGGAGTGCCAAACACGTAGTACTTTGTGATGAACAGGGAGTACCACTAAGATAGAAGCAACACTTTCTGATGAACAGTGAGTGTCACTAGGATAGAAGCAACACTTTGTGATGAACAGTGAGTGTCACTAGGATAGAAGCAACACTTTGTGATGAATAGGGAGTGTTACTAGGATAAAGTACCATATGCACTTAGATAAAAAAGTAGCATTTTGTGATGAACAGTGAATGCCACTATGACTGATATGATTGATTTGCTGGACTGCAGGAGTATTTGCCTATGCTGGAGTCACGAGAGAGATTCCCGTCGACTCAGAGGTTGCGACCAAAGTTGACATTCGAGGACAGAGTTTCCATTGAGGGCATGGGTTTGCGATACATTATGTATGTGCCTAAGTTTTGGGCGAACATGGGTTTGCTGACTGCTTTAGCTGAGAGGTGGCACTCTGAGATGTGCACATTCCATTTGCCGATGGGTGAGATGATAGTCACCTTGGAGGATGTGTACAGGATTCTATGGATACCGATCGATGGGGAGTTGATTCCTTACGATCGAGACGAAGATAAGGATGCCCTAAGATGAGTGTTCTGGGACCCAGGACTGGAGATGAGGGAAAGACATGTGGCTTGGGACACCATGACAGCTACAGGATTAGCACTGCCAGCAGTGCTAGGGGGAGTGATCAGTGGGTTCTTGTGTCTCGATAGGGCAACATGAGGTTTGGTTGTGGGCTGGAGGAGCACCTTGGAGATGCTAGTTACATAGCACACCAGATATGCCTAGGGACCGTGTGTGCTGGCACACTTGTATTACGAGCTACGTCAGTTTGTTTATCATGGATCCGTAGGATTGGGTTGTGGGGTTACATTGCTACAAGTGTGGGCATATTAGCATCTGCCAGTGACACAACCTATACACTTCAGGGGCAGGGGGCATGGACGTAGCTTTGTGCATTTGTACGACATGATTACATCATAGCCATGGATTGGCAGGTTGGAGCATTGGCATCAGGTCCTAGATGAGATCAACACTGTTATATGGAGGCCATACCTTGGGTGCGAGTAGTGGGAGGAGGATGCAGTGGATCTCTTGTACACCTTCCGGAGTAGATATCTGATTGGGCCGACGCCCTATGTTTTGGAGAGATAGCTGATTGACAAAGTATGTAGGCAGTTTGGCCGAATTCAGCAGATGCCCTGGGGTTTCGGGATGTATGCTCGGATAGTTTGGGATCAGGTACACTTTGGGCCACTGTTGTCATATGATCAGGTCGTGACGTAGCTAGCAAAGATGGTACTGATGCCATGGGATATGTGGTCAAATATTGAGGATGCAGGCATGGATGCCAAGTACATGGCATATTGGGCAGAGCATCCCTTTCCATCACTGACAGACCCAGGGGAGCTGGTAGAGGGAGATGGTGGTGGGGATAAGGATGATGATGGAGATGGTGGGGGGAGAGGCCAATGGAGGAGGCGGAGTGCCATTGGAGAGAGGAGGGTGATTCCATGGAGAGAGGGTGGGGAGGAGAGACAGGCTCGGGTGGTGAGGGGTTGGGGTGGATTGCCACTACAGGTGCCAGCAGCACAAGGTACTAGATAGGTACAGGGACAGGGACAGAGGCAGGTACAAGTACAGGCACATGTACCAGTATAGGGGGAGCCACAAGTAGAGCCACAGGCAGAGGCACAAGGGGTCGAGGCAGAGGAGGATGAGCTAGTTGAGCTAAGGGAGATCTGCAAAGGATAGGCAGATGAGATCCAGGACTTGGAGAGGGCGACCGCTAGGTTCAGGAGGCGACTGAGGGAGACAAAGCAAGAGCGGGATCAGGCTATCCAGTGCTATACTGAGGGTGAGACAGCACTGAGGGCTGGGAGGCAGGCAGCAAAGGATACAAGGGCTGGATATGCCTATGTTCTATGGGTAGGGGAGGAGATAGGTTACTAGCATGACCTATACTATGGGGTAGTACCACCAAAGCAGCAGGCGAGGAGCTTCCGCAGACCATCGTGGACAGCGACGACTATGGGAGGGAGTCGGAGGCGATAGGCGTCCAGCGGTGGGGTTATGGGTCCTCCACCACCACCAAATAGAGGGGACAGGAGGGATGATCTTGGGTGGGTCCTTCTAGGGCTCAGATTGCATTGAGGCCAGGTGGCTTCGAGGGAGGGAGTTCATCATAGCCGTAGAGGGCTCCCTATGTATCAATACTGTACCATTTTTGTATGATGATGTAGACACCTTCGGGTGATTGTAGCCATATGATTTTGACATCATTGTATCATGACACTTTATATATATATATGAGATGATTCATCTTTGCGGTAGCTATATGCATGTGTACCTATGTGATGAGATGTTTAATGATGTATGTTTTATGTGATGCTTATGATATGGATGCAAATATGTACATGATGCAATGCAATATTTTTGTTCTTTTATGTTTTTAATATGTTATGCAAATGTGAATGTGAATGTATGAAATGAAGATGAATATGATAATGCAAATGATTATTTACATGATGAGAATGTAAAATGTGCTAACATGTGTTGTGTGCAGGATGTGATGCAATTGTGATATCTATATGTATGTACGAAATGATTAATATGTGGTAATGCAGGTGCAACTACATGAAAAGCAAATGTTTTTGGCATGTCATTATACTCAGTCATGTGATAGCGGGCTATGCGGACTCGAGAAGGACAATGGAGGTCAATCAAGAATGGGGGATGGAAGACAGAAGATATGAAAGTGAAAGAGCTTCTTGTGTGTTATCATCATTAAGCTTTATTATGGCAAGTAGGTTATGACAATCGAGGCATATGTTCGACCTAGATTGTACCCATTTGCATGGAGATAAGACAGTCACAAACAAGGAATGCCCCAATTCATACTAGACTCACAGTGTCCTCATATCCTTGGACAAGTCATAGCATTACTAAGAGACAATCCATAGATAGCAAATACAAATAGGTGACGATACCCCATCCTTGCCTTTCTAGTCAGAGACATCCTGGAGAAAGAATCTCTAGTCATAGACATCCTGGAAAAGCTAAAAGACATGTCACCAAAAGATAAAAATCAAAAGAAAACTAAGACTTGACACCAACATTCACTGTAGTCCTCAAGTTTAGTGTCTCTTGTCACTTGTATAAGTCTTATTTGATTGTGGTCACAATGTTTACTTTCACAAAAGGATAGATAGCACTGAACCATATGTTGTCTGAGTCTGTTGAAAGATTTGATTTGTTGAAGCACATTGTTGCTATTGTGTATCATCTGAAACTGACTGAATCCATGAAACCAATACATTATTGCGGAGAAGATGGAACTTTATTGCGGATAGGTGATGCAAGTGCTATTTTATTGTGGATTGTGCGCGAATAGACTGAAGAAAAGTGGAAGAAACTATACTCCTCAAAACATGTGATGTTCTCAGTTCCACACCCATCACTAGACGTAGAATTTGCCTTAGCCACAGATAGGAGCTGATTTATTATGAATGGAAAGGGGTGAAAAGGGAGGTTTATTATGAATGGCTAACCAATCTTGGGTAGATCAATAACAAGCCATGATGGGAATGGGTAAGTTTATTATGAATGGATAGGATGTAAGTGTGTGCAAAGTAAAAGGATGAAAGTGAATCCTGAAGGAGGGAGGAGCAATGTCTCTACGCATGGCACTAGTGACCAGGTTTTCACCATGGCACTTGCCCAGGGTGCCACCGAAGTGGTTTTCACCATTGGATGAAATTATTTCTCTTTACTTTTTTTTTATTTTTTATTTTTTATTTTTATTTTTTTGAATTTTTTTTTGTATTTTTGAAATTTTTTATTTTTTTTGTATTTTTTGAATTAGGATACTCTGAAGAGGTATGTGTAAAACCTGCGAAGGTGCATGTTGTTGATAGGATCCTCCAAAGGTTCACCTTCTGTAGTTGAGAGCTGATATGCCCCAGATCCATATGCTGCTGTAACGATGTAAGGACCAAACCAATTTGGTTCAAACTTGCCCTTCTTCTCTCTGTCTTGCTGAATTTTGGGGTTTTCTTTGAGAACCAAATCACCTACCTCAAATGTGCGAGGCTTGACTTTGTGATTGTAGCTGCAACTCATTCATTGTTGATAAGCAGTTTGTCTTCGTTCATCCAATAGTTCAAGTTCTTGTAAGTGAGAGACCCTATAGTCTTCATCACTGATAATTTTTTGCAAAGAGACTCATAAAGAGGGTAGCTCGACCTCAATAGGCAAGATGGCTTCAGCGCCTTAGACAAGTGAATAGGGTGTAGCTCCTGTAGGTGTGTGGACACTTGTGCGGTAGGCCCAAAGTGCAGGATTAAGCTGGATATGCCAATTACGGCCAGCGTCGTCGACTGTCTTTTTTAAGATTTTAAGGTTTGTTTTATTAGACGCCTCAGCTTGACCATTACCTTGGGGGTAATATGGTGTGGAGAAACGATGGGAAATATGGAAGCGGTCACAGAGTTCACGAACATCTTAATTTTTGAAGGGACGCTCGTTATCGGTGATAATGGAAATAGGAATACCATATCGACAAATGATATAGTTGAGAATGAACGTAGCAATCTGTTTTCCAGTGACTTGCATGAGAGGCACGGCTTCAATCCATTTTGTGAAATACTCTGTGGCAGTGATAATGAGAATATGACCGTTGGAGGATGGAGGGTGAATCTTGCCTATAAGATCGAGTCCCCACTGACAAAAGGGCCAAGGAGTCGCAATTGGTTGAAGTTCTTGTGTTGGCGCATGGATCAGGTCTCCATGAAGTTGACATTGCTTACATTTCTTGACAAACTGATATGAGTCTTTTTCCATATTGGGCCAGTAATATCCAGTCCTGATGAGTTTCTTGGCTAAGGTAGGACCACTAGAATGTGGACCACATATCCCTTCATGTACTTCATGTAATGCAATCAAAGCTTCATCGCTTTCTAAACATCTAAGAAGAGTGCCATCTAGACCTCGACGGTATAGGACATCGGCTAAAATGACGTATCGAGAAGATTGGTGAATGAAAGTGCAATGTTGGTTATTGGATAGATCAGGAGGTAGGGTATTATCACGAAGGTATGTGAAAATGGAACCATATAACTGGGACTCAGGATCGACAACACATATTATCTCAGTAGGAGTGATTTCATATGAAGGAACCAAAAGGTTATCCACCAAGAACTCATAGCGGGTCTCATTCGGAGGTAGATCGATCAGTGAAGCAATTGTAGCCATGGCATCTGCAGCTCGATTCTGCTCTCTTGGTATCTGCTCAAAGTCTATCTTTGTGAAATGTTGTTTCAAGTCATCCACCATTCTTTTGTAAGGTATTAATTTTTCATCCTTTGTTTGGTAATCATCAGTTGCTTGATGGATTACAAGTTGAGAGTCCCCAAAAACACGAAGTTCCTGGATCTTCCACTGAACTGCAATCCGTAATCCAGTTGTTAATGCCTCATATTCCGCTATGTTATTAGTGCAAGGAAATGATAATCGATATGATTTTGGTATAGAATCCCCTTGAGGAGTTATAAAGAGGATGCCAGCTCCTGCCCCCTGTTGTGTGTATGAGCCATCAAAGTATAATTGCCATGGTTTTGCATGTGACACTGTTAAAATGGATTCATCTGGAAATTCTGAAATTAGAGGAACATCATCTATTCATGGGAGCATCTGCTAATTGATCTGCGATGGCTTGTCCTTTTATTGTTTTTCTGTCCACATACTCGATGTCGAATTCACTCAGGATCATTACCCATTTGGCTAGTCGCCCAGTAAGCATTGCTTTATTGAGAAGGTATTTCAATGGATCGATCCTTGTAACCAACTTAGTCTTATGAGTTAGCATGTAATGTCGTAATTTCTGCGAAGCAAAGACCACAGCGAGACATACACGCTCAATTGGTGTGTAGTTTAGCTCAAATCCTACCAATGTGCGACTAATATAGTACACTGCCTTTTCTTTGCCCTCAGCAACTTGTTGTGCTAAGAGTGCCCCCAGTGTTGTTGAAGTAGCTGATATGTATAGTAACAGAGGCTGATCTAGAACTAGTGGCATCAAAACTGGCAGATTCAGAAGATAATCTTTGAGTATCTGGAAAGCCTGTTGACAATTATCATCCCATTTGAATTTGATGTTTTTATGTAGCAAGTGCTAAAAAGGATTACACTTATCTGCAAGTTGTGCTATGAATCTTCATATGGACTGAAGTCTCCCTTGTAAAGACCGAAGTTGACTGATATTTCTTGGTGGTTCCATCTCTAGGATGGCCTTGACTTTTGCTGGATCGTCTTCGATTCCTCTTTTTGATACAATGAATCCTAGGAGCTTCCCGGAGGTTACTCCAAAGACACATTTCTTGGGGTTTAATCTTACTTTGTATTTTTCCAACCAATCAAAGATGACTGAAAGTATGTCCAAATGTGTATCTCTATCTATTGATTTACCCAAGAGGTTGTCGACATAATCTTCCATAGTTATGTGCATTAGATCATGAAAGATAGTATTCATGGCTCTTTGATATGTAGCGCCTACATTTTTTAGTCCAAAGGGCATGACATTCCAACAAAAAGTTCCCCAAGGACGAGTGAATGATGTTTTGTGTTGATCCTCAAACGTGATCTTTATTTGATTATAACCAGAGAATCCATCCATCAATGATAACATTTCATGACCCGCTATGAGATCTACAATCAAATCTATGTTTGGTAATGGGAAGTCATCCTTAGGACAAGCCTTGTTGATGTCTCTGAAATCTGTACATATTCTGATGTTGCGATCTAGTTTACTGATACGTACTGAGTTGGAGATCCATTCAAGATAATCAATTGGGCATATGAATCTAACATCCAATAATTTTTCAAGCTCTTCTTTGACCAATAATGCGACTTGTGGATGCATCTTTCTTAATTTTTGTTTCACTGGTTTTGCCCTCGGTTTAACTGTCAAATGGTGCATTACCAAATCCGGATCCAATCCAGGCATATCAGTGTATGACCATGCAAAGTTGATTTGTCATTCTTTGAAGAAACTTATGAATTTTGACCTTTCTGACTATGTCAAAGATTGGGCCAGGAATATGTTGTGTGGAACCTCTTCTGTACCAATATTTGTTTTGATAGTCTCCTCTACCAACATGGATGACTTTTCCTCATATGATGCTAGGACAATGTTGAGCCTTCCATCTTTGGGTGCCTCAAAGAGGTTTTCGCCCTCAGATACATCCTTTCTTTTTACTTTTTTGGGGTCAGACAGTGCCACAGTGTGGTTTTCGCCATAAGACCCTTGGTTTGTTTTTATTTTCATATTTTTGCGACTAGAAGGCCCGACACCCTCACCAAAATATGCCACTCTATTGAGTTATATAGTGTATCCCACTTTATGGTCCCTAGGGGGAAGATCATCTCGTATGCAAAGATAGTCAATAAAAGCTTCATCATTTTGGAATGTGTCAAACTGTGCAGGTCCTTCATGATCCCAGTAATAAGTTGGTGGTGAATGAGGGGAAGGCCTTTAATGTCTTTGAAGTTAGCGGTTTGGTATTTTGGTATGGTTTTGTCATTGATGTCAACACCTACTAAATACACCCACTTTGGAGATCCAGCAACATTCACCGGCAATCAGTAAACTGTTCAAAACAGTCACCGGTATATGGTTAACCGGCAGGATATAATGTTCACCGGTACCTGCATTGACATGGAAGACACCTGGTAATGTCGAAGACATCATGTGGAGACCTTTCTTTGAAGTAATAATCATTGGCATATTCTTATTTGCATATTTTCTTTTACTGGCAAATAGGTCCAAGTTATCTAGGGTTACACCGGCAGGTTTAACTTTTCCAGATCAGCATGGCAAGCTATGGAGATGATTTATTATTGTTGTAAATGCATTAAGCCGACATGTTCAATCGGTTATTGCATCGGATATTGTATTATTTGTAAAATGTTTTATTGTAATATCTTATAGAGCCAACCTACTAAAATTGGTCTTAGGGTATGGTATAAATGTAAGATCTTATTTGTAAGATCATGTGTGGAATGCGAGAAAGATTTAAGGAAGGATATATGCGAAATCAAGTAGAGATAAACATGAAGACATTATTTGAAGGTGAAGTTACGTTTTTGTAGAAGCATATCAACATTACACCGGTACTGAATCTAGCATATGAAGATGCTATTTTGTGCAGTACAGTCTCATTAGATTTAACCATCCAACTGTAGTCAGTGTGACTCCCATTTGTGATTGAGCAGTGAGCTCTAGGCTGTTGGCCTTTCTGCATGTGCAGACCCCTCTTGTACACTTACTATCTGCAGTAGTATCATCTGATTGTGGGTAAGGTTTCCCACTGTGGTTTTTCCCCTTACAGGGTTTCCACATCCAAATATTTGTGTCATGTGTTGTGGATGACTTTCTATTTATGTTTCATGCATTAATTCTTACCGGTATAGCAATTTTCTGTTAACACTGTTTACCGGCATACTTAACTATCTTACCAGTACTAAGCATTGAGTTGGTTAATAAGATTTTGGTTTGAATTTATTGGACAACTGATTCACCCCCCCCCCCTCTCAGTTGTCCCTGGGACCTACAATTGGTATCAGAGCCTAGTCCTCTTTTTGCAGAAGTTTAACAACTTGAGGAGATCCAATGTCTACTAATTATTTCAGAAAGGATAGTCCTAAACTTGATGGAGCCAACTATGGGATATGGAAAATCAGAATGGAGACACATCTGAATTACATTGGTAAAGACATCTGGGAAGTTACTAAGAATGGTTATACTTTTGTTGTAGCTGGTCAGCCTGCTCCTATTACTTTAGCTAAAGATGAAGAAAATGATTGCAAAGCAAGAGAAGCACTCTTGAGCGCATTATCAGATCAACAAATCATGGGGTTATCAGATAGATCTACTGCAAAAGCTATTTGGGATCATTTGGAAACACTGAATGAAGGGGATTCCACAGTCAAAATTGCAAAACTTGAAAGCTTCCGAGTCAGGTATGAACATCTGAAAATGGAAGAAGATGAAAGAATTTCTTCTTTTATGGAAAGAGTAAATGAAATTGTTTTAGGTATCAAATGTTGTGGAGGAACCTTGAGTGAAGATGAGATTGTTTCAAAAATCTTAAGAGGTTTTCCACCGACATATAAAATGAAGGTTACTGCTATTAATGAGTTGAGAACAATGCCTAATACATCAGTAACTAGGGATACATTGATTGGAAAACTTTCAGCTTTTGAAATTGAGGAATTTGGTCATGTTGCTACTATAAAAACTGATTTGGCCTTCAAAGCATCAATATCATCTGCTCCATCTTTTGATAAATCAGACTAGAGAGTCTTTTATGCAAGAGAACTTGAAGAAACCAGGAAGGAGAATGAAGAGCTTGAATAACTTGAAGCACTATTTGCAAGAAAAATGCCAAAAAGTCCAATTGGAAGTAAGTATGAAGGTAAAGCACCCTTTAAATGTTTCAACTGCAATAAGATTGATCATATGGCTTCAAGATGCCCTGAATAGACATGCTAGACTAAGAGAAGAAGCTAGAAGGACATACAAACCTAATCCTGAATATCAGAGATACAGATTTAAGAAAAACAAAGATAAATCTTGTTACATTGTTGATGAAGGTGTGACTGATGATTCTGATGAAGATTCAGCAGACAACAGATGGGTCTTTGTTGCTATAACAGAAGATCAACCAGTACCTATTGCTCAACCGGTAGAACAAGCCCTAGTAGCTAAAGTGGAATCAAAGGATGAATGGATTATTGAATCAGGATGCTCACATCACATGACTGGAGACAAAGGTAAATTCTTGAACTTTCAAGAATACAATGGAGGTTTAGTAAGATTTGGAGATGACAAAGCTTGTTCAATCAAAGGTAAGGGTTCAATATCTCTTGATGGTAAACATAACACTGACAATGTTTACTATGTTGAAGGATTAAAACATAATCTTTTAAGTGTTAGTCAATTAGTTGAGAAAGGTTTTCAGTTACAATTTAAAAATGGAAAATGCAAAATCATGAATAGAACTGGTTTGGAAATTGCAACCGGTAATCAGACTAGAGGTAATATCTTTCATTTGAATAACAGTGAAAAGGCATGCTTAATTGCTCATATAGATGAAACTTGGCTATGGCATAAAAGACTGTCATGTAAATTTTGATTGCATGGTAAAAATCAGTAATTCTAAGGCAGTTAGAGATCTACCTAAAATTTTGAAACCTCAGAATATAATTTGCAAGGAATGTCAATTTGGAAAACAAGTTAGAGCTAGTTTCAAAAGTATTCTAGAAAAATCCAATAATGCTCTTGATTTAATTCACACTGACTTATGTGGTCTGGCTAGAACTAAAAGCTTACAAGGTGATAGATATTTCATGCTAATTATTGACGATTATTCTAGAATGTGTTGGGTTACTTTTCTCAGGGAAAAATCAGAAGCACTTGGGAAGTTCAAACTATTCAAAGCAATGGTTGAAAATGAAACCGATAAGAAAATTAAATGTTTAAGATCAGATCAAGGAGGAGAATTCACATCTAGAGATTTTAATACATTCTGTGAAGTAAATGGAATCAAAAGACAATTATCAGCACCTCAGACACCACAACAGAATGGAGTTGTTGAAAGGAAAAATAGAACTATTTTGGATGCAGCAAGAAGTATGTTATCAGAAGCAAATCTACCACATGTGCACTGGAGAGAGGCAGTAAGCACTACTGTCTATACATTCAACAAAGTTCACATCAAAGGTGAAACCAGTAAGACCCCTCATGAACTATGTTTTGGTAATACTCCTACTCTTAAGTATTTCAGAATTTTTGGAAGTAAATGTTATATAAGAAGAGATGAGTATATTGGAAAGTTTGATCCTAGAAGTGATGAAGGAATATTTCTTGGTTATTCATCTAAGAGTGAAGCTTATAGATGCTTTAATAAAAGATTACAGAAAATTGTTGAGAGTACAAATGTAAAGATTGATGAACAATTCAGAGGAACTTCAAGGTATATAGACTCTAAACCGGTAATAGAAATTATGACAAATGAACCAACAGTAAATCCACCGGTACAGAATGATGATCCAGTTACTTCGATATCATTAGAGGATACCATAGTAATTGAAGAACAACAACAGACTAAGACACCCCGGTATGTAAGACTGAATCATTCTGAAGATCAGATAATTGGAAGCAAATTTAAAGGAGTCATGACAAGAGGAAGATTGGCAAATGAAGAAGTATGTCTTATTTCTCAAATTGAACCATTATCTATCAATGAGGCATGTGAAGATAAATTTTGGAATAAAGCTATGGAAGAAGAATTAGGACAAATTGAGAAAAATAATACTTGGACATTAGTTCCCTGGCCTGAAAATAAAAATGTAATTGGAACCAAATGGGTATTTAGAAACAAACTCAATGAAGATGGTAAGGTTGTCAGGAATAAAGCAAGACTAGTGTGTAAGGGATATTCTCAGAAAGAAGGAGTTGATTACAATGAAACCTTTGCACCCGTAGCCAGAATTGAGGCAGTTAGATAATTCTTGGCCTTTGCAGCTCACAAGGATTACAAAGTTTATCAAATGGATATTAAATGTGCATTTTTGAATGGAGATATTGAAGAGGAAGTCTATATTGAACAACCTGATGGATTTTCTTTGACAGATAACAATGATATGGTTTGCAGATTAAGAAAAGCTTTGTATGGACTAAAACAAGCTCCAAGAGCCTGGTATGCAAGATTGGATAAGTATCTTTTAAAAATTGGTTTTACTAAAGGAAATGCAGATAGCAATTTATATTACAAAGTAACTAATGATGACATTTTGATTATGGAAGTATTTGTTGATGATATAATCTTTGGAGGAGAAGATGGATTATGCAAAGAATTTTCTCTTAAATGTAGCATGAATTTGAAATGTCTATAATTGGAGAAATAAAATTCTTTTTTAGGATTGCAGATTTTACAGACTGATAAAGGCATATTTTTTAATCAATCTAAGTACTTGAATGAACTACTTAAGAAATTTGGGATGGAAAACTCTAAACCGGTAAGCACACCTATGACTACAAATGACAAATTGTCTCAAAGGGATGAATCCACACCTATCAATCCAACTAGATACAAATCTATGATAGGAGGTTTACTGTATTTGACACAAACCAGACCTGATATTATGAATGCAGTATGTATAGTTTCTAGATTTCAGAGTAATCCTAGGGAAAATCATGAATCAACATTAAAAAAGATTTTCCGGTACTTACAAGGCACAGCAAATCTTGGATTATGGTATCCTAAAGATGAAAATTTTGATCTATATGCATACACAAATGCAAATTGGGCAGGAGATGTGGATGATAGGAAAAGCACCACTAGAGGAGCATTCTTTCTTGGGAAGAGATTAGTTTCTTGGCTAAGTAAGAAATAGAGTTGTACATCTTTATCAAAAGCAGAATCTGAATATGTTACAGCAGCAACAAACTGTACACAGGTACTTTGGCTTAAGCAAATGTTGAAAGACATAAAGGTAAAATGCAAGGAACCTATTACTATATATTGTGATAACACTGCAGCAATTGATATATCTAAGAATCTAGTATTACACTCTAAAACAAAACATGTTTCTATCAAACTAAATTTTCTAAGGGAAAAAGTTGAAGAAAAGGAAATAAAACTGGTTTATGTGAATACTAAAGAACAGCTTGCAGATATTTTTACAAAACCTTTGCCTAAGGAAACTTTTGAGTATCTCAGAGATCAGATCGGAGTCTTACCTCCACCGGTAGAGACTTAGATAGTTGATGATTGTCATCAACTCACAGAATTAAATGGACAAATCTTTTATTCTGGTATTTGATGAGGAAGCTACTTCTCAGGGGGAGTAGTTGGTATATTGAATTGGTTGGTATTTTGTATGAACTTAACTTTTTGTGACTTTGGCATTTGATGACAAAGTGGGAGAGATATATGGAAAAACATTGGGGAGAGATATATGAAAAACATTGAGGAGAGATTGGTATTGAAAATAAATCTTTGAATAAACACATGTTACTCCCAGGGGGAGAAATGGAGATTGTTGGTTTTTGTACTTGGCATTTATGTTTTGGCACTTTGATGGTTTTTCCATCTTGTGTTGCCATCAATGCCAAAGGGGGAGATTGTTGGTATTTTGGTATGGTTTTGTCATTGATGTCAACACCTACTAAATACACCCACTTTGGAGATCCAACAACATTCACCGGCAATCAGTAAACTGTTCAAAACAGTCACCGGTATATGGTTAACCGGCAGGATATAATGTTCACCGGTACCTGCATTGACATGGAAGACACCTGGTAATGTCAAAGACATCATGTGGACACCTTTCTTTGAAGTAATAATAATTGGCATATTCTTATTTGCATATTTGCTTTTACCGGCAAATAGGTCCAGGTTATCTAGGGTTACACCGGCAGGTTTAACTTTTCCAGATCAGCATGGCAAGCTATGGAGATGATTTATTATTTTTGTAAATGCATTAAGCCGACATGTTCAATCGGTTATTGCATCGGATATTGTATTATTTGTAAAATGTTTTATTGTAATATCTCGTAGAGATGACCTACTAAAATTGGTCTTAGGGTATGGTATAAATGTAAGATCTTATTTGTAAGATCATGTGTGGAATGCGAGAAAGATTTAAGGAAGGATATATGCGAAATCAAGTAGAGATACACACGAAGACATCATTTGAAGGTGAAGTTAGGTTTTTGTAGAAGCATATCAGCATTACACCGGTACTGAATCTAGCATATGAAGATGCTATTTTGTGTAGTACATTCTCATTGGATTTAACCATCCAACTGTAGTTAGTGTGACTCCCATTTGTGATTGAGCAGTGAGCTCTAGGCTGTTGGCCTTTCTGCATGTGCAGACCCCTCTTGTACACTTACTATCTGTAGTAGTATCATCTGATTGTGGGTAAGGTTTCCCACCGTGGTTTTTCCCCTTACAGGGTTTCCACGTCCAAATATTTGTGTCATGTGTTGTGGATGACTTTCTATTTATGTTTCATGCATTAATTCTTACCGGTATAGCAATTTTCTATTAACACTATTTACCAGCATACTTAACTATCTTACCGGTACTAAGCATTGAGTTGGTTAATAAGATTTTGGTTTGAATTTATTGGACAACTGATTCACCCCCCCCCCCTCTCAGTTGTCCCCGGGACCTACAAGCGGGGCTAAGAGTGAAGATGCAGTTATATTCAGGTATGTTGAGGTAATTATCAAGGTCATCATTGGAACTCTCCTCATCAGTCTCGATCGTGAACGACTCCAAATTATCATCACTAGTAGCACATTCTGGAACAGGTGTTCTCATTCTATGTGATTTCAACCTAGGACCTAGGGACAAGGACTGTGTGGAATCCTTAGGGGTTGTTTCTTGACCAACTTTGAATTTTTTATAAAATTCTTCTTCTTTTGTGAGTTCATCTAGCTCTCTGAATGTCTCGGTGAGCTCGTAGTTACTGGAGGATTTGTCTGAACCCCATTCCCATTCATTGGAATCTGTGGAATAACAATTCTCTTGTTGAATTTTGGCATCTTTGATTTGTAATGCTTCTTTTGTCCTTCGAGTGTGGACCTTGGAAGTCACGAAACCAAGTCCCTTCGAGCGTTCCTTTTTGAATGTCAATTCAGGTTGTAAAGGTTCAATGATGCCTTCCTTTCTTAACCCAAGAGGGCTTTTGCCATCATACCCAATTTTTTGTAGAATCTTGAACCCTTTGCCATATTTCTCACATGGTATACTAATGTGATCTTGTGTATCATCTTCAAGGTCTTTGTAACGCATTTTGTATAAGTCTTCCTCTTCCAATTCACCCCATCTTTGAAAGATAGTAGGGTCCCATTTGAGTACAATGATAGATACCTGTTTATTAGGATGTGGTCTTCCATATTCTTTTAGTGAACACATGACTTGTTGTAAGTGTAGACACCTAAAAATGGTCAACGCTTGCGAGGTCATACTTTAACATTTGCGCATTGCCTTATTCTAGTTTTTGCGTCACATTAACATTTCTCCTATGTCACGCACTTGGTTTTTATCATTTGCGAACATCGAGTCATTCTTCTACATTCTTCCTTTATCTCGCTCTCGAATTTGGTCTTGTCGACAACACTATCCAGTCATGATTTTAATCGATCTTATCCTATTGCATCAATGTGCGTGCTTATTTGTCATCATTTTGGACATCGTCAATCCTAATTAGGGTTTTGTCCTCCTGTCAATCTTGCGATCGATTTGTCATCAATCGTGGCTCTCTTATCAATCTTATTATCAATCTTATCATTTTGGACATCGTCAATCCTAATTAGGGTTTTGTCCTCTTTTCAATCTTGTCATCTGGCGATCGGTTTATCAATCTTGTCGTTTTACGATCGATTTGTCATCAATCGTTGTCATGTTCAATTTTGTCATTTAACGATCGATTTGTCATCGATCATGGTCATTTTCAATCTTGTCGTTTTGCAATCTATTTGTCATCGATTCTTGTCCCTTTTGTCAAATTTTGTCATTTTGCGACCGATTTGTCATCGATCGTTGTCTGTCTCAATTATGTCAATTTGGATCAATTTGTCATTGTTCCTCGTCAATTGGCACATTTTCTCAATCAAATCATTTATCACATTGGTCATTTATCAATTCAAAATCATGACATTAATTATCTTCAATCAAGACCTAATTGTCATTTTTGCATTTCTAATTCGTCCTCTAGGGTTTTATGATTTATTCATTTAACCTAATTTCTCATTTCTTCCTCTAGGATTACTAAATTATTTATTAATCCTAGGTCTTCTCATTACAATTAAATCTTTATTTAATTGGCTAATTATTCTTCCTCTTGTAAATTAATTAATAAATGACAAATTATTAATTAATTTACCTAATTCCTATTTTTCCATCAATTTCCTATTTTTCCATCAATTTCTAATTCCTAATTTTCATCAATTTCAATTTTCTAATTTTTCTTAATTTCTAATTTCTTTTCCCTCCTATTTCATCTCCTAATTCTATGGGAATGACATTTCAATTTG
The DNA here is from genome assembly GCF_030272615.1 of Cryptomeria japonica. Lineage (NCBI taxonomy): Eukaryota > Viridiplantae > Streptophyta > Pinopsida > Cupressales > Cupressaceae > Cryptomeria > Cryptomeria japonica. The sequence goes on from NC_081414.1 coordinate 424,212,390, forward strand.
TCATGAAATTGTCATAATTGATAATCAATCAATTTTGACATGGAATGTGTCATAATTTGTCATCAATTAACAATCAATCAAATTGTGCATGGAAAGTGCATAATTTGTCATAATTTGTCATATTGATTTGCAATTTCCATTTGAATTGCATCATGCCAATCTTGTCATTTATCCAATTTCTCTATAAATTGGATGATTTTCAATCAAACCTGATCCGAATTTTTATCAAACTACCGAACTTACGCTTCTAGTACTCTTGAGCTTTTCATCAATCTTGCTTTCAATTGTGTGTGCACTTGTAGGTGAGATCCACAAACCCATTGAAGAGGAAAGAACAACAATGGAGCCGCATGGAAGGAGTATTCAATTCTACATCTGGTTTGCATAATTTTCATTTTGAATGCTTTGTTTTCATACCTCTATTGAGTGTGCTTAGAATTAGGTTCATTTGCAATGAGTGTTCTCATGATTGAGTTATCATGTCTAGTGTTTTGATTGATCTACTTGTTTTGATGATTCCTAATTCCTATGCTACAGTAAGTACATGGTCTGATTCAAAGTGTATTCACCCATGCCCTTGTCCTGAAATTTTCCTTTAAGCTCACCTTGTTTTGATGTCGAAGGTTTTAATGACTCGGGATTAATGTATGCAGAAGAAGGAACAGCTTCGCGATTACTGGGAATTATGGTCTCAGTTTTTGATCTCAAGTTATTGCAGTATATGAATGGATTAGGATCACCATCAACTGTTATTTCAACTCCATTGTGAGGAAACTTAATGCATTGGTGATATGTAGACGGGACTTCCCTCATTTCATGAATCCAAGGACGTCCTAGCAATATGTTGTATGTGAGATCTAGGTCTAGGACTTGACAAACCACATCCTTCATAACTGGCCCAACTCTGAGAGGCAAGGTGACTATGCCTTTGGATGAACACTCTTCATCATCATATGCCTTGATGGTGATTTTTTTTGTAGAATTCACAGCTTTATCAGAATATCCCAATTGTTTAATAGTTCTCAATGTACAAATGTTTAGACCTTCTCCTCCATCTATGAGGACTCATTTTATTTGATGTTTGTGTATGAAGGCTTCAATGTGTAATGGTGCATTATGTGGTTGACTTATGGAGGCATCATCGGCTTCTATGAATGTAAGAGAGTGTGGAATGGAAAGGTATCCTACCATGGCTTGAAATTGGTCCACGTTCAGATCAGTAGGAATGACAGTGTCTCTCAAGATTTTGTCAAGAATAGCTTTATGTGCGGGGGATATGCGTAAAAGCTCAAGGATGGAAATAAGTGTGGGTGTTTTCCCTAACTATTCTACAAGGTCATACTCAGGCTTGGTTGATGAAGAAGTGGTATTTTTAGCTGGAGCACCTTACAAAGTGAATTTACCTCAATGAGTTGTGACATTACATTCAGAGGTAGGTTCGGAAGAAGATTCAATTCCTTTTAGGACAATTTTGGGTCTTTGGGTAGAATTCTCAGGGTTTTTGTCCTTGATGATAATGGTAGAGACATAATTATCCATTAAGATATGATTGATAGTTGAATCGTAGTTATAAGATGCTTTGGTATAGTTGGTCTGGTCTTCTGTGGCTACAACTTTTCCCTTGTCATGCTTTGGGAATGGTTCCTTAAACATTTCATGTTCTTGATTGGATGAGTGTCCTTCAATCTCAATGTCACCTCTATGAATGAGATCTTATATGATGTTCGTTAGTCGATGACAATTTCCTATTTTATGTCCTTTGCTTTTATGAAATTCACAATATTCATCATCATTCCACCAATTTGGTTTGACCTTTGGTTCATATGGAGGAAAATCTGGAATTGTGATTACGTTGTTTGCCACTAGTTTCTTGAAAACTGACTCAAGTGGTTCTCCCAATGGAGTGTACTTCCTTCGTGACTTGGAAGTTGTTTGAGTATTCACTTGATTGTTTGTAGAGATTGATCTGGAAAAAATGATTTTGGGTCGTACTGTATTGGCATCAACAACACCATCATTGACTGTGTTCTTGTTTTTATTCCAAAATCTTGGCTTGTCTTTTCCTTTATAGTCCTCTTTGTTTTCTTTGAATATCTTAATGACTCCTTGTTCGATTAGTACCTTTTTTGTCGCTAAACCTTTTTCAATGACATCCTTGAAGGTAGACAAACAAGCTTTCCTTAGATCATAGCCAATGTCTTTGTTAACATTTTGGGTGAACATCTCTGCCATTTGTTTTTGTCTAATTTCACAAGAGCATTTGCTGGCTAGATTTCTCCATCTTTGTAAAAATGATGAAAAAATTCTCCATCCCTTTGCTTGGTGTTGCACAAAGTAGTGACTGATATGTTTGTCTCTATGTTGTAGGAGAAATGTTGAATAAATGCCTCTACTAAGTCACCCCATGACTTAATACCAGGTGGAAGTTGGGAGAACCATTCCATAGCTTGATCACCTAAGCTTTGTGGGAATAATCTCATCAAATATGTCTCTTCTACTGCTACCTCAATGCAGGCTATGAAAAACTGTCTTATGTGTGCCTTAGGATCCCCTTTGCCTCTATACTTATCAAATTTAGGCGTCACAAAGTGTGTAGGAAAAGGAGGCATTGAAATGCTCTTGTCAAATGGATAAGGACATATGTCTCTCATTGTGTATGTTGGCATTGGTGTATTTATGTCCTCCATTTTCTTTTGTAAGTCCCTGATTTGTTGCTCCAAATTGTTCTTAGGTGGAGATCGACTCCTTGGACCATACCCCATGCTTGAGGCACCAATTGGAGGAGGAGCATGCTGCATATATGGATGATATTGATCATAAACATGTTCATATGGAGGAGGTCTATAATGGTGCTGCGTATATGGACCACTTGGTATAGATTCATGTTGAGGAATGAAATATCTGTTTTGTCCATGTATACCATACTCTACAGGCATGTCATGTTCTAATGTGTTGCCCCAAATTTGACACGGGGTTTCCTTGTGTCCAAATTTTGAGCATGCCTTTGGATATCCAATTGCTTTGGTGGTAGGTCTTTAGCATTAGCATGTGCTTGAGTGTATTTTTCTGCATAAGACTTCCATAATGGTCTACGAAGGTGAGTATCATATGCTTGACCATGTGTGTATGGGACCTCTGGTTTTTGAAACAAATATGATGGTGATTTAGGCACAAGATGTGGTCCTCTATTGCCTACACTATTAGGTCTCCTTTGATCCATGTTGGAGTGAGTTTGTTGCAAAGGTCTATTTTCCATTATTTGAGACATGTCAAAATCATGAGGGATCTTGGCTCCACTTTGTGCCATCATTTGTAAGAAGTATTCTCTATCCCTCCTCATTATTTCCTCAATCAATCGATTGAAACGGGGATCCATAATGGATTCTTCCACATCTGCCGAATGTACGGAGAAGTTGTCCGTATTGTCATTGTGTGTATCATTGTTGTTTGTAGTGTCCATGTTCTCAACATTTGGCATGTTTCTATAAGCATCCATGTCAGGTAATGTAGTATGATCAGAATTGAAAAAGATATCATTGTCATACTCATAGGAACTCATGTTTGCGGACTCTTGAGCCTCTTTCGTTTCTCTCCTAGATTTTTGGGAACAAGTTTCAACCATGAACTAGGTATTGACCAAGATGTGTGAAACTATATGAAAATGGAAAGAGTATGGAAGACCAAGAGTTGGATGGAATGTAATTGGATCTGAGGTGTACTTGCAAAGTCCAAAGTGCAAGACCAAGTATGTATGTAGTAGAGTAGGTGTGGCTTCCAAAGAGATGATAGTTTCTCTTGATGAGGTAAGTTGACCTTGACTCTAAATAAGACCAAATGAGACCCAAAGGTGATAGACCTTGATGAGGGACCACTTAGCAAAATGTTGTTGTATGTAGTGTGTTGACAAAGCAAGATGAGGACAAGCAAGTGACCTTTTGACTCAAGTTTAGACAAATGTGAATGTAATGTAAGGTATAAAGAAATGATGGATTGTGTGAGACCCAAAGACAAGTTGAATGCTAGATGAAACCCTGGAGAAATAATCTAGGAAGCTCAAGAATTCCGAAACTGACTGTGTTTGTTTGCTGGACTGTAAAAGTTTTTCAATTCTGAACACAGACGTGCCTGTATACTGCACAGATGCAATTTCCTGACATAGACGTGGTTCTATTTAACACAGACGCATTTCTAAGATTTTGTAAATGCAATGTTGATTCTGAGAACATAGACATGTTTCTGCCCTTCACAGACGCAGTTATACAACACAGACGCTATTATGTTAGACACAGACGTGTTTCTGCAAAATTTGTGCAAGTTTTTCCAATCTGTGAAGTTGTTTTGTTGTGACCAAATCTGACTGTTTGACTATTTTTTTTGTGACAAGAGGACACCATGTTGATGAGGACTCAATGTTTGCAAGTGTCTAGACTCGAAAATATGACTCAAAGAAAGTGTGTTGTTTGATGTAAAATTGTTTTGCATACACTTGAAGACACAAAAGACACAATGTTTTGTTGTTTGGTCTTGAATGTTTTGAATGTTTAAAATAAGTCACGCACAATTCTTATGGCTAGCCAAGACAATAGTTGTTGATCCCACATGAGGTTTTACCCCCGAGGCTACGCTATTCAGAGCAGATACTTAGATTCTTGACCTCACTGGCTCCACCCTCGGCACTCACTTCTCAGGTTAGCCAAGCATCAGTCCCCATGAAAACTCCTTGTGGCGAACTTTGTATCTCTACTAAGAACCGTATGTGTGTGGGCCGCTACCAGAGGTCCAACCTCCTGCCCCAACAACTAGAAGGATTTTGGCTTCTAAAACAAAAAGGTGCTAGTAAGGGCATCCTCTCGTGTGGCCATACATGCGGCACTTTCAGCTCTGTAAATACAGAAGGCTCCCAGCCGGTAGGGGTTACGCCCTACAACTGATCAAATAAATTTGATCAAACGGGTTTATGGGGAGACATAGTGTTGGTATGAACTAATCAGCACACGTTATCCATAGTTTTCACCATGAATACAGTTGTTTATAGTGGTTCAGAAGAGGTGGGTTTTCCTCGCTACCACTTGGGTCGTTCTCTTCTCACTAGTAGTCCTAATGACCACACGGAAAGACAGGCCCTCTAAAGATTTAAACAAAAAGAGTCAATTGCTCAAGACACAAAAGACAATGATTCAATTTTAGTGCACCAATTGAAGTGTTTGCTAGTCTATGAAAACAAGTCACACAATAAAAATCAAAAACCCTTGCCAAGGACCTACAACAAAGATTTATTAGTAGTTTGGATTGTTTGAAATAATCACCCCTTCCTGCAAGCACACAAGTTAGGTAAATTTTAGATCCAAAAGACTTTGTGAGAATAGGGGCCTTCAACAAAATGATTTTGCTTTCAAGACAAGCTGCACCAATTTCGTTAGCTAGATCTGAAGATGTTAGCTCAAAATAAACTAGATCTGAAAAAATCGAATGATTAAAACTGAATCAATGAAAAAAAACCCTAAAAATGAAATCAGTGTGCACAAACATAGGTACAATACATAGATGCGGCTTTGAGACACAGACGTGCTTCTGTGAGACACAGACGTGACTTTGTAATGCAAACGTGACTTTTGGACGCAGACACACCTACAAACCCCACAAACGCAACTGGAGATCACAGACGCGATTTTCAGAATCTACAAAAAAAAGATGAAATAGTGTCGCAGACGCAGACGCGGTTCCACATGTCACAGACATAGCAGAAAGTCACAAATGTGATCTGGAAGTGCACAGATGTGACAGAAAGCCAAAAACGTGATCCGAAAGTACTCAGACACGAAAATATCAAAATGTTGTCGAAAAATGTTAGATCTGCAACTTTAAAACACAAAATCTGCAACAAAGATGTTAAATGCAAAAGGTACAAGAGTTCCACCGGACATGCCAAAATGTTTATGGTGAAAATGGATTACAACAATGATAATATTGAAAGACTAAATGAATTCAACCACAAAATCCTAGCCTAACAACAACAAAGATCCACCATAACATATGAAGATTACCTAAGACAATGCAAATCAAATGAAATCACAAAGATTATACCATCACATGTCCAATAGGGTTTTGGATCTCCATTCTTCCTATCTCCATTGATCTTGCTTGCTATATTTGCTCTCAGATTTTTTGTGCACAAGAGCTCAACAAAGAACGGAATGTGGTTGCAAGTAGGATCACAATATGAAAGTGAAAAAGCATAGTGTAGTCGAGTGCGTCAATTGATTAGCCAGGTAGGGTTGATAATGAAGGAAGCATCTCCTTATATAGAAGACACTATATGAAATGGAGGGATAAGATTGAGAGGTGTAAAAGGAGGTCGGCTATGATTAGAGGGTAGGTAAAGAAAATAATAAAATAATCAAAGGGGTAGGTAGTGTATGAATTAAGAGATGAATGACATGTGTCATGGGTGGAAAAGGCTAATGACTTAATTAAATAAATAAAGATTTGTTTAATTAATAGAAGAAGTGGGATCAATTAAATAAATAAGATATTTATTTAATTTAGGAAAAAGGGTAATTTAAATAAATAAATGTATTTATTTAAATGAGAAATAAGACTAGCAGAGGATAAATGAATTAATTAAATAAATAAAGATTTATTTAATTAATAGAAGAATTAGGCTAAAGTAATTAAATAAATAAAATATTTATTTAATTAGACATGACAATTTTAGGTGTCTACAGTATCCATATCTGATACCTTCAAAACCGGCTGTGATACATATTTACAGTTGCTAGACAAGTCTTACTCGGAAATTTTGAAATTGGTCAAGCTCCGATAAAGTAATTTGTATTCATTAATTCTTTCAAATTCTTTCACCAGTCTTTGGCATTGATGCCAAAGGGGGAGTGTATATAATGTGAAAAATATCAGATAGAAAAATATGGGAAGGATATCAGGAAGGAGTGTATTTCTCAGGGGGAGCATACTTCTTGTTCAACTGGAAAGGAATTCATTTTTCACATGAGTGTTGCCATCAATGCCAAATGGGGAGATTGTTGGCAGTTGACACTCATTGGATTCATATGTTGTCATTAATGGAAACATGGAAACATGGTTACTTGGCAACAAGATTCATGAGGAAGGTTACACTGACATACACTGGCACTAGGAGGCATTCACCGGCAGACACCAGCATTGGAGAATCCAGGGTTACACCAGCACCGACACCGGCGTCAGCATCCCGCACTTCAGCGAAGCCGACATTAGCCTTGGACCTGAAGGAAGTTTTTATTCTAAAATCATTTTGTAATTATTGTATAAGTATATCTTTTGTAATACATTGCAAGCTAACATAAGGCTTATTGTTTGTAAGGGTATATAGGCCAGTCTGCTAGGTTATTTTGTATATAGTGACATAAGATAATAATAGCAGAACTGTATGATGCAAAGTATATGTATGTAGATCATTTTTATGCAAATTTTATATCATGCAAAGATCTGTAGATAGTTTGGAAATAATTCTTGGAGGAGAAGAGATATCAGTAGAAGTGTTCAGGATTTATGAACCGGTACAGAGCAAAACTATAACCGAAACTCTTTTTGGCATAGCAAATGCATTTTGTGAGTTCATAATTACTATTTTATTTCAGTAGAAGCTTGTATTCAGTGAGACTCCTTTTTGTGATGAGCAGTGTGCTCTAGGAAGTGTGCTTTCCTGCATGTGCATGCCCCCATTTTATGTAATATCCTTTCATATGGCTAGTGAATTGATATTGTGGGTCACAAATCCCACCGTGGTTTTTCCTCTTTGAGGTTTTCCACGTATAAATTTTGTGTGTTATGGTGTTCATTTATGTGGCTGGTTTATTTTCTTCAAGTTATATGTTTCTTCATTTACCGATTTATATGTGTATGTTATAAAAGGGTAAAATCATATCTTACCGGCAGAACACTGATTCACCCCCCTCTCAGTGTTCTTGGATCCCAACAGTCTTAGAAGACTATGTCGATGATATCTTGGTAAAATCCTTAGCACATGAAATGCATATTGAAAATCTCTGTCTAGTCTTTGAATAGCTTTAGTTGTATAAAATGAGACTGAATCCTCTTAAGTGTGTCTTCGGTGTTGATGTCAGGAAGCTCCTAGGATTCATTGTCTTCCACTGAGAAATCAAAATAGACAAAGATAAGATCAATGCCATTGTGAAAATGCCTCCACCTAAGAACATCTCTCATCTTTGTAGCTTGTAGGGGAAGATCCAGGCCATTCGTCATTTTGTGGCACAATTGACTGATCGTACCCTCCCTTTTACATGATTGTTGAAGAAAGATACCTATTTCAAATGGAATGAGGAATGTCAAAAGGTATTTGATTCCGTCAAGGATTACCTAGCTAATCCTCCTATCCTAATTTTGGCTATGTCTGATGGACCTTTCTTCCTATATATTTCAGCCTCATCTTATGCTTTGGTGGCATTATTGGCCCAACATGATGATAAAGGGCGGGAAAGAGCAGTCTATGACATCAGTCATACTTTAATAGGATACGAAAGCTGATATTTTGTTGTGGAAAAATAGTGCTTAGCTCTTGTCTTCACGAGTCAAAAGATGAGACACTACATCCTCCATGTAGAAACATGAGTCATTGCTAAGAACGATATCCTCAAGCACCTCTTTGCAAAGTCTGATCTCTCAGGAAGGCTAGCCAAGTGGTTGATATTGCTCTCTGAATTCAACCTGCACTTCATAACTCAAAAGTCAATCAAGGGGAAGGTCATTTTTGATCAATTAGTTGACAGTCCCTCAAACAATTCTTTTCCCACCTTAGACCTCTTTCCCGACAAGGATGTTCTGATCATTGACCAGGACTCTGTGTGGGACATGTATTTTGACAGTTCGAGGTGTCAAACTGGCTCAGGCGCAAGTGTAGTTTTCATCTCACCTAAAGGAAAGCTAGTTCCTCTCTCTTTCTATTTATAATTTCATTGTACCAATAACATCACCGAGTACAAGGCCCTAATTGTAGGACTTCATGCTATGATTTCCATGGGAGTAAAGAACATCCACATCCATGTAGATTTTGAACTTATTATAAACCAAGTGATGAGTGCCTATCGTGTTAAGAAGTTGAAGTTGTCTCAGTATAAGGATTTGGTATTGACCATACTAAAGCAATTCACTACTTACACAATCGATAGCATCTCACGGAGGGAAAATTGTTATGCAGATGCAATGGCAAGCATTAATTCCCTTGTAGGCCCCTACTTTGGTCAGGAAAAATGTCGCTTTGTGGTACAAGTCCTCCGCTCTCCAGCCGTATCTGATCAAACTCAATTCGATGATCTTATGTGTACCCATGTCGATTCGAGAGAATCGTTCGCACACATTTTCAATTATCTAAAAATTGGAAGTGTTCCCGATGATGGCAATAAAAATTCACACGTGCAAGTTCGGAAGTTGGTCACTCATTACATTATCCTATCTAACATGCTTTATAGGAGATCATAAAATGGTCTTCTTTTACTATGTCTAACAAAAGTTGGGATCCCCCTTGCCCTTCAAGAAGCCCATTCTGTCTCTGGAGGTGGGCATTTTGGAGGAAAATCTTTGATACACAAACTGATCCACATGGGGTACTATTGGTAAATGATGGAACAAGATTCCTTTGCCTTTATCAAAAAGTTCCCCCAATGTCAACAGCATAGCAACCTGATTTAGGCCCCTGCACAGGAGCTTCATAGTAAGGTCTCTCTATGGCCTTTCCAGACTTGGGGATTGGATATCATTGGCAAGATATCCCCCCCTTCATCTAAAGGTCACATCTTCATTATCACCGCTACACATTACCTCACTAAGTGGGTCGAGGCAGTGCTACTCAAATCGACTATTGCTGATATGATTTGTGGCTTCATCATGGATAACATCATTTCTTGATTTGGCTTTCCTGTTACCCTTCTTTCTGACAATGGTACGCCTTTTAAGAACAAGGAGGTTGAAAATTTTCTTGAAAATTTTCACATTCAACACCGCTTTTCTACACCTTACTAGCTGTAATCTAATGGTCAAGCAGAAGCATCTAACAAAACCATTAAATCTTATGCAAGACCATCACTAAACATAGTAAAGATTGGTATTTGTACTTAATATACACATTATGGGCATATCGCATGAGTGTTCATACGGCTATAGGAATGACACCCTACAATCTCATGTATGGTGTTGATGCTATTATGCCTCTTGATTTGGAGATTCCCTCTTTGCGGGTCTCCTTAAAAGGGTTATTGATGATGATTCCTATCACACTCTTCATTTAAATCAGTAGGGATTGTTGGATGGGCATCACTTAAAGGCCCTTCAACATCTTCAAGCTTATCAAAAGTCTCTGTCCAAACAATATAACCAGAGTGTGCTACCTCAGATCTTTACGATAGGTGACCTAGTTCTTTATGAGAACCACAGAAATGTTAATGCACTGCCTGACAAAAGAGGGAGATTTAGCCCCAATTGGTTAGGTTTGTACATCATCACCTTTGTTATGGTTCTGGTGCCTATGGTTTATCCTCCATGGGTGGCACTCCTCTTAAAGAGATGATCAATATCGCACACCTACGTCGATACTATGTGTATAAGATGTGTAGTATGCGTCTTGCACATGATACCTAGATGCCTATAGGGGGGTCACATCCTGACACATATCCTTCATCGACATGACATTCATCTTTGTGTTATGAAGTGACTATGCATTTTTACATCCATGTGTGTGTGTGTATGTCCATGTGTCATATATATAGATCATCATAAGATTTAATCATGCATACGAACATATGTAAACTAAATCATGATATGCATCTAACTCTAAATCATCCAGCACATGAGCATATTAAATAAAAATAGCATCCATCGATGAGAACACAAGATACAACCACAATGTCAAATCTCATATACATATACATATACATATACATACATATATATATATATGTATGTATGTATATGTATATATATCATATCAATGTACATGTATCACATCACTACAAAAACACGTGATGATATCGTATGTGTCTCTGATATACATAAATACTATTGGAAACCAAGAACATTGAGACAGGGGGTGAATCAATGTTCTACTAGAATGGAGAAATTTAACCTTATCAAAACAACAACTTATCAACTGGTAAACATAAAAGCATATAACAATAAGAAATGATGCAACCACAAATATTAACACCATAACACCATAGATTTATACATGGAAAACCTCAAAGAGGAAAAACTATGTTGGGATTGCAGACCTACTTTATCTATCCACTAATCAGATGAATAAATAGTACAATGAGGGGCCTCCACATGCAGGAAGTCCAACAACCTAGAGCATGTTGCTCATCATAAAAGGAGTCCCACTGACTGCATAAAATTCCAAACTACAATTCAAAAGAATGTATGAACTACAATGATAGCATCTCCTATGCATGAATACAGTTCTCGTTAATCTTAATACCGGAGGCCTAAAACCTCTTCCACAGACCCAACTCGATCACCAATGATTGACCAAATCCTCTTCCTAAATGATTATTACATTATTCGCTCACATACATTATCCATAACTTATCCCATTCCCATGATCTATAAAGACATCTTACATCATATTTATACCAACCCGGAACCTAAACAATTAGGTCGGCCACCTAAAAAATAATACAATAAATTAATAACTTAAACCCATAATTAAATGATCAACCAAGTCGGCTTAGGCCAAAAAAAATGTAAACCAATCCTTAAATCTTGTTGGTAACGCATAAGAACATCCTCCAACATGTTACAAAAACCGGTCCATAACCTAGATAATATCGAGACCCAATTTAGATCCACACACACTAAAGAAATGATCCCAATCAACCAAGTATTGAACATGATCACCATTATCATCCTAAATCTCTACTAGAAGCCACACCAACACCACTTATGCATAACAACAAATATCTTCAACAAAGCTCTATCGGTGAAACCCTCGCTGGAACCACAAACCAAGCTTACCAGCAAGTAGGATAGAATTTGATCACAAGATCAAAACCATCTGACTTAACATGAACATGAATAAGCCAATTCCATAACACAAACATACCAGAGCATACCGGATCATGATGATCCAATCCAACCAGAAACCAAACAACCTACCGGGACCAGAAGGATACCGGTAAACTACCAAAGCAGCTAGCACAGCCGGTGTTTCCAGTGTTGCCATCAATGACAAACAACAATGCAACACATAATCAATTCCTCCAAATTTCCAACAATCTCCCCCTTTGGCATTGATGGCAAGACTAGATGTGAAAAAATCCAAGTGCCAAGAAATGCCAAATAAGTCTCCCCCAATGGAAGATAGCCAACAATCTCCCACAACATGATATGACAATGAAGTTCTGTACCAATTAACCATCCATAAACTTGGACCAAACTCCCCCAATGGGATACAACCAATATGAAATATTGTTCCTCCAATAATCTCCCCCTTAGACTGATATCTTTGTTAAGCTCTTTACTACACATAAGTATCTCTCCCCTTAATGTATACAACTTCTTATGTAAGTTTTTCACATGAATATCTCTCCCCCTTTGACATCAATGCTAGAAATCTGACAAAAATATCAAAACAAAAACAAAAACCACTGAAACACAAAACTAACTACTCCCCCATAGCAGTAGAATCACCACATCAATGTTATTCATTTTGGATTGAATAATATCTCTGATAATGCATACTGGATTGATACCAAATAACATCACCAGGTCTCTACCGGAGGGGCAGAAAACCACAAACTATCACACAAATGTTCAAATGATTCCTCAAACCAATCTGACCTTATTTGCTTCCACCAATTCCTTAAGAAAGTTATACTTGATAGAAATGTCGGATGACAATAGAAGCAAAGTTATTACAGTGAATAACTACCAACACAATACAATCCAGCATCATATCCTTAAACATATGCTTCAACCATAGAACTTGTGTACAACAACTACATACTCAGCTTCAGCAGTAGATAAAGAAGTACATGATTGTTCTTTGTTGATCCATAAACCAAGTTTCTTTCCAAGAAAGAAAGCTTCACCGAATGAGCCTATCCAGTTACCTGTATCACTAACCCAATCTGCATCTAAACATGCTCAAAGTGTAAAGTCATCATAAAATAAAAACCATACCAAATAATCCTTGAAAACATCTGAAAATCCTAGCTACAGGTGCAAAAGTTTCACCATAATAAATTTCTTCCTTCTGAGAATATCCTTTACAAACCAATCTAGCTTTATTCCTTACAACTTGACCATCTTCATTCAATTTATTCCTAAAAACCCATTTAGTTCCAATAACATTCTTATTTTTAGGTCGGGGAACTAAAGTCCATGTGTTATTGTTCTCAATCTGATCTAATTCTTCTTCCATAGCTTTCATCCAACATTCATCTTTACATGCTTCAATTACTGATACTAGTATAAGTAAAGAAATTAATCATACCTCATCGGTTGCCAACATTCTTCTTGTCCAATTATCTGATCTTCTGAATGCTTCAGCCTTACATACCTAGGAATCTTCTAACTCTTTGTTCTACTTCCCTAATCTTCAGTTACTGTTGAATTTTCTGATACTGCCGGAGTAACTAGTTCAACCTTTTGTTCTGGTAAAGGTGTTACCAGTTTAGTTAAGACCAAATCCAATATTGGTTTTTGCTCATAAAATCTGATTCGACATCTATTCAGCTTATCCACCCTGACATTATCACTCTCCACAATTCTCTGCAATCTCTTGTTATAACATCTATATGTCGTACTTTTATTAGAATAACCAAGAAACATTCCTCCACATTTAGGATCAAACTTCCAATGAAATCATCTCTCATGATATAACATTTACTACCAAAGATTCTGAAATACTTAACTGTAGATGTATGACCAAACAATAACTCATAAAGTGACTTATCGGTGAACCAAACTAGATCCAAGATCAAAGATCCAAGAAATCTTTGTTAGTTAACCTCCAAACCGACTTCCAAAGATCTGAAATAGGCTTTCAGACCACTACCAGGGGTAATGAAGTATTTGTCATCAATTTGCTGATAGTTTTGATACTTAAAGATAAGTACAGATGCCAAGCTAATAAGATGAGAGGGGGGGGTGAATCATACAAACTTAATCTTCCATAATGACATCAGATTCAACCTCGCTAACATATACTTCAATAATATTACCAAAACTGCTAAACATACAAACTCAAAAGCATATAAATATCATAATACTCATAACACCAGATTTAACGTGGAAACCCAACTAGGGAAAAACCACTGTGGGATTTGGGACCCACTAAGAAATATACTCTTCTAGAGTATGCTCGGTTAAAAGCAAATCCTGTTAAAGATTACAAAACACATTGCTAGATGTGACCCGATTAAGGGATTTCCCTCAGATCTGTTAGGATCTTCACCTTGTTAGAAGTGACCTTGTTAAAGGATTTCAAACACTCAATCAGAATGTTATCTTGCTAGAGGGTTTTACAAATAAGACTGTTAAGTCCACTCGGTTAAGAGATTTTCTGTCACTTCACTAAATAACAGTAATAAAAATCTATCTACAACTTCACATCTAAAATGCTAAAGCAGATTCTTATTTGCTCAATACAATATAGACATAGAACTAATCTTGTCCATCTGCTGGACTCTATACTCTGTTATTCAAAATAGATCTTCAAGTTTCTATGCTCGGTAATCACTATATAGCATCCCTGTGCATACACTTGCCCACATGCATTGTTTATCAACAGTTCCCTTTTTATAAACAATTCGTCAACCGCTTAATCTCCTTGATCACATTTCCCATGATCAATCATAGCCATCAGATCTTCAAACTTTATCCAGGTTCAATGTATCCTTCAATCTGAAAATGTTTTACCCTGTCTCGAAACTTGCATACATTTCTTGGAACTTGTGCTAGGGTATTGCAATTCAATCTAAGCTGTAGATCTTCCTACCGATTTTCCTTTGCCATAGATTTTTTAACAAACTTCATTCATGGCATACCAATCATTTAATCATAGCCAGCTCATCAGCTTCCTTCATTAAATAATGCATGTAATCATTTAATGTATTCAGTTATTACTCAGTTGCAACTCGGTAAATACTAAACTTCACTCGGTAGACATTCTGTCTTCATTAACCGATAGCGATAACCTTAGGGTTTACCGACTAGGTTCCTTAGGGTTTACCGACTAGGTTCTTTGCTTGGTAACATAGTATAGTATTAACCTTTCAATCAATAACATATGTAGGATATCAAAACAATCTAATCATCATGATCTCATCATTGTCTAGCTTGGTAATAGTTTCCCATTGAATAACTTATTTCTCCCCTTATTCATCATATTCTTTTTGTGTCTTTTACCGACATCTTTATACTCATCAAATCATACTTCTCAAGATATGGCAACATCATACTGAATTAGAAAATCAATTTCTTGACATCAATGAAAAAATAATAATAGTAAGACAGTAAACATCCTTAATCAGTTATATCCATAATCATCAACAACCTTCTCAATATCCTTATTGAAATGCCAACAATCTCTCCTTGTCTATTATAATGCCAAATGCCAACAATCTCCCCCTTTGGCATTGATGGCAAAACCAATTGATTTGACCTAATTGATTTGGATTGCTGTGAGATTCTGAAATGCTAAAATGCTCTCCTTCTATCATCAGAATTCTCCCCCATACATTAGTCTTCTCCTCTTCTCCAGTCTTACTTTTTCCATAGTCTTCTCCCCCTTTGACAACAATGCCAAAAAGTAAAGAACGAAAACATAAATTCTTCCTTTATGAAGTGATTTTCTGCTATTATGTGTCAACTTTAGTCTCGGTCAGAGCATTTATATCTTCAATTCCTGTTCCCTATATTATTTCATGTACACCTTTAGAAAACATCCTAAAGTGTGTAAATCAGCATCAACTCCTAAAAGATATTCTGTAGAGTCATCAAATTGATACTTTCACCGAACTCGGTCAGTGAGTAGAAGATAGGGGTAGGACCCCTAACTTACCTCTGATATACTCTAAAGTGTCCCTTGGTAGTGGCTTGGTGAAGATATCTGCTATTTGTTCCTTTGTGCTAACATACTCCAACACCACTTTCTTCTCTTGAGCTTCTTCTCTAAGATAATGATATTTGATAGAGATGTGCTTTCTCTTAGAGTGCATAACAGGATTCTTTGAAATGTTAATGGCACTAGTATTGTCACAGAATATAGTTACTAGCTCCGCAACTTTCTCATTTATACCTTCCAGCAGTTGTTTGATCCATGCTATGTTGGTACAATTTAATGCTGCAGCAACGTATTCAGCTTTTGTTGTTGACTATGAAACACATCCTTGTTTCTTGCTAAGCCAACTCACTAGTCTTTCTCCTAAAAAGAAAGCTCCTCCACTTGTGCTTTTTCTGTCATCAAAGTTGCCTGCCTAATCAGCATCAGTATAAACTTTTAAATCAAAATCATTCATTTTCCGATATACTAAGCCATAATCCTCAGTGCCTTTCAAGTATCTAAAAATTCTCTTGATTGTTGTCATGTGTGTTTCCTTAGGATCTGCAGAGAATCTTGCAACTATACCTACTGCATGTGCTATGTCTGGCCTGCTGTGAACAACATATTGCAACTTTCCAATCATGGATCGGTAAAGTGTCTCATCAACAGATGCAGATTCATCATTCTTTGATAGTTTACAGTTGGTAGTCATAGGAGTACTTACTGGTTTTGAATCCTCCATTCCAAATTTCTTTAAGATTTCCTTTATGTACTTGGATTGAGTAATGAAAATCTCATCTTTCATTTTTAGTATCTGTAAACCTATAAAATACTTTACCTCACCGATTAATGACATCTCAAATTCTTTGCTCATTTCATTTCCAAAGTTCTTACATAGAGAGTCATTCCCACAAAATATAATATCATCAACAAATATGACTGGGATCAGTATTCCATTTTCATCATTCTTCATGTAAATATTGTTGTTTTCACTTGTTCTTATAAAACCAATCTTGATTAAATAAGAGTGCAATCTTTCGTACCATTCTCTCAGTGCTTGTTTCAGACCATATAAGGCTTTGTTCAATTTACATACCTGATCTTTATTATTGTCTTCAGCAAATCCTTCAGGTTGTTCAATAAAAACTTCTTCTTCTAATATACCATTCAGAAATGCAGATTTGACATCCATTTGATATACCTTGAAATTCTTGTAAGTAGCATATGCCAACAATGTTCTTATTCCTTCAAGTCTTGCTACAGGTGCAAAAGTTTCACCATAATCAATTCATTCTTCTTGGACATAACCTTTGCAAACTAGTCTTGCTTTATTTCGAATGACCTCTCCTTTTTCATTCAGCTTGTTTCTAAAAATCCATTTTGTACTGATTAAATTTTTGTCCTTCAATCTTGGGACTAGTGTCCATGTGTCATTCTACTTGATCTGATCAATCTCTTCTATCATAGCATTTATCCAATCTTCACTGTTAAATGCCTCTTTCACTATTCTCGGTTCAAATTTAGATATCAAACATGTGTTCTGCCTCAGTTTGTTCCTTGTCATCACTGGATCATCCTTATCTCCTATAATCTGACTTGGTGCATGATATCTTCTGACATATTTGCCTAATACAGGCTCGGTAGGCTCTGTATGTTCTTCTTCATCACTCAGTAACTAGATATTTTCTTCATTTCCTTCTACAGGTTTCTCAGTAGGACTTGTCGGTTGAACATAGACAAATTCATCGTAATCTTCTGGTTCCTTCGAATTTCCTTCATCATTTCTTTCTGCAAATTCATCAATTTTCATATTTGCACTTTCTACTATTTTGTTAGATGATTTGATCAGACATTTAAATGCTTTACTTCTAGAAGAATAACCAAGAAATGTTCCTTCTTCACTTTTCTGATCAAACTTGCCATTTCTATCATCCTTGTGTACATAGCATCTACTTCCAAAGATTTGAAAATAACTTACATTAGGTTTCTTGTCATACCAGATTTCATATGGTGTCTTCAAAGTACCTTTCTTCAGTTGTACTCAGTTCAGGGTGTAAATTGTAGTCCTTATTGCTTCTCTCCAAAATGTTTGTGGCACTTTCTTTTCAATCATCAGGGTTCTAGAACAATCCACAATAGATCTGTTTCTTCTCTCAGCTATTCCATTTTGTTGTGGAGTTCTCGGTGCAAAGACCTGTCTTTTTATACCATGACCATTGCAGAATAAGTTGAACTCATCAGATGTGAACTCTCCTCCTCTATCTGATCTAAGACATTTTAGTTGTCTTCCTGTTTCATTTTCAACTCTTGCCTTGTACCATTTAAACATTTGAAAAGCTTCTAATTTTTTTTTTAAAAACATTACTGACATCATCCTTGAGTAATCATCCACAAATAATATAAAGTATTTATCACCATAATAACTTTGAACTTTCATAGGACCACAAAGATCAGTGTGTACAAGATCTAAAATTCCCTTAGAAGTGTAAGACTTACTTGTAAAGCTTGATCCTGTCATTTTACCCATCTGGCATCCTCGGCACATAGCATTCTTAGGTTTTTCCAAACTCAGTAGACCTCTTACTCAGTGCTTCTTACTTATTTTGATCAGATTACCAAAATTTACATGACAAAACCTTTTATGCCATAACCAGGTATCATCTATCTTGGCATATAAACATTTATTCTGAGTTGAGTCAAGGTGAAATGTGTTACCTTTTGTTTGTGTCCCGGTAGCAGCTAACTTTCAATGCTTGTCATGAACTTTGATAATTCCTTTCTGAAATTCTATTCGGTATCCTGTATTGTTTAGCTGTGCTACACTCAACAAATTATATTTCAAACCTTCAACCCAATAAACATCATTGCATCTTGCATTGTCAAGAAGTGTTATGGATCCTTTACCTCTTACCGGCCATGGTGCATCCTTACCAAATCTTACATAGCCTCCATCATAGTCTTCTAACTTAACAAACTTGTGTTTATCACCTGTCATGTGATGTGAGCATTCACTATCTATGATCCAAGAATCATTAGTATTTATGTGAGATATAAGGGCTTTTTCTTCATACCTTTCTTCATCTTATCCATCTTTGATAGCCACATAAACTACTTCCTTTGTATCAGTTTCATCTAATTTATCATCATTGGATTCCTCATCGGCTATTAAGCATGACTTTCTATCTCTTCTTCTAAAGTCTCGGTTTCCTCTGTAATGATTATCTTTCTGTCTATCATCTCGGTAATCTCTCTTTTCAGTAGAATCTTTGTCAAGATAGTTAGAAGCCATATGTCCTATCTTATCACAATTGAAACATTTCAAAGGTAGTTTTCCTTTATACTAACCTTTGCCTCTCGGTAACCTTCTGGCTAATAGTGCTTCAAACTCTTCTTGCTTTTTGATTTCCTCGTACAGTTTGTGTACTTCCTCCATGTTCTTGCAAAATCTTTCACTTGCTCCACTATTATCCCCTTTAGTATACTTACTCATTCTATCATTGTAATCATCAGATTCACCAATATGACAAGAACTAAATGCAGATTCAACTTTATTTACCGATGACCCACTGATATCAAAGTTACTTAACTCAAATGCATGTAGCTTACCAATAGTAGCATCTAAAGAAACTGGCATATTAGGTACAGACCTCAATTCATTGATTGCAGAGACTCGGATTGCATAAGCCGGTAGAAGGGTTCTTAACAACTTACTTGTTATATCCTTTTCTTCAATAGTTCCACCTACTCCTTTGATTTGATTGACAATCTCTTTTAGTCTTGTACTGTACTGGGTTATGTTCTCACCTTCATTCATCCTCATAGATTCAAGTTGTCCTCTTAGACTATCCACTTTTTCTCTTTGAACATGTTCATCTCCTCCATACATAGATATGAGCTTGTCCCACATTGCCTTTGCATCATTGCAGCCTTCTAGATCATTAAACTATGAATCGGTCAATGCAGATGTTATTTCAATCATTGCTTGGATATGTTCTTGCTTTGCTTTTATCTCTTCCATAGTTAATGGATAGGTGCTCAGTGTGATGAAATCATTCTCCAGATAATATATAGCATATTCTCCAACTTCTGATAGGTGCAGCTTCATCCTTTTCTGCCATGTAGAGAAACTTGACTTGTTCAGCTTCGGTGCATCCCTCTTATACATCTTTGGATCTTTTCCTCAAGTACCTTTAAACTTTTCCTTCGGGAGTCCAAAGCTCTGATACCAATTGATAGTTTTGATACTTAAAGATAAGTACAGATGCCAAGCTAATAAGATGAGAGGGGGGGGTGAATCATACAAACTTAATCTTCCATAATGACATCAGATTCAACCTCGGTAACATATACTTCAATAATATAACCAAAACTGCTAAACATGCAAACTCAAAAGCATATAAACATCATAACACTCATAACATTAGATTTAAAGTTGAAACCCAGATAGGAAAAAACCACTGTGGGATTTCTGACCCACTAAGAAATATACTCTTCTAGAGTATGCTCGGTTAAAAGCAAATCCTGTTAAAGATTACAAAACACATTGCTAGATGTGACCCAGTTAAGGGATTTCCCTTAGTTTTGTTAGGATCTTCACCTTGTTAGAAGTGACGTTGTTAAAGGATTTCAAACACTCAATCAGAATGTCACCTTGCTAGAGGGTTTTACAAATAAGACTGTTAAGTCCACTCGGTTAAGAGATTTTCTGTCACTTCACTAAATAATAGTAATAAAAATCTATCTGCAACTTCACATCTAAAATGCTAAAGCAGATTCTTATTTGCTCAATACAATATAGACATAGAACTAATCTTGTCCATCTGTTGGGCTCTATACTGTGTTATTCAAAATAGATCTTCAAGCTTCTGTGCTCGGTAATCACTATGTAGCATCCATGTGCATACACTTACCCGCATGCATTGTTTATCAACAATTCCCTATTTATAAACAATTCGCCAACCGCTTAATCTCTTTGATCACATTTCCCAAGATCAATCATAGCCATCAGATCTTCAAACTTTGTCCAAGTTCAACGTATCCTTCGATCTGAAAATGTTTTACCCTGTCTCGAAACTTGCATACATTTCTTGGAACTTGTGCTAGGGTATTGCAATTCAATCTAAGTTGTAGATCTTCCTGCCGATTTTCCTTTTCCATAGATTCTTTAACAAACTTCATTCATGGCATACCAATCATTTAATCATAGCCAGCTCATCAACTTCCTTCATTAAATAATGCATGTAATCATTTAATGTATTCTATTATTACTCGGTTGCAACTCGGTAATTACTAAACTTCACTCGGTAGACATTCTGCCTTCATTAACTGATAGCGATAACCTTAGGGTTTACCAACTAGGTTCCTTAGAGTTTACCGACTAGGTTCTTTGCTCGGTAACATAGTATAGTATTAACCTTTCAATCAATAACTTATGTAGGATATCAAAACAATCTAATCATCATGATCTCATCATTGTCTAGCTCGGTAATAGTTGCCCATTGAATAACTTATTTCTCCCCTTATTCATCATATTCTTTCTGTGTCTTCTACCGACATCTTTATACTTATCAAATCATACTTCTCAAGATATGGCAACATCATACTGAATTAGAAAATCAATTTCTTGACATCAATGACAAAATAATAATATTAAGATAGTAAACATCCTTAATCAGTTATATCCATAATCATCAACAACCTTCTCAATATCCTTATTGAAATGCCAACAATCTCTCCTTGTCTGTTATAATGCCAAATTCCAACATTTGCCTCCCCCTAAGGTGAATGCCTTAGTTTTCGGATGAGTTTCCTACTAGTGCAGGAACAATCTGCTCTACTAGTTGAGTAACCAGGTTATATGCTTCAGCCAAATGAACATCTGGAGCAATTGATTTTGTCGATTGAGCCTCAAAATTCATAACCCACTTCTTCTCATGATCCTTTCGAGTTTCATTAACCTTCTTCTTTCCCTTCTCATTATATTTATCACTTCTTACCGATGGGTCCTTTCTTTTGCAAAATTAAGCAATATGTCCCATTTTGTTTCATGCATAACATGTAACATTGTTCTTCTGAATTGCCTTATTTTAACCTTGACCATTCCTTGACCTGCATCTATTATCCATATGTCCAAACCTTCCACATGTATGACATTTTACATTCAATCTGCAATCTTTTGTCCTAGGACCATACTTCTTACAATTTGAACATTCACCAGGAACTGCATTATTATATTGATTTGCTCTATTTTTACAATGCCTAGCCATATGACCAAATATATTACAAACAAAGAATCTACCATTGAATTTAAATACATTGGGTTGTCTTACTGGTGACCTCTAATTTTGGTTGACCTTTTGATCTTCATTTGCGGTACCAGAGCTCTCTCCTTGCTCAAATCCAAGACCTCTAGTGTCTCCAATGTCCCTTTGATCCTTCAATAATTCATCAAGCTTAGCATAACTAACCTTGAACTTATCTTTGTACTCATTTGCAATAGTCAGATCATCTCTTAGGATTGTTACCATTCTTTCCAATTCTTTCTCACTGCACCAATTCAGTTCTAAACATATCATTCTCATGAACCAACCTAATAAATTCCTCAGATCTGTCTTCAGAGATATAGCAATATTTTCTTCCTTCTTCTTCCCATCTTCAATCTCCTTTGACATCCTCATAGTTAGGGCTTTCATTTTATTCCCCATGACCATATTGTCCTGACTTGGCTTCTGACATTGTTCCTTAAGGGCATCCTGTTGTTCACCAAAAGTGATAACCCAAGAACACCTACAAATCTTTCTATGAAATGGCCAATTTCAGTCTAAAAAACACATCAGGGCTTGGACAACATAACATAGGACCCTAATTGATCCTCCTGCACTTCAGGTTCTGCTAAGCCTAGGGGGGGACACCCTTTTGATGCACTAAATACAACAATTACAGACACATAACTGCATCAACATTAAGCAGATAGATCATTTCACAAGCTCAACATATTAGGAAACATTATAGATTGGCTAGATCTATACATACAATAGGATGAAACAGAGCTTGGAAAGAATGGAACACAAACACCCCTAAACATGAAGGGAAAATAGATTTATCTTTTAAAATGTTGTTCTGAAAGACATCCCCAAACTTGTAAGATGAGTGCCTTATCCAAAGGCAATAGAGTCACACATCAAACTATAAATGAAACCTTATACTGCAAATCCATCTTCATGATTAAATATTCATGCATTTAATACCTTGCATAAATGCATTACTCAGCTCACTCACAGAAAATATCAAATCCAGACAATATATTCCATTATTCATGATTTATTACAGAATTTAAATTCTTCCTTGAAGAATCCCTGCAAACAATCACAATTACCTCCTTGAGGATCTGATCTGAATATAATGAAAATACAAATCCAAAGACAACTTCTGTGTGAATTTGTGCATGCCTTACATACACAAGAACCTGCAGCTAAGAACACCTATAGCAAAGAATCGAACTCCATTACTGAAAGGATAACCCTTCTCTGTACAATTTGGAAGAATACTGAGAATTGGAAGCCATGACAAAATGGAGCCATTCTCCAAATTTCTGGAACCCTTACAACTGAGAAGAATGAGGAATAAGAAGGAGAGGGAAGAGAATCAAATCTACAACTGAAAATTGCCAAGTGTCTCCCCTCTAATTGAATTTTGTTCCCGTGGATACTGCTTCCAAAATATCCCACATTTGTCAAAATTAACCTCATAATCGGATTCCTCACTCCGAGGGCTTTCTGAAAACATATAACACTTTATACTTGGGCCAAAAATTGAGCCCTGGGCAAATTAATCCTCAACATGGACCCATCATTTACATTTTTTGAATTTCTCTATAGTTTAAACTATATCATTTATTCATTTAAAATTTGATTTTTGCCTCCATATGTGCTCTGACGCCTTGCCACGTGGCGGGGTCTAATTGGCTGATGGGGTCTACTGGGCGCCACCTGGGATGACACCTCATCTTTTGCCACTTGTCGGCCACATCATCGCCACTGGGCTGCTTGCTTGTATGCCACGTCATCGCCACTGGGTGCCACCTCACCGGGACCCGCCTGCTGGACCGCTGACTGTACCCGCCACCTGTGTGCCACATGGACGGCTCTCGTTCACTTTCGCTATTTCGCGGGGTTTAAACTACGTGCATCTCCCTTCGCAAAATAGCGCGAGCCGTTGATCTCTCTCGAACTTGCTCGCTCGTTAACCCGGCCTTCGTCTGCAAAATTTTGCCTGTTTTCCTCGGGAAGCGTGCCGGCGTGGGGTCCACGTGGTCTTCATCCAGTCAACTCCTCCATCACCTTGGGAAGCATGCTCACGCGTGGGCCCGCCTTGGGCACCCATGGGCACCTTGTGTCAAAAGCCTTTATGGCTTAGACATTATAGATGGGTTTGTTTTTGCTTATAAACATTATAAAACTCCCTTCCACAGTCAATGTGGGATATTGCTATTATGCCTGGGACTGCGTTTTTAAAGCTTTTCTTGAGAGTTTTAATGGCACCTCATGGATTTGCTTGAAACCTTCAATGCCTCTTTTCACCGCCACATAGAGGATGCCAGCAAAGAACGATGGGGAGTGGGCTTTACAACAGCCAAGTGTATTTGCTTCAAGTTTTTGCTGTTTGCATTTTGCCTAAGAATGCATTTTTTGAAGCAATTTCTAAGAATTTTTCATGGCTGCCAGTTTCGTTTGCTGCAATCTCCTTGGAGTTTTAATTCCTTCTACCTATGCCACTCACCCACCACGTGGACTTTCAATTTGGAGTTTTGCATAAATCTGAAAACCAATAAATTTATGCCAAAACCATGCTCCACATGAAAGAGGGGTTTACGATTTTATACCAGCCAATTGCATTTGTTTGGGAGTTTCATTGTCTTTTACCTCAGATCCACGCAGGGATGAGGATTAGTTTTGGCAATATAATCTATAACTGGCATTCATTTGCCAAAAAGTTTCTAAATGCTGCTCTTTGGCCATCCACGTGAGAGATTAATTCTGAGTTGCATTTGCCATTTGTTGAAAAGTTAAAACTGCACTTTTACCTGTAGCTTGCATTTACTGGAATTAACAAAACCTTCACAACTCCACAGGCCCATACACCTTGGATTTTGCTTTGAACTAGCCATTTACATTTGCATGGATTTTGCTTTGAACCAGCCATTTACATTTGCATGGATTTTTGTTTTGGCACCTAGCAATTTGTTGTTGTTTTAATACGTTTGAAAGTTTACAAATCCCTTTTCAAACACCACTTCTAATTCCATGCATGGAGGAGTTGTGCTGGCAATTACTAGAAGTTTAATTAGTTCCAGCCAAACACATTGCTCAGAGAAGATTATTGGTATAACACCTGTCAGACTGCATTCCTCATGAACTCCTTAATACTTAAATCATATAACATATGATTAAAAAAAAAACAATTTAAACATTGCCTGAAAAGATGCATGAAGTGGCAAGCCAGGTCGGGCCCCAAAGTGGGCCGACTAAAAAAAATTTCGTTTTCAATCTACTGGCCTCTGGAATATCTTAGGAACCTCAAACATACCTCTAGAATCGATCGACACCATTTTCGGATCATAAAATTGCATTTTGCAACTTTCAGGCAATTACACCACAATTTTCGCATTTAATCGCGAAGACGTAATTTTCAATGTAGTCAAAACACCTTTCTGGAGCTCGCCATTTGACAGGCGTGTACTTTGATATACAAGGATGACATCTACCAAACGGTTTCTCAAGATGAGTGCCGAGCGAAGAGATATTAATTTCCGAAAACGGCCAACTGGCTTTGTCGACACTGCGGACCTGATGAAGTCAATGTTCTGGCAACACATGATGCCTTTCTCAAAAATATCAAACGACCTCCGTAGGTCCTCAAATTTGAAACATAGGTACATTAAAGTACATATTAAATCTTTGAATTCTCAGTTCGATCACCAGACTTACAGGATGCAAACGGCGCGCTCACCAAAATGGCTACATTAACTGATCTAACACTGGAAGTGCGGATAACTGAATTTGATGGCAAAATGAGTCCTTTTGAAAACCGATCAAACGGATTGGTAGAGCCTTAAAATTTGAAACGTAGCTCACCATTTATACCAACATTAGCCCGGAACAAACATTCTGACATGACGCTCACCGGGACATTTTTACACTTGTGCAAACATCACAAACTACAAATAGATTGAGCTTTGAAAACTAAGCAAACGGATTCATAAGGACTTGAAACTTCGCATGTTGACTCACATTTATGCATAGAATTGAATCCACTTTGAATTTCTTCATGACGATCAATAGGACAAAAGATGTAATCGCTCAAAGTAGGCTACTCAATAAAATTTGCATTTGTGCCTAAAATGCACTTCCAGCTCACCCCTCAAACTGGGTACCTCAAAAACTTATCCAAATTGAATTTTGAAAGTTGCACATCACTGAATAGGCCAAATGAAAGATGTGGGACATGAATCCCGAGCCTTACCCTCTGAAAATCAATCAGCTCTACTTTCCCTCTCTCCAACTAGGCCATTCAAACTTACTCATTCGGGTACTTTTCTGACATGCAGAGCAAAATTTTGAAATGGGCCTATAAACTTGACTCAATTTTAATCAGTCCCAACAGTGGCTCTGACTGGGGATGGTTGATTGCAAGATCAACACAAGAATCCAGATATCTTTGGTTAAGCAGACCACTCGAAAACGGATCATTCTTCTCTCAATTCTTCTCTTCTCAAAAGAGGGCTTCCTTATTCTACCCAAACAGCAGGGCACTTTATTGAAAACCACACAACTGAAGCAAAGCGACTGTACAATAGATACAAACATGCTAACAACTAATACAAGCTGCTCCACTTACACACATTTACCTCTGTCAAAAATCTGATTTTCATCTCTTGATATCATGATCCATACAAAGGCACCTTCCAGTAACAACTGAGCATAATCATTATAATCAGACCTTACCATCATACTGCTGAAACAGCTGGTGTGCATGCCATTTATCTGATTTTGAGCTTTGTAACCACACATTACTTTAACAAAAATAAAATCATGAAACAAAGCACAATAGGGGCTTTTCCACAAGCTGCCATACACTTCACTATCCCAATCAATTCTATCCTTTGCAAGGGCATCATCATGCTGAACATGAAAAATAAAATACTCATTCTCAACATTGCAATTTCTATCAGCACATGCCTTATTACCATTTAAACTTATAGAATGAGGGGCATTACTAACTGAATGATGCAAACAAGGAACATGAACATTACCATCTGGATGTGATACTTCACTATGTTGATCACACCTCGTACTATCCTTGCTTATCAAACTGAAAATCTCTGCATTCTCAACATCCCATTCATGGAAAAGAATGCATACCTCTGGCTGAAGCAAATCCTCAGCTGAATCTTTCTCTTTCAGGCTTACATCCACCTGAAACACTTTCATTTGTGGTGTTAAGTGATCATCACATAATCCATGCCTCTTACCTTCATCATGAAATAAATTTTTACAACCCATGCTATTGTTGTTTGGAATTCCATCAATATTATGGACTGGTTCATCATTTACAACATCTGGCTGATCAGTTATTTCTTCATACAAAGGGTTAGAAACCAAATGGACAATCCCTTTATGAACGTTATGACACTGAAGTGGCTGGTTCGTATCTATATCAGCATTGAATAAAGCATTAGTAAAATTGCTAAAGACACCATCCATTCGATCCTCATAATCATCTTTATCAGACAAAGAAGAAAATGAAACTTGGCTGGAACAATCCTCAGTGTTCCATGTTTCATATTCATGAGATTTTATTCTATGACCATCATTCTGAAAATCAAGATAATCAAACTTATCTTGCCACAACTGATCTTCTTCACCAATTGAACACTCGTCATCAGCCAAAGAATGAACATGAACATCGCTGCCATTTACTTCATCAGATAAGTTTTTAGCATGTTCACTAAAATCTTCTATCATAAAACCATCTGTTAGGCCAGCATGTTCATTAAAGGTACAAACATTCAATTCACGGTCCTTTTCTGAAGAATCCTCTTCACTATATTGTAGAAGGTCTTCATCAATAGTTCAAAGGCTCTCCAACATTTGAACCTTCTTATCCACAACCTCAAGAGCTTTCTTAAGTTCTGCAATCTTCTAGACTTGCATTGCACTTTGCTATTCCATTTGAGATTCTATAAAATTTTCTCCATCCATGTGTGCTATATCTTCATTGCAATCATGCATACCATCACAATTTTCTGAATTTACTTTGTGCATAACTTTCAAAATAGAAAGATCATCATCATGATTACAAGAAGTGAAATCTGAAAATAGATTTACTTCATCCTCAACACAATTAAGATTATCAATCTCTAAGTGAGGATCAACTATTGTTTGCACTAAACAATTCTGATTTTCATCATATTGCACACTTTCACTTGCACAAACAGCAACACTTAGTAATCCCTCTGTATTTGGTATTTCAACATCAGATACATCAGCAGCATGTAAAGATTGATGGTCATCACCATCATTATTTTCATTAATATTATCCTGGAGAGATGCATGATTCACTTGGTAATTGGCAGTCACATAATCAGCATAACCGGCATACAAATCAAATGGTACATATCCCTTGTATATATCTGTCTTTGTATCAACATTTTCATAATTGATCATTCCATCACTACTGCAAGAGACAACCTGCATTAACAGCAAAGGTTCTTGACTCTCATTTAACTCTGAAGCACATGCATCAACAAAACCATTCGGAGCTTGATGCACCTAGACATGGAATGATTTGCTCAACTTCACATGGTATTTCACCATTGAAGGTGCTTTGACAAGAAACAACAAGAGACACGAATCTCTTTGAGATTCCAAACTTCAAGTTATTTTCCATATCCCTAGCTGTGTTAAAGGCTTCATACAAGGTTTTGGGTTCTTTGTTTCTCAATAGGAAACCCATCTTCTCATCAAATGCACTCATATAAACATCCAAACATACTTTATCATCAAGTTTATACTTTCTGGAAATTTTGGACAAAGCTTGTGAAAATTTGATATTAAACGTTGGTACCAATTCATCTTCCCTGATTTGTATACAGGTGAATTCTTTCAGCAAGTCAGAATCACTCACCTTCTCATCGAATTGATCCATGAAATCTGAAACCAATTCCTCCCATGAGGTAATAGAATTCACTGGCAAAAAAGAGAACCAATCTCTTGCATCTTCTTTTAATGACTGAATAAACAACTTCATGCATACATCTTCTTGGCAAATTTCGAATTCTCCTATCAATCTGAAAATCTTTTAACATGTTGACATGCTGATTCTGATTTCTTCCCACTGAATATGGGCAAATACTTTCTAATTTTTGTGGGTATGGGATTTGGGTAACCCGGAATATCTCTGAAATTTAGAGCAGCATAATGGTTCATGATGAAACTTCTCCTATTATACGGTTGTGACACTTCACTGGGCATGGCTCTATGTGGAAATACACAAGACTAAAAATCTTTACTGCTCATTTTTCCTACTCCCACAAATGATTATACAATCTTGGATAAAGAATGGAACACTTCAAGCACAAATCCTTATACTGAAACTATTCATAACATTGCTTGACACAGAAATTTTCCAAATTTGCATACTACGGAGGATAACATACACTGAATATTTTAGCAGCATAGATATGCAAATCAATTTTGAGATCCTCTCTTTCCCTCTAGACTAGTGTTGTTCACTAAATGGGAAAACGACATTATACATTCTAATTTTCAGAACAAATATCTTTGCATTTGAAACCTCTGAAAATACCTGGAGATTTGCAGCTATAAACTCTTGTAGATCTGGAGATTTACTTCACCTTTAGCATGGTCTTTTACATCAGAGTCGCCACCTCTTGCATAAAGGATATTTTGAACAGCAGAACCATTCAATCACAAATTTAATTCTCTTTACTCCTTCGATCTCATTGCAACAAACACTCTTCCAGGTTGTTCAATACTGGTATGAACCACAGAGTCATGTGTGACTAAAATCTTTTACTGCATCTTCTTTATAACACTTTTATGATGAAAGCACCATGCCTGAGCATCTGCTACTTAGATCCATCTACATCTTAGTATGATTCATAAGATTATCAACCAATCTTGTGAAAGTCTTGGAATACAAACTTCCTTCAAACACTGGTACAGAGACTAGAGTCGCCACCCAATTATGACATTGGGGAGAATTCATAAACAGCTGTAAGAACCTCTTACAACTATGAACAATGTATATTTTCTCTGATTCTTCACAAGAAACTTTCTCTGATAGCAGACAATAACATTACAACCCAGAACAATTCTTCACAAGAAACTTTCTCTGATAGCAGACAATAACATTACAACCCAGAACATAATACTAAATCCCTCAACCATAAAAGACATTTTCAACTCTGTGCATTCTCAATAGGCAGACTCAATTATATTTGAAACAAAATTTTCAACCAGAGACTCTTTAAATTTCATATTCCCCAGCAGAGTCGCCATTTTTGTTGTTCACCAAAAGTGATAACCCAAGAACACCTACAAATCTTTCTATGAAATGGCCAATTTCAGTCTACAAAACACATCAGGGCTTGGACAACATAACAGAGGACCCTAATTGATCCTCCTGCACTTCAGGTTCTGCTAAGCCTAGGGGGGGACACCCTTTTGATGCACTAAATACAACAATTACAGACACATAACTGCATCAACATTAAGCAGATAGATCATTTCACAAGCTCAACATATTAGGAAACATTATAGATTGGCTAGATCTATACATACAAGAGGATGAAACAGAGCTTGGAAAGAATGGAACACAAACACCCCTAAACATGAAGGGAAAATAGATTTATCTTTTAAAATGTTGTTCTGAAAGACATCCCCAAACTTGTAAGATGAGTGCCTTATCCAAGGGCAACAGAGTCACACATCAAACTATAAATGAAACCTTATACTGCAAATCCATCTTCATGATTAAATATTCATGCATTTAATACCTTGCATAAATGCATTACTCAGCTCACTCACAGAAAATATCAAATCCAGACACTATATTCCATTATTCATGATTTATTACAGAATTTAAATTCTTCCTTGAAGAATCCCTGCAAACAATCACAATTACCTCCTTGAGATAACAAATCTCATCCTCCTTGAGGATCTGATCTGAATATAATGAAAATACAAATCCAAAGACAACTTCTATGTGAATTTGTGCATGCCTTACATACACAAGAACCTGCAGCTAAGAACACCTATAGCAAAGAATCGAACTCCATTACTGAAAGGATAACCCTTCTCTGTACAATTTGGAAGAATACTGAGAATTGGAAGCCATGACAAAATGGAGCCATTCTCCAAATTTCTGGAACCCTTACAACTGAGAAGAATGAGGAATAAGAAGGAGAGGGAAGAGAATCAAATCTACAACTAAAAATTGCCAAGTGTCTCCCCTTTAACTGAATTTTGTTCCCATGGATACTGCTTCCAAAATATCCCACATTTGTCAAAATTAACCTCATAATCGGATTCCTCACTCCGAGGGCTTTCTGAAAACATATAACACTTTATACTTGGGCCAAAAATTGAGCCCTGGGCGAATTAATCCTCAACATGGACCCATCATTTAAATTTTTTGAATTTCTCTATAGTTTAAACTATATCATTTATTCATTTAAAATTTGAATTTTGCCTCCATATGTGCCCTGACGCCTTGCCACGTGGCGGGGTCTAATTGGCTGATGGGGTCTACTGGGCGCCACCTGGGATGACACCTCATCTTTTGCCACTTGTCAGCCACGTCATCGCCACTGGGCTGCTTGCTTATATGCCACGTCATCGCCACTGGGTGCCACCTCACGGGGACCCGCCTGCTGGACCACTGACTGTACCCGCCACCTGTGTGCCACATGGACGGCTCTCGTTCACTTTCGCTATTTCGCGGGGTTTAAACTACGTGCATCTCCCTTCGCAAAATAGCGCGAGTCGTTGATCTCTCTCGAACTTGCTCGCTCGTTAACCCGGCCTTCGTCTGCAAAATTTTGTCTGCAAAATTTTGTCTGTTTGCCTCGGGAAGCGTGCCAGCGTGGGGTCCACGTGGTCTTCATCCAGTCAACTCCTCCATCACCTTGGGAAGCGTGCTCACGCGTGGGCCCGCCTTGGGCGCCCATGGGCACCTTGTGTCAAAAGCCTTTATGGCTTAGACATTATAGATGGGTTTGTTTTTGCTTATAAACATTATAAAACTCCCTTCCACAGTCAATGTGGGATATTGCTATTATGCCTGGGACTGCGTTTTTAAAGCTTTTCTTGAGAGTTTTAATGGCACCTCATGGATTTGCTTGAAACCTTCAATGCCTCTTTTCACCGCCACATAGAGGATGCCAGCAAAGAACGATGGGGAGTGGGCTTTACAATAGCCAAGTGTATTTGCTTCAAGTTTTTGCTGTTTGCATTTTGCCTAAGAATGCATTTTTTGAAGCAATTTCTAAGAATTTTTCATGGCTGCCAGTTTCGTTTGCTGCAATCTCCTTGGAGTTTTAATTCCTTCTACCTATGCCACTCACCCACCACGTGGACTTTCAATTTGGAGTTTTGCATAAATCTGAAAACCAATAAATTTATGCCAAAACCATGCTCCACATGAAAGAGGGGTTTACGATTTTATACCAGCCAATTGCATTTGTTTGGGAGTTTCATTGTCTTTTACCTCAGATCCACGCAGGGATGAGGATTAGTTTTGGCAATATAATCTATCACTGGCATTCATTTGCCAAAAAGTTTCTAAATGCTGCTCTTTGGCCATCCACGTGAGAGATTAATTCTGAGTTGCATTTGCCATTTGTTGAAAAGTTAAAACTGCACTTTTACCTGTAGCTTGCATTTACTGGAATTAACAAAACCTTCACAACTCCACAGGCCCATACACCTTGGATTTTGCTTTGAACCAGCCATTTACATTTGCATGGATTTTTGTTTTGGCACCTAGCAATTTGTTGCTGTTTTAATATGTTTGAAAGTTTACAAATCCCTTTTCAAACACCACTTCTAATTCCATGCATGGAGGAGTTGTGCTGGCAATTACTAGAAGTTTAATTAGTTCCAGCCAAACACATTGCTCAGAGAAGATTATTGGTATAACACCTGTCAGACTGCATTCCTCATGAACTCCTTAATACTTAAATCATATAACATATGATTAAAAAAAAAACAATTTAAACATTGCCTGAAAAGATGCATGAAGTGGCAAGCCAGGTCGGGCCCCAAAGTGGGCCGACTAAAAAAATTTTCGTTTTCAATCTACTGGCCTTTGGAATATCTTAAGAACCTCAAACATACCTCTGGAATCGATCGGCACCATTTTCGGATCATAAAATTGCATTTTGCAACTTTCAGGCAATTACACCACAATTTTCGCATTTAATCGCGAAGACGTAATTTTCAATGTAGTCAAAACACCTTTCTGGAGCTCGCCATCTGGCAGGCGTGTACTTTGATATACAAGGATGACATCTACCAAACGGTTTCTCAAGACGAGTGCCGAGCGAAGAGATATTAATTTCCGAAAACGGCCAACTGGCTTTGTCGACACTGCGGACCTGATGAAGTCAATGTTCTGGCAACACATGATGCCTTTCTCAAAAATATCAAACGACCTCCATAGGTCCTCAAATTTGAAACATAGGTACATTAAAGTACATATTAAATCTTTGAATTCTCATTTCAATCACCAGACTTACAGGATGCAAACGGCGCGCTCACCAAAACGGCTACATTAACTGATCTAACACTGGAAGTTCGGATAACTGAATTTGATGGCAAAATGAGTCCTTTTGAAAACCAATCAAACGGATTGGTAGAGCCTTGAAACTTGAAACGTAGCTCACCATTTATACCAACATTATCCCGGAACAAACATTCTGACATGACGCTCACCGGGACATTTTTACACTTGTGCAAACATCACAAACTACAAACAGATTGAGCTTTGAAAACTAAGCAAACGGATTCATAAGGACTTGAAATTTTGCATGTTGACTCACATTTATGCATAGAATTGAATCCACTTTGAATTTCTTCATGACGATCAAT
Source organism: Cryptomeria japonica (assembly GCF_030272615.1). Taxonomy (NCBI): domain Eukaryota; kingdom Viridiplantae; phylum Streptophyta; class Pinopsida; order Cupressales; family Cupressaceae; genus Cryptomeria; species Cryptomeria japonica. The sequence goes on from NC_081414.1 coordinate 424,246,614, forward strand.
AGGACAAAAGATGTAATTGCTCAAATTAGGCTACTCAATAAAATTTGCATTTGTGCCTAAAATGCACTTCCAGCTCACCCCTCAAACTGGGTACCTCAAAAACTTATCCAAATTGAATTTTGAAAGTTGCACATCACTGAATAGGCCAAATGAAAGGTGTGGGACATGAATCCCGAGCCTTACCCTCTGAAAATCAATCAGCTCTACTTTCCCTCTCTCCAACTAGGCCATTCAAACTTACTCATTCGGGTACTTTTCTGACATGCAGAGCAAAATTTTGAAATGGGCCTATAAACTTGACTCAATTTTAATCAGTCCCAACACATCCTTCTCTTCATCATCTTGATTTTGTAAAAGTTCCTTCCTTTTAGCTTGAACAAATGACAGCCTCTCTTGCAGGGTAAAAATGAATTCCTTTGTAGATCTCAACTCATCTTGCATCTTCATGTTCCTTAATCTTTCAACATCATATTCTTCAAGAGCTACTTGAAGTTCCTTCCTTAAATTTATCTCCATAGATTCCGGAAATAGGATCTTCCTCAAGTTGTTAAACTTCCTTCGAGGCACCAGGCTCTGATACCAATTATTGGAAACCAAGAACACTGAGAGGGGAGGTGAATCAGTGTTCTACTAGAATGGAGAAATTTAACCTTATCAACAAAACAACTTATCAATCAGTAAACATAAAACCATATAACAATAAGCAACAATGCAACCACAAAGATGAACACCATAACACCATAGATTTATACGTGGAAAACCTCAAAGAGGAAAAACCACGGTGGGATTGGAGATCCGCAATATCTATCCACTGATCAGATGAATAAATATTACAATGAGGGGTCTCCACATGAAGGAAGGCCAATAGCCTAGAGCACATTTCTCATCACAAAAGGAGTCTCACTAACTACATAAAAATCCAGACTACAATTCGGAAGAATGAATGAACTACAATGATAGCATCTCCTATGCCTGAATATAGTTCCTGTAAAGCTCAATACCGAAGGCCTAAAACCTCCACAAACCCAACTCAATCAACAATGATCGACCAAATCCTCTACCTGAATGATTATTACATTATTCTTTTGCATACATTATCCTTAACTTATCCCATTCACATGATCTACAAAGAGATCTTCCATCATATTTATACCAACTCGAGACCTAAACAATTAGGTCGATCACCTAAAAGATAATACAATAAATTCATAACTTAAACCCATAATCAAATGATCAACCAAGTCAGATTAGGCCAAAAACAATGTAAACCAATCCTTAAATCTCGCTAGTAACGCATCAGGAACATCCTCCAAAATGTTACAGAAATTGATCTATAACCTAGATAATATTGGGACCCAATTTAGATCCACACACGCTAAAGCAATTATCCCAATCAACCAAGTCTTGAACATGATCACCATCAGCATCCCGAATATCTACTAGAAGTCACACCAACACCACTTATGCATAACATCAAATACCTTCAACAAAGCTCTATCGGTGAAACCCTCGTCGGAACCATAAACCAAGCTTACCAGCAAGAAGGATAGCATCCAATTACCAGATCAAAACCAACTAGCTAAACATGAACATGAATAAGCCAAATTCCATAACCCCAACATACCAGAGCATACTAGATCATGATGATCCAATCCAACTAGAAACCAAACAACCTACCGGTAAACTGCCAAAGCAGCTAGCATAGTTAGTGTTGCCAGTGTTGTCATCAATGACAAACAACAATGCAACACATAATCAATTCCTCCAAATTGCCAACAATTATTGTTGGAATCCAAGAACACTAAGAGGGGGGTGAATTAGTGTTCTACCGGAATGACCAATTTTAACCTTATTAAAACATGCATTCACCAACCGGTATACCAGTATATATAAGATTGAAAGAAGTAAAGAAATCAATAAGCCAATCACACAAATAAATACCATAACATAGAGAATTATACGTGGAAAACCTCAAAGAGGAAAAACCACAGTGGGATTTGTGACCCACAATATCAATCCACTGACCATATGAAAAGATATTACAAAATATGGGGGCCTACACATGCAGGAAGGCTTATGGCATAGAGCACACTGGTCGTCAAAAAAGGAGTCTCACTAACTATATACAAATCCAGACTACAATCTGGACAAATGAGTGAACTGCAATGATAGTATCTTCTATGCCTGAATACAGTTTCGGTTAAGCTCTGTCTATTCTAGTTCTAAAACTCTAAACCCTTATCAGAATAACCTCTTACATAATCAACATTCCTTGCATTACAAATATATCTCTCTCACTCACATTACATCCCATCTCATATTAGAAAATGATCTAATCAACTGACCTATATACCCTTACAATCTTTCATGCCTTATGTCGGCTCACATAGATAATTGCAAAAATGAATATACAAGTCGGCTCAATAACATAAATATATAAATATCAAAATCAATTTTCGATGCTGGATCTCCCAAATGATGTCGGCCTCCAATAATGGTATCCTAAATGTAAACCATGTCATCCTACAATGCCAGTAACCAAATAATTCCTCCTACCAATGAAGATATCTGTTGGTGCCGGTGTCGGTGGCGGTGAAGTGTTTTTCGGTAAACAACCAAACCAAAATATAAAGTCGGAACATGTTGCCATCAATGACAACATATTCAAACCAATCAAATGAGTGTCAATTGCCAAAAATATCCCCCTTTGGCATTGATGGCAACACTCATGTGAAAAATGGTAATGGTTTCCATCTGTCTGTTTCATCTTGAGACTACTCCCCTGAGATGAATATCCATCTGTGATCATGATCTGAACAAAATACTCCATACCTCCAGATGCCAAGAATATATTTTTCACCTATACCTCCCCCTTTGACATCAATACCCAAAAAAAACAAAAACCAGGATGAAGAATGAAATACTGTACAAGGAATGTGTCCCCAGAATATCTTACCGAAGCTGAATATACTTGAAAATTTTCGGATAGGCTTTCTCCAAATTCTCTAGATAGGTATCCCAACCTGATTTAAAAGTACCGAAAATAGACACAAGTCCATTAAGCATGTGAGCATATGACTTTCTCATTAAGTTCTTCTCGTGTAGACCTACCAACTAAATCAATGCATTATTTGTTATGTACACTCAAAGAGTCCAACCAAGGACTCGCCAATCCTCTAAGACCTCTAGCTCTCCTAATGATTTTATCTTTTTCCCTCTCAAGAGATGAGACTTGGGCTTCCAATACCAAAATATGACCATTTATAGATATAGTCAAATAATTTGTGCCATCAAAAGAATTGACTATACCTACAATCTTCTCCTGAATATCCTTAATACCTTTATTTGTCTCTGTTGTAAGTAAACCTGTGTTGCAGCATACTCTGGGGACACATTCCTTATAGTATTTCATTTTGCATCCTGTTTTTTGGTATTTTTTTTGGCATTGATGTCAAAGGGGGAGATATAGGTGAAATATATATTCTTGGCATCATGAGGTATGGAGTATTTTGTACAAATCATGATCACATATGGATATTCAACTCAGGGGGAGCAGTCTCAAGATGAAACCGACAGATGGAAACCATTATCATTTTTCACATGAGTGTTGCCATCAATGCCAAAGGGGGAGATTGTTGGCAATTGACACTCATTTGATTGGTTTCAATATGTTATCATTGATGGAAACATGTTTTGGCTTCATATTTTGGTTTGGTTGTTTACCAGCAAACACTTCACCAGCACCGACACTAGCAGGTATATTCACTGGTTTCGAGGAATTATTTGGTTACTAGCATTGTAGGCCGACATGGTTCACATTCAGGATACCAATATTGGAGGCTGACATCATTTGGGAGATCCGGCATCAGAAATTGATTTTGATATTTATGTATTGATCCGACTTGTATTTTCATTTTGTAATTATCTATATAGGTTGACATCAGGCATGAAAGATTGTAAGGGTGTATAGGTCAGTTGATTAGATAATTTTGTGATATGAGATGGAATGTAATATGAGTGAAAAATTGATAATTGTAATGCGAGTAATGTTGATTATGTAAGAGGTTATTCCAATAAGGGTTTAGGATTTCAGAACCGAAACAGATAGAGCTTAACCGGAACTATATTCAGGTATAGAAGATGCTATCATTTAAGTTCACTCATTTCTCTGAATTGTACTTTGGATTTGTATGTAGTCAGTGAGATTCCTTTTGTGATGAGCAATGTGCTCTAGGCTGTAAGCCTTCCTGCAAGTGTTGGCCCCCATATTTTGTAATATCTTTTCATATAGCCAGTGGATTGATATTGTGGGTCACAAATCCCACCGTGGTTTTTCCTCTTTGAGGTTTTCCACGTATAATTCTTTGTGTTATGGTATTTATGTGTGTGATTGGCTTATTTATTGCTTTACTTATTTCAATCTTATATGTATCGATATACCGGTTGGTGAATGCATGTTTTAATAAGGTTAAAATTGATCATTCTAGTAGAACACTAATTCACCCCCCCCCTCTCAATGTTCTTGGATTCCAACAATTCAATGTACATGTATCACATCACTACAAAAACATGTGATGTTATTGTATGTGTCTCTGATATACATAAATACATCCATGTATATATACCAATACAAACCAATGTTGTACATGGAATGAATAAAAAATGTCTCATGACTAGTCTCATGGTCGTGTCACTGAGGTCGCTAGCATTGGTGGATCTTGATCATGGCATGGAGGTTGTCTAACTGAGGTTGACTATGATCTTGCGGCAGTGCTACTCCACAATTGCAAATCCTTCAACTCTCCTCGCAGCTCAATGACAATCTATTTCTATGTCATCAACTCCTCTCGGGCTGCCATCTCTTGCTGGTGTGATGCCTTGAGATCTCCCATCAGCTGGTGCACTCGGGGGTGGTCTAACTAACCTATGGCACCCTGTTGTGTAGCGTCCACCTGTCGTTGAAGGTCATCAACCTAGGTCTGTAGAGCATCATGTGCCCTCTTAGCACTCTCAGCTCACATCCTTTCTTGGTCTCTCTCTCCAAGAATAGTGCGGACCTCCTGCAAGGCTTGATCCTACTTCCCCATCATAGTGGCTAGTTGTGCTACTCCCTACACCAGCTCCACTCGACCCTCCTCATATGTTGTTTGTAGTCATGCTACAGGATCAAACAACTACACATGTCTCCTAGCTGACTGGAGGGGTCGATAGATGTCCAGCATAGGACCTCGGGTCTACACATCAGGAACGACCTCTCCAAGTTCCTAGTGGATGAAGCTCAACTACTCGGCTACACTCTTTGCAGGCACAAAACATGTCACGTCTGTATCCATCATGTCCAAAAATATCTACATCTATATGTATACAAATAAAAGACTAAAGGACATCAACTGAAACTACAAGTACATACCAGGATCTCCCCTCTACCAGTCTGGATCCTGCGGAGGAACACTACGACACGATCCCTCCACAGTCACTACTACTATTGGTCATGCTCGTGACGTGGCTGGCAGTGCAACTGGCGATGGTGGAAGAGCCCTAGCCGCTGATACAGCTTGGTCTGGACTCACACTCTTTGTCTATTATCTTTGTTGTGGCCTCTTGCCCTCATTTCTCGTAAAGGCCTAGTCGTCATTGTCTCCCCCTAGAGATTCGACGTCTCCTCCATCTGCATCTAGCGAAAAGATTGGTGTCGACCCTACTCTGCTCCACCATCCTGTGAACTCTTATGTGACTCTAACATCATCTATATCTAGTTGTGGGGTGATGTCATCATCATCACTCCCTTGCAGAATGTGTTGTACATCTCTGAGGGTAGGACGGGGCAAGTCCTGAGGTTGCAATGCACTCCTAGCTGATCGTGCGTAAGTAGGAGAAGCAGGTGGAATAGTTTGCACCTATCCAAAATGCCGCATGCATCACTGCCAATAGTACGACATCACCACGTGGTCCCGGCGGTCGAGTAGGAAATGGTCTCTCTACATCTGTGGGAGTTATGTGCGGTATGTGGCCTAAACCCCCATGTATCGGTATGACTGCCAGATCATGTCTATGATCCTAAGCTAGACGACGGTGACCCTCCAGTAGGTGAGGTCCCCCATCTGCCATCCTCTATGTCGTAGTGGATACTCGTGTGCCCGTGGCATGTCTAGGGGCATCGGTGTCGGAAATCCAACTGGTCCCATGCAAGTGATGTGCTTGAAAGCCCAGACCTATAGGAGAGTGCAAATTGTGAGGCTGTGGAACTCATGGTGCATGTACCAAGAGAGCTCATAATATAAACAGTCCAACATACTGTGAACCCATGCATACACCATCTGCCTCTCCTCCATCTCCCGGATCAAAGGGACAAAACTTGCAATCAGCTCTGAACCATGATCATCTATCAATACCCATCGTGTGATGGTAGTGATCATGATGCATCGTATAAATGGAATCAACACTCATCCCTAGTCCAACACTCATAGGTATATGTGTCTTGTGGCATCTACCCTCTGCCCCAGGGCCTACTCCTGTTGTATGCCCAGCTCCGCTGCAGAAAGGGTTCTTGGTGACACTCGCTCCCCCCAGATAGGAAGTTGTAGGATGTGGTAGACATTGATCAGTGTCACTATCATCTCTCTTGTGGGTAGCTAGAATGACATGGTGTTCATGTCCCACCTCTCCATCAATGCCCGTAGAATCAGGGCTTGGAACTGAAAATTGGGCAACATGTATGTCCACCATAACCCTACTCTATGGAGGATTCATCTATCGGCAGTTGACAACTCATCTGCTTGACTCCACAACATCTGCAACTGGTACCCCACTATATGCTCCCACATCTTGGGCAATGGCTGCACGTAAACAATTTTGCATTAGTTCCAGTTCCTCTTTATTAGTCAATGCTTGCGCGCCCAGAAGACGGCATCGCGTCTTCTTGACTCCGGCGCCCTTTTAGGATGACAACACGTTGTCTGGATGAACATGCCCATCTAAGACAAAGGCACGCAAACTAGATGACAGTACGTCCTAGGGACGCCTGCACAGCCATCTGAATAAAATGCTCCAAAAAAGCAATAAAAATACAAAACAAGGCATGTTTCAAGTCGTACCTGGTCGAGCTCACTACCCTGCTTGACCGCGGTCTGCAACTCCTTGATCCTACAAGCCCTAAGCTCTTGTCTGCATGGCATTTATGATAAGAATCTATGCAAATCTCAACTAGAACCCCTATAATGAATAGTAACAATGACCCTTCTTGGGGCCCACTTTCGAGTATATAGCCTTATTTTTGCCCGAAATGGCTTTTGCCCATTTTTTGATAATTTTGGCTTGTTTTCCTTCCTAATTTCCCTGCCTTACTAGGGGAAAACATGAGGGGGAATATACCCGCCTTCATCTAATTTTTCTCTTCTATCTATACTAATTCTCCTTAAGCACTCCTCTCACTGAAGTAGCTTCCTTTGTTTTCTGTGCTGACAACTTTTCTAAAATTGTAGTATGGAATTTGTCATACCAAATATTGGGTTGCCTTGTGGATACTTGGGGGAATTTCTCGTGATCACTAACTAGACCTCTATGGTTTCTACTATATCCTTTTTGGCTAAGTATTTATTGCATCTACTGCATTTATTGCACTGCATGAACTTAACGAATATATCTTTCCAAACTACATTAGTGTGATGATCCCTATAGCTGATCAATCCACTAAAGTGGGGGCAAAATGTAGTGTCCTAAAATGCACCTAGTGCATTTATGACATTGACACATGACACCTAGTGCATTTATGATGCTTCTATGACCAAAATCATATTATTTTGGCATAATGGGCTCAAACGACAAAGTGCTTCGAAATGCCTTGAAAACCCCTTTGGGCCTACTTTTGGATGGACGGAAGCATGACGCGGGATGTCCACACGTTGCACTAACATCCTGAAAAGCTGGTGGAATCTTCAACCTAGTAGATATTTGGACGTTGGCCAACACTTCCTTTGGCTCGTGTTTCACCGTAACAGCTCTCCACACCTCTTTCGAGTTTAAAAAACCCTTCCTAGCTCATTTTGAAGGGTTCCCATCTTGGGTTTGTGGCTCTTGGCTCTTATTGTGCTCTTGATATCACATTGCTCTCTTCACTCTCTTGGACTAACACTACCAATATCAAGCTACAACCATCTTGTGGTGGCTCTTACCAACAAACACTATCGTGGGCTTTGTCATGCTTGTATCTTCAACAAAGAGGGGTTTGGCTTGACACCTCATCTTCTCTTTTTTCCATTTTCTTTACATGCAATGAGTTCTTTGTATTGTTGATTGTATCTATTATCTAGGTGCATTCATTATTTCCAATATTTAATGCATGCAATAGGGGTTTTCTTCCATTAAGCGTAGCATAGATTCTATTTGCATATTTTTTATTTTCCAATTTACCAAGTTTCCAATTTATCTATCTAGTTGTTCGTGGCAGTGGAAACACCTAAACGGGGGTTTGACTGAGGCAGGCCCCTATACAACCCCAACAATTTTCCCCGTCTCAGTGTGTGGAAGTGACGTATAGGTTCCGCTTGCAGGCTTCTTTTTGGACTTTTCCCTATCTGTGGGTCGTACAGACTACAACGCATTGCGCTGGTGTCTGTGCCCCGTGCTGGCATATGAAACCCAAGAGCTCCCCAATTGGAAGGTATAATCTTCTTTCAACATTGTATCATCCTATAAATTCAATTTATGTGTATTTATTTTTTTGAATTATAATCTTGTTATTTATCTTTTATAGCATAGTTAGTGTAGTTATTTCTTATCCCCTAGCTCATCTTAGCGCTAGTTCAAAGACATAGTAGTGGACTCATTTTCCTTCTAAGATTCATCATCTTGGAGGGGGTAAATCTCCTCCCCTACAATAAGACATTACAAGATTTCTCTTTGCAAACAAGGTTGTCTACTTAGTCCTAAGTGTGATGATCTCTATACATACATAATCACACAAATTGATGCAATCAACACTTTAACAACTCACTAAAAAACACACGTGGACCACCTCAAAGGTTCCCTTGACTCTCCAAGCCTTCACAAGCAACTGTAGAGAATAAAACACTGCCAACTGGAGCCCCAAAAAGCTTGTCGATAAGTTGTAAAGACTATGAAACCCATAGAGGACAAGGGTGCCTACCCAAGACACTATCACACTAGGAGGACACTAGCACATCATACTAGAGTCTTGTGGTTTCATTGTATTCCACTGAGTGTGCTAGTGGTCAAATTGTTCACTATCCCAACAGCCTTGCACCCACACTATTGCCCTCTAGACACCCATTTGTCTTGACCAGTGGGTTAATCGAAGCTAGGGATTTATCTCCTAGATATCACATATACTTGGATTATATTAAAGGTGACCATGATGCTATAGGAACATCAAAATTCCAAAAAGGATCATGGAGGAAGAGTATTAACTAACTCCCTCGAACACTAGACAACACTAAGAAGAAAAGGAGAGGATGAAGAGGTTCTTAATGACCTCGCCAACATCCTAAACTCCACCCTAAGTAAGGACACACAAGAACATGGAATTACAACACCTTTCCACATTCACAACACTAAACAAGACACTCTTAAAGGGTCTCAAATGAACCCAAAATGACTTGAACAACATGAAATGATAGAAGAAAGTATGACAACCTTAATAGGGGACTAAAACGCCCTTAAAGTTCAAACACAACTAGGTCTATTTTAAGCCCAAAAGAAGATTCCTATTTACATATTCCATACTCAAATATAAGCATCATAATTAATATTCAAGCAATCATACTTGGCACCCAGACACATAATCAAATAATCTACACTATCATAATTCAATATCACTTACAATTACATCTATCTCAATAAGGAAATCAAATATGCATGATTACAATTACATCATTTAAGCACTTGTTAGTCCTCCCTACTTTCATTAAAATTTCAATTCGAAGGTGGTCCTTTGATGTTTATTTTCCCTTTCAATCATTTATTTCTTCCCTTTGAACCTGGGTCATTGAACCTTTCCTTAGTTCAAAGTTCAATTTCAAAGCACACTTTAAAAATTTGTCTTTGCGGCTTTGTTGAAATTTGTATTGAACTTGAAATTTTGAACCATTTTGGTTCAAGGTTCAAGGTTCAAAGTTGATCATGCATCGATTATGTCTTTTCTTGTCCATTGTCCTTTGTTTTGTCATGGAGACTATTTTATGTTTTGTTCTGTGTTATTTTTCAATATTGAACTTGAACCTTTTGGTTCTTGGTTCAAGGTTCAAAGTTCAAAATTCATAGTCTGAGGCTTCATTTATAAATAGTGTGTATATCATAGAGGGAAAATGGCAGTGGGAAAGGAGAATATTCTGGGAAGTTTGGAATGTTAGTTTCTAATTATGGCAAGCAATCATGGTAATTCGTGTGTTATGTGATGGAATGACCTGAAATAAATACATATCGGTTATACATCAAATTAGGTGTCAACTCACACGAGCTTACTTAATTAGTATAGCTAGCTAGGATTTGAGTGTTTTTTTGTCCATTTTTGTTGCAAAAAGCTAGAAATCTTTCTAGTACCATCTCAATAGCCATGAAAGATAGGAAAGTCGGAGGTATTGTATCTGCATTCAGAAGGTTTCTGAGAATTTGTTGTCAAAATCAGGTTTGTTTCAATTGTTCATTCTTCTATTGTATTTACTTGTTCTAGAAGCTAGTTGTTGTTTGTTCCCTTTATTGTGTAGAAGAATTCATTTCATTCCTGAAATTATTTGATAAATATGAGAGCGGCCATCATGAGGCCAACTCTATCGAATTTGGGGCACACTTCTTACTTAGTTAGCTTGCTTCCAGAGATGGGTGATACTTCATTAGCACAGGAAGACCTCTCTAATTTTCTTGAGAGAGTTAAGAACCCAGCCCAAAATTTTATGATGGAGAAAATTATAAGGAGTGGTTTGGTTGAGGCTGTTGCATTTCCCATCGTTGCACCATGCTCGAAGCTAGTTTTAGAATGTATGAACTGATATGATGCAGAGCATAGGTGTATCAAGGACATTAATGGTGAAGTGTTATTGAAGATAGAAAGGGAGACCATAATAGCAACTATGGGCATTGCTCATAAGGAGCCATATGAAGATTGGACCATTGGCACTTTATACTCCTTTTCTGAGAAGAAGAGCACTTACAAAAGTGTGATTCCCAGGAACTGGTTATTGAAAATTCAAAAAGGAGGTTCCAGGTTAGCAAGGCCACTCACTAGAGAGCATTTCATAATAGAGGTACGGGACATTGTTGTTCTGTTGAATAGATTGAAAGGAAATGCCCATGCCTTTTACTGGGAAGACTGGATGTATTTCTACATCCAAGGCATGTTGAACGGAAGCACCTACCTAGATTGGGGACAAGTTGTTGCAGAGAGATTGCATGAGAGTTTAAATAAATTTATGGGGATGAGTGGTTTCTATATGTCTTCATACTTGTTTTATATGCTTGCTTGCACCTGAGATTGGAATGGCTTATATCATGAAATAATACTGCCAAGTATGAGGCCTTGCTATTGGGATTAGCTGAAGTGAAGAAATTGGGAGTAAAGTTGTTGCAAGTTAAGGGAGATGCAGAGTTGATTGTGAAACAAGTCAGAGGGTTGTTCAATGTAAAGAATGATAGATTGAGGCACTGCTGAAATAGAGTCTAGGATGAAATTGAGGGTTTTGATGCATTTTCTATTGAAGCTATCCCTAGAGAACCAAATTCTAAAGTTGATTCTTTGGCAGTATTAGCTTCCCTATTGATTCCTCACCCTGAGTTTACAAATGATACCTATCAAGTGGAATTGATATATAGACCTAGTGTACCTGATAATTCAGAATTTTGGCAGGTTTTTGGGAATGACAAGCAAATCAACAACTTCTTGCATTGTGTAGAAATATTCACTACCACCTTCTTTGAAGGATCAAATGTTGAATGTAAGGAGTTTTCACTAGAACTAGGTCAAGAAATGAATGATGGGGTAATACAACTAAAAGGAAATAATATTCCTAAAGGGTTGGTCTCTTTAGAATGTCTCTTTGATCGTCATGATGTCTTTAAGAAGAGAAAAGATGAATGAATTCCTGCAATCCAAGATGTTGGTGGTTATGAAAGAGTTAATATTGGAACTGAGGAGGATCCAAAGTATGTTAATCTAGGAAAATGTTGCACACCTGCGGAGAAAGAAAGGTTCATAAGTCTCTTGCTGGAATAGAAAGACATTTTTGCCTGGTGCTATGATGACCTGAAGAACTTTAGGGAAGGAAAATTTAAACATCATATTCCTTTGAAGCCTGGAACAAGCCCTTTCTGGCAGAAACTTAGAAATTTTAACCCCAAAGTAGTTGAAGCTATATTTTAGGAGGTAGAAAAAATGTTGAAAGCTAGAATCATATATCCTATTCACCATTCTACCTGGATAGCCAACATTGTCCCAATTCGTAAGAAAAATGGAGAGATAAGAATTTGCATGGACTTTAGGAATTTGAATCAAGTCAGCCTCAAAGATATATACCCATTACCTGCTATGGATCATATTCTACAGGCAATCTCTGGTTCAGAAATGATGTCTATGCTTGATGGTTTTTCTGGTTATAATAAGATTAGTGTTTTAGAAATCGACCAGCATAAAATTGCTTTCATCGCTCCCTGGGGCACCTTTGCCTATAACAGGATGCCATTTGATCTGATAAATGCAGGGACAACTTTCCAGAGGGCTATGGACTTGTCTTTCGGCCATATGAAAGATAAGATAATTGTTATATATCTTGATGATCTAACTCTCTTCTCGAAGAGGAGAAAACATCACCTAAGAGACTTAAGGCAAGTATTGCAAAGATGTCGGAACATGGAGTCTCATTGAACCCAAAGAAATCAATGTTTGGGGTTATAGAAGGAAAATTACTTGGTCACGTCATCTCTAAAGATGGAGTTAAAGTGGATCCTGGGAGAGTAAAGGCAATTCAGCAGTTAAGTTTACCATCGAATAGAAATGCAGTCAGGTCCTTCTTTGAGCAGGTGAATTTTCTGAGAAGATTTGTTCCGGATTTTGCAAAGACCACAAGGCACATTGTAAACCTAATGAGTGAAAAGCATGTATTCAAATGGAATGAAGAGGGGAAGAAATCATTTGAATCAATAAAAGAAGCTATAGCTCAAGCACCTATTCTTGTTAATCCAGATTTCAAGAAAGATTTTATTATCTATTGTTATGCTTTAGAACATACTATGTCAGGGATTTTGTTACAAAAGAATGAAGAAAATGAAGAAGTTCCAATATCTTTTATGAGTGTTCCTCTCAAGAAACATGAATTGAAATTGTAGTCACATAAATCTGTCCACTTAATTAAATGAATATTTAATATTTATTTGATTATTTAACCATCAATTAATAATTAATTAAATTAATATATTTAATTAATTCATCTTAACCCTCTTCTCCTATTAATTAAATAAATTATTCAATTTATTTGATTTAATTCACTTAACCAAATTTAGACCATTAATTAAATAAATAAATCATATTTATTTAATTAAATCTTCTCTCACATTTAAATAAATTAATATTTATTTAAATCCCACCTCTCACATTTAAATAAATTAACATTTATTTAAATCACCTTTATCCTCTACCCACTTGCATTTTCCTACAAATGCAAGTTGCACAATTATTTTAAATAAATAATTTATTTAAATCACCTTTATCCTCCACCCACTTGTATTTTCCTACAAAAGCAAGTTGCACAACTATTTTAAATAAATTATTTATTTAAAATCCTATTTATCCTCACCCACTTGAAACCTTTAATGGTTTCCTTTAAAGTCTTCAAACTTGATGGCTTTAAAGTCTTCAAACTTGATGGCTTCCTTCTATAGTCTTCTTAAGCCTTTAATGGTTTCCCTTAAAGTCTTCAAACTTGATGGCTTTAAAGTCTTCAAACTTAATGGCTTCCCTTAAAGTCTTCTTAAGACTTTAATGGTTTTCCTTAAAGTCTTCAAGCCTTTAATGGTTTCCCTCAAGTCTTCAAGCATTTTAATGCTTTATCTTCCTTTTTCTCATTTAAATAAATTAATATTTATTTGAATATTTATCCAAATGCAAATTACACCATTTAATTGAAATAAATGATTTTATTTTAATTGAAAATACCAAAATTCCTCCCACTTGCATTTTCCTACAAAATCCACTTGCATGCCTAAACCCCTTCTAGATTCTTCTAAACCTTTCCTAATTAACCTAATCCATTCCCTAAATATTGTCACATTCCTAAGCAAATTGGAGTCACTTCTCAAAGACTCCAAAGTCTTTGAAAAGCAATTAATGCTTTGTGTGTTCAACAAATTAACCTCTAAAGTCTTCCAAACCACTTATGGCTCTTACATAACCATTAATGGTTAATTCCACTTGCACCCATGGTTAAGGACTTTGACCCCTAACTTAACCCTCATGTAACCCATGTGTCTCTTCAAAGCATTTATTTCTTTGACTAGGGTAACCATCATGTCCCCTCAAGCATTTAATGCTCCTTATCTCTCCTCTCAAGCCTCCTCATGGTGACACTTGTCAACATGGGATTGGGTTGAAATTCTCACATGGATTGAATATCTTTCAATCCTAACCCTTGTTAAGATTACTCAATCTTAACCCTTCATTTCCCCATTTCTTCTATAAATGGAACCCTTCTCCTCAAGAAAAAAGGAAGCATTAGAGTATTGTTGTTATACTGGCATTAGCATAGAGCTTTCTCATAGCATCACTATCTACACTTGCATAGCATTTTCTTATCATATTCAACTATCTTGAATCTCCATATGGCATCCATGGCTAGTGCTAAAAGCTAAGAGCTACACTCATTTGGGACTTGGAGAGGAGAGGAACAAGGGAGGAGCAACTATGAGCATCTTGATTAGCTATTTTATTTTATGTTTATATGCTTTCTATTTCATGCTTAATATCTCTCTTGATATGCCTGTTTAGGATAATCTTTTGTTGCTAACACTAACGTTTGTTTCTTGTGCTCTTGTGTGTGTTGCCATCAAACAGATTTTCTAATCCTTTTTGCAGAGCATCAGAAATATTCATTGATGGAAAAACAAGCATTTTCTATTGTGAAAGTTGTAAAACAATTTAGGTACTATATCCTTCATTCTCATGGGATAGTTTATGTGTTGCATTATGTTGTTAAGAGAATTTTAACACAATAGGATATAGGAATGAACAATAGAGCCTCATGGGTGTCTAAGATACAAGAGTTTAATCTAGACATTAAACCAACAAAATTGTTGAGAGGACAAGGTTTGTGTAAGTTAATTTTTGAAAGTAAAAATGAAATGAATGAGGAATTGCCCTTAGTCTTATATGTTAGACTTCAATACTCTTGTTTGTAGACGTTGCATATTACCTGACTTATGGAGACTATCCAACACATCTCTCTCTGAGAGAAAAATGGAATCTAAGATTAAAGGCTGCTAAATATGTTATTTTTGATGATGTGTTGTACAAAAATGGGTTGGATGGAACTTTCTTACGCTGTGTGGATTAGTTGCTTCAGGAGTCACTGTTGAAAACCTTTCATGATGAAGCCTGTGGTGGTCATTTTTCATCAACATTAGCTGCCTATAAAATCTTGAGAAATTGTTATTATTGGCCAGGTATGTTTAAGGATTCATACACTTGGGTAGCTAAGTTTGAAAAGTGTAAGTTATTCACTAGGAAGCCACAACTTGTAGTGTTACCTCTCAGACCGGTAGTTATTGATGAATCGTTTAAATAGTGGGGTTTAGATTTTATAGGTCCATTGTCACCTACTTCAAGTTTCGGACATACACACATACTGACGGCCACAAATTACTTCACCAAATGGGTCGAAGCTATTCCAGTGCGGAAGACAACTTCTGAGGTTGTTTGTAATTTTCTTAAAGAAAACATTCTAGTTTGTTTTGGGGTTCCTCAGAAAATTGTGGTTGATAATGCAATTAACTTCTCTTCTACTGAGATTTCATTATTTTGTTATGATCATAGGATTTCTCTTGCTCACTCTTCAAATTATTACCCTCAGGGTAACGGCTAGGTGGAGTCAAGCAATAAAAATTTGATAAATATTATGAAGAAGCTGGTGAGTGAAAACTTCAAAGACTGGCACAAAAGATTGTATGAAGCTCTCTGGGTGGATTGCACATCTCCAAAAAGAGCCATAGGGATGCCACCTTTTGAACTAGTGTATGGCATGGGGGCTTAAGTGTCACTTCCCTTAGAACTTGCAGCCTCAAAGTTGCAAACAGTTATTGAAGATGCATATTTTCAAGATTCTCTGGAGAACAGGATTATGCATTTAATGAGGATTGAAGAAGAAAGAGATAAATTAGTTTATCAGATTATAGAGCATCAAATGTGGGTCAAGAAAATATTTGACAAGAGAGCCAGGCCACAAAAATTTATGCTGAGTCATCAAGTTCTTCTAGTCATTATGGAAAGGACCATTTGCAATTCAAGAGGTAAAAGACAATAATTATTTCAAGCTAGCATATCAAGATAGTAGTGTTCTTCCCCTGACCTATAATGGGCAGGATTTGAAATTATATCAATTGTAAGAAGGAATCCCCTACAAGTCTTGTACATAAGTTTTATTGTGTTCGGTTTGTTGTTTCGGTTTTGTTTTGTTTTTGTTTTGGTCCTTTTGGTTTAAGGCTTATTTGAGAAACCAGAGATCCTGGGGTTCATGTCCTGGTCCCTTGCCGTCCTAGTCCCCATGCAGAGCCAATGTTAGTCCTCCCTATTTTCATCAAAGTTTCAATTCAAAGGTCATCCTTTGATGTTTATTTTCCCTTTCGGTCATGCATTTCTTCTCTTTGGACTCGAGTCATTGAACCTCTCCTTAGTTCAAAGTTCAAGTTCAAAGCGCACTTTAAAAATTTGTCTTCCCGGCTTTGTTTCATGGTAAAGACAAGCGCTTTGTTGAAATTTGTATTGAACTTGAACTTTTGAACCATTTTGGTTCAAGGTTCAAGGTTCAAAGTTGATCATGCATCGGTTATGTATTTTCTCATCCATTGTCCTTTGTTTTGTCGTGGAGATTGTTTTATGTTATGTTCTATGTTATTTCTCAATATTGAACTTGAACCTTTTGGTTCTTGGTTCTTGGTTCAAAGTTTGAAATTCATAGTCTAAGGCTTCATTTAGAAATGGTGTATGTATCATGGAGGGAAAATGGCGGTGAGAAAGGATAATATTCTGGGAAGTTCGGAATGTTAGTTTCTAATTATGGCAAGTAATCATGGTAATCTGTGTGTTATGTGATGGAATGACCCAAAATTAAATGCATGCTGGTTATACATCAAATCAGGTGTCAAATCACACAAGCTTACTTAATTAGTATGGCTAGTTAGGATTTGAGTGTGATTTTGTCCATTTTTGTTACAAAAAGCTAGCAATATTTCTAGTACCTTCTCAGTAGTATTGCAAGCAAGGAAAGTCGAAGGTATTGTATCTGCATTTAGAAGGTTTCTAATAATTTGCTGTTGAAAACAGGTTAGTTTCAATTGTTCATTCTTCTATTGTATTTACTTATTCTGGAATCTAGTTATTGTTCGTTCCCTTTGTTGTGTAGAAGAATTAATTCCATTCCTGAAATTATTTGATAAATATGAGAGGGGCCATCATGAGGCCAACTCTGCCAAAATTGGGGCGCACTTCTTGCTTAGTTAGCTTGCTTCCAAAGATGGGTGATACTTCATTAGCACAAGCAGACCTCTCTAATTTTCTTGAGAGAGTTAAGAAACCAGCCCAGAATTCTATGATGGAAAAAATTGTAAGGAGTGATTTCATTGAGGCTATTGCATTTCCTGTCACTGCACCATGCCCGAAGCTAGTTTTAGAATGTATGAACCGGTATGATGCAAAGCACAGGTGTATCAGGGACATTAATGGTGAAGTGTTGTTGAAGATAGACAGGGAGACTGTAATGGAAGCTATGGGAATTCCTCATAAGGATCCATATGAATATTGGATGATTGGAACTTCATACTCCTTTTTTGAGAAGAAGAGCACTTACAAAAGTGTGATTGTCAAGAACTGGTTATTGAATATTCAAAAAGGAGGTTCCAGGTTTCCAAGGCCACTCACTAGAGAGCATTTCATAATAGAGTTATGGGATATTGTTGTTCTATTGAATAGATTGAAAGGAAATGTCCATGCCTTTTACTGGGAAGACTAGATGTATTTCTATATCCAAGTCATGTTGAACGGAAGCGCCTACCTAGATTGGGGACAAGTTGTTGTAGAGAGCTTGCATGAGATTTTAAATAAATTTGTGGGGATGAGTGGTTTCTATATGTATACATACTTGTTTTATATGCTTGCTTGCACCTAAGATTGGAATGGCTTACATCATGAACCCTGGATTGATGGAATAAGGGTATATGAATACTATCCTCACCTGCAGGAGTAGAGATATGCAAAAAACTTCATGAGATGGAATGACATTTTTGTAGGAAGATTGGTTCATAATATGTAGGGTAATAAAAATAGGACATTGTAGACATAAGAAATGGAATTCATTAGTATTTATGGTAGTTTCTTTATCCAGTTTTCTCAGTTCACATTTATTAGAGTTGGTGGCTTTCAGGGTGAACCTGTCAAGTTACCTAGGTATGCTTTGGATAGCTATGAATAATTGAAGTCAGTCAACAGCTAGATTATATTGATAAGAGAAGTGAAGGAAATTTTGGGGTGTTCTTTCCAGTAGAGCTTGGATACTATAGTTGTAGATCAGTTTCAGATGCCTTGAACCTTGAACTTGAATTCAAGAAGTTCAATCTGCAATTGTATGTTGCTAGACATAAATTTTACAGTCGAAGGTTTTCTATAGAGAACTTAAATGTTGATGATGGTTTTTGTCATGAACCTTAGTTAGAATATTATTGGGAGAACTGTGGTGATGGATTTGAAGTTAGAAGAAGATTATGGTCGAGGTTCGCAGTTCAACAAATTGTGGCAATGGGTTTGTCCATGAATGTTTCTGATGTGCAAGAAGATGAAGGAAAAGAAGTTGTTGATCCTGAGTTTGAGGAGAGGATATAGGGGCAGCCTATTCTAGAGGTTGATTGGGATAGGAAAGGGGATGACAACATTTAGGCCAGAACCTTCAATGTAATCAAACGAACAAAAAGATGGCTGAAAGATTGTCCTTTTGGACAATAGCCCATATCTGCACCTAAGAGTAAAAAAATTGGTTGAACTCATGCAACTTCTCAAGCATCTCTTTATCCTTCTGACATTGTTATTGATATTGTAGGTAATGAGAAATAGAGGATGAAGAAAACCAAAATTGAAAATTTAGGAGAATCTTCTCTAGGTTCTGCCTATGCTTGTGTCACCAGATCTCATAGTAGGAAAAGTAGTCAGAAACTCCTTGCAAGTTCACTTGTAGATTTTGATTCTGAAGAAGAAACTCACAGAGAAATGGATACTCAAATGCAGGACAAGCTCATTACAGGTGTTTCTAATAAAGGAAAAGAAATCCAAGAAATTGAGGATTCTATGAAAACCATGGCTATTGTCACTACTAACCAGCAATCACCACCACCCAGGGAAACATCTATTGTTCCCAAATGGTTAAGTGCTTTGCTTACCAAGAAAAGGAATGTAATTCCCATCTCAATCCCAAAGGAGGACATGGCCAATAAATGTCTGGGAAGAACATCAAAGTCCAAGAGGCTTAAGACTGAAGTGATGATTGATGTGGATGACCAAATAGGACCTTGGATTGCAAAGGTGGCTAGACCCCCAACAGACAAAGATGCACAGAATATCATTGAGACGGACTTTGTCATTGAAAAGATTGACTTAGTGGTGACCTCTCATGATGTAGATGCTAAGCATTTGGGGACTTCCACTAAAATAATTCTCACAAGAACTTGGAAAGATGAAAAGGATAAAAATGAAATGAAGAAGATCGTAATGCAAATGGTTCAATACATCAATGCTACACAAGACCCTAACCCTCAATTTCTTTCTCAAGTTCCTTTGCCATTTGATCCAAGATCCCCTATGAACCGGAGACTGCTTGATCAGGTTCAAGGAAGCCGAATGGTTGCATATGTCTTCAGTGAATGGCTAGAATCAATTGCCCAGCAAGGAACTAGCTACATTTCTGATTTGGTCAAGGTGTTTTAAAATGCAGATTTTGTAGGTAAGGAGTTGCAAACGGATATAGTTTCTTGGAAAAAAGAGAAAAGTAAGTGGGTGTTTGTATTGAAGAAAATGAGGGATACACAGAGGAATGGAGTAATGAATTTCTTAGCAGAAAATCTGGTTCATGGTCTTGATGACAATGTACTTTTCATGTGCAAAGAGAATATTGAGTGGAGAAATTTAATTATTGAACAAGGACATGAGGAATCCATTAAGCTTTTAAAGGAGTTAAAAGAACTAACTAATACTATGCAGAAAGACATGAAATGCATAAATCTTCAACTCCTAAAAGAAGATAAGCAGATGCTTGAGGACTCATCTAATATGATTCAATCTTTCAAAGATCGAGTGCAACAAATCCAAGAAGCAAAATCCTTGACAATAGATGATTTCTCAAAAATTGCAATAATTGAATCTATGTTAGTGGTTTTCTTTGATCATCTTGAGGTGCATAAGGGTAAGGTAGTACAGGTGAGCAAAAAGAAAGAAGTGTGGAAGTAGTGAATTCTACATATCGATCTTCCACATTATCAGCTTATTCTCAACTTCTTCTCAGCTCACTTGGAATGGCGAAATATTCAAAGCACCCCTTTGTCGCAAGACAAACAGGTGGAGGTCACGTCATCTGTATGAGCTTGATTTGCATCACTGTTGCTCGCGAATTATGTCCCTTTTCCTATTTAGTTGTTGTTTTCCAGTTTTTAAGATAAACTTCTTTAACTCTCGTGAAGAGTTAATCTTTTTACTCTTCTTCAAATGTAACAAACTATCATATCTTGGTGGCTATATATACTTGATTAAAAGCCTTGTCAAAGGCCCGAGAATTTTTGGGTTAAGATAGAACATAAAGCTTTATCTTCTTTTTAGCAATATTATGTACATTGTAAAAGAAAGGCAATTTTGTCTATGAATAAAGTTGCAGCATTTTTCGCTTTATAAATCTGTGTGTTTATGAATTGTAATGTGAATCTCTGTGAGGATTTGATTAAATTGTGGAATTTGCTATCTTTCTAATGTAGTGTACCTGAATGTGTGAAAGGAAAACTTTTTAAAATTGTCTATATTGCCAATTAGAAAAATGAAAGTTTGTGAGCTTTAAGAACAAATCTGTACTTTAAAATAATGTAGTGTTCATTTTGTGTTGGCATATGAATGCTTAAATACCTTTAATACATTTTGGTAAAAAGTGTACATGAGAATTGTCATAATTTAAGCTGATTGAAAATCATTCTTGGGGAGTTGTACCCGTATATAGAGGTTAAGTATTTAAGAATTTATCCAATTGTTGGTGTGTTTTTGTCTTTTGTTTATGGGCATGTAGAAGTCAAAGAATCAGAATGTGTAAAAGGCTAATCTATTAACCAACAGGGCTCAATGTCCAATCAATATACAAATTACTTTTCAATGGATCCATGAATGAAACTAAGAGAGAAGACTCCATTGAGCATGTTGAGTCTAATATCCTTTGGACTTCAATGGTGGTATAGATGTTACTACTTATCAAATTGCCATTAGTTTTTATATTCAAAGTCATACTATATATTCTAGTCGGTTAGCATTACCGAATCATGCAGTCAGTACACACAGAGAAGTCGGTATGAACAGTCTACTCGGTTATAGAAGAAAGCAGTCACAGAACGCAGTATTCATCGAGCTATTTACCGAGTATCTTTTTATGGCTACCGAGCAGTAAAGTTAACACACCAAGTTGATATTCATCGAGTGAAACGTGTTACCAGATACATTGAACCTGGACATGCACATGAAAACATGTTACAAGATCAAGGCACATCTAATCGTTATTACATTGGAAATTGCACTAGAAGATTGTGTATGATTGCAAGGTCAATCTAACCAATGAAATATTTTGTTTAGTTATTCATTTGAGGAATCTTGTTTGTAAGATCAAAGCAATGAATTAGATCACCGCTTTAAGAGATCTATTTATACAGCATGGGAAGAGAGGATGTATGTGTGTGTGTGCGTGTATGTATGAAGGAAGACTGTTACAGAGACATAGAGAGGTCACCGAGAAGGTTATCAGAGAACAGTCGAAGAACAGAGTAAATAGAAGGGTTTACTGAGTTACAATATGGGTTACCGAGGTATGCTATAAGCAAGGTAATCTTATTCTGAGCACATAGAATCTGCTATAACATTTCAGATGTAAAGTTGCAGATATTTGTAATGATTTTATTGTAATATTGTGAAGTTGAAAGAGAAACCTTTAACAGGGTAAAAGACTCTAACCAAGTCTATAAATTGTAAATCCTCTAACCAGGTGTAGCATTCAGATTAATGTTTTAAAATCCTTTAACAAGGTAGAACTAACAGATCTTGTTACTCCTAACAGGGTAAGCTATCAGAAATAGCTAAATGTAGCTCTAACCGAGCAATCTTTATTATTGTAGTAGTGAAGTTGTGGGTGCCATCCCCACCGCAATTTTTCTCTCTAACCAAGAGTTTCTGCATAACCAAAATATATGTGTTATGGAGTGAATCATGTATGATTGTTATCTGTTTGTTTTAACTTTATTTTATGTTACTGCACTATTCTATTTATGAATAACAGTAAGGTTATTATTGAAGAAAAGCTTTGAAGTACTAATTCACCCCTCCCCTCTCAGTACATTAGCTTTCCATATTGGGCCTAACAATTGGTATCAGAGCTTGAATCTTGGAAAAGGGTTTAACTACCTAAAGAGAAAGATCTTATCAATGGAAGGCTATAAACAATCTTAGAAGATTGTGTATCTACAAGAAGAGCTGGATCATGCAAATCAAGTAATTACACACATGCAAAGGCAAATGCAAAAAATCTTTGAAAGTAAGAAGAAGATTATCTGATGACTTGCAGGATTCTCAAGAGTTAGTGGAACAAATTGAGACATCATCTGAGAATAGTATATCTGAAGAGAATGAAGAAATGATTGGAATGTTGAAAGAAAAGAACAAAGCATTGGTTGATCAACTAAAAGCAATGAAAAGAGAACATGAAGATTTCAATACACAGATGACTGAAAATCTAGATGCATTAAGGATAGCTGAGGATAAAGAAAGAGATCTACAAAGAGAGAAACAACAACTTGAAGTCTTAGTATTTGATAAGAATGATGAAATCATAAGGCTAACTGGTATTCAACAAAATATGACAGATCAACTAGGTTATGCACATCATGAAGCAATTCTGAAGAATGATGAAAATCAAGCATTGAAACTTGAAGTATCAAGGTTGACTGGTGAACTTGAAACAAACAAGAAATCCAAAGAAACATTGAAGAAGAGTTATGAAGCATCAAAGATGTTGGATGAGCAACTAAATACAAGAAGACCCAACAAAGATGCAGGACTCGGTTACAAAGGAAAAGAATCAACCGAGAAAGGAATTCATACTACCGAGAGAGGAGAATCATCAAAGCAAGCTAAAAACAGGAATAACATCAAAAGGAAGAAGCCTATTTGCTACTACTATGGAAATCAAGGTCATACTGCCAACATATGCCAAATTAGAAAAGGTAAGCAACCAAATATCACTAAGTCCAATGGATATTGTTACAATTGCAATAAATATGGTCACACATCTAATCAATGTAGGACAAAGTTTGTTAACAACTATCAGAAGGCAAAATTCAAAGGGTTTTATAGAAACTGCAATAGATATGGACATAATACCGAGAAGTGCTGGTCTAAGCAAAAGAACTACATGCGGTATCCACACCAAGCAAACACTAGAGGTTACTGAACTCACACAGATCCTTACCGACAATATGCAGCAGTACCATGGGATTACAATACAAGGATATGGTGCGAATGTTGTGGAAGATATGGACATATTAGTGCCAACTGTTTTATAAGGTTTGGAATGAACAACTGAAGATCATGGAGAAATCCTGGTATGGCATGTTTTCATTGTCACAAAGTTGGACATTTAGCTGGAGATTGCAGAGATCAACCTAGAAGAGACACTGAAGAGATAAAAGAAAAATTCAAGATGATTTGGAAAAAGAAGGAAATCATGTCAGATGAAGAAAGCACCTTACCTACTGAGTTAGGTGCACCTATTCCAAATTAGTCAGAAAAGGTATGAAAGGACTGCATTCTCTAAAGGTTAAATCATAACAGTTCCTATTCTATTAGGTAAAAAGTCAATGCAATTAGTCAGTTTGAAATTCTATCAAAAGTACTTTACAGGAAACCTGTCAAGTCGGTGTTTATAGGAAGCCTGTCAAGTCGGTTAATGAAGGAAATTTGGTTAATCAGTTTAAAACAAAAAGGAGTAAATCGGTAAAAGGTGAACCGAGTGCATTTAATGTTTTGACCTAACTAGCACGGAGCCCGATAAGGTATTTTTGATTACTTAAAGGTATTTTCATGGTCATTTTCATTCACCAAGTTTTCAAGAGAGCAGAGCAGAGCGAATCAAGGCAATCAAACTTCATTCAGAGCGAATTTCAAGGTATTTACATCAAATCTATTCACACTGTTAAGCTGGTTTCCGATCTAGTCAAATTGCTATTATCTACCGAGTGTGAAGCGTCAATCGTTTGTAAACCCTAAGGATAGTTTGCTAAATTTTACCTAAAACCTACAATGGTGCCCAAGATCCAAGATCCCGTAGTTGTCAAAAATGTGGAGAAGCCCTCGCTGAAATATTCTTTGACTCCTAAAGCTGCCTCTGAACCGGATGACAAAACTGCATTTTCACTCATCCCAGATCGAGTCTTGTTAGTTGAAGATGTTACATTCTTCACCAAATGTCATGTTGAGGAACTCGGTCATGTTGAGATTAGTGACACATATGATGAACTTTGTACTGATGGCAAAATGGATAGCAAATTCGAGCATATCAAAATCACCAAGGAAATCATTCATGTGATCACCGGGTAACCTATCTATGATCATGCACGAGCACAGAAAATGATATCACAGAAGGAGCTAATCAATCTAACTGGAGTAGAATCTGATTACCGAGGACTGAAATTGAACAATGTCACTAATGCAGAACTCAAGTTTGCAATTAGAGTAATTGGTTATTGTTTCTTCCAATCTGCAAGGGAAAACAATGTACCATGTGCCGCAGTTGACTTGTCCTACAAAATAGTGAAGAAGGGAATGAAAGTAGATTTATGTGAAGTGCTAATAAAGAACTTGTTTGAGAACCTGAACACAATAAGGAAGCCAAAGAAGAACAACTCGGCAAATACACTGAAGTTTGGTTCACTTCTTGTATGCATGTTTTTCTACTTTGAGAAGTTCTTTCCCTCAGTCGGTAAAGTAGTTTGGGAGCTACACCGACCTATCACCCATCAAATCAATGATTTTATCAAGAAATTAGGAGATAACTTTAATGATATCATGGATGACTATTTTAGCAAATTTCAAGAGAAGATGCACAACAGGTTAAGGATTCCACCACAGCTGGTAGAAAAATATAAGGATGATATATGTTTTGAGGTAGACACTGATTATTGTTATATGAATGTTGTTGAACCAAGGACTCAATCTTTGCCACCAATGGGTTATGAGATTGACTATGATATAACACAATAGAAAATTGATGCCTATCTATCATTGCCAAGGCATGCTACCGAACTAAGATATGGAACATATGAAGAGGTGAAGGAAAAAGTAAAAATGAGCATTGTAGTACCTAAGGCTACAAGAAAAGATACAAAAATGATAAAGGTTTTATCTAAGAAATTCGGAGAAGAATCCTCCTCTACACCTGTCAAAGGCACTCTTGCTATTACCGAAGAGGAATCAGAAGCTCAAGAGGCAGCAATAACATTAAGTACCGAGTTGCCTAAGGGTAAAGTTTTGAAAAGAAAGAAACAAGACATTTCAAAGGCCCTATCGACACCACCAACAAAGAGACCCAACACTAGAGCATCAGCTGCATCACCGAGTAAGAAACAAAAGAGTGTTATTGTACCCAAGGTAACTAAAACCTACAAGAAATCCACTCAGAGACTCATTTTGGCAAAAGAGTCTAGTGATACAGAATCTGATGATGCGAACAAATTTCAGATTGTAAAAAGCAAAAAGGTAAATATTCATAGTGTTGAAAATTTTTGTGCCAATCTTAAATAATATGGTGGATTTGTAGGATTTAGATATGTTAAGTATGAGACTAGGAATAATGATGAGAAGTGACAAGTTGAAGAAGCTGTCATCTGCACACTTCTAAAGTTTTGGCTAGCTCCATTAGAACTAGTAAAGTCACTTCTGAGTGAATTATACTTACATATTGATAACAGATGGAAATATGCAATGGACTCAGAGAGACAAATAAGAGAAAGAAGTCTAGTCCATCTATTCTCTAATATGTCTGTAGCAGAAATCAAGGAGCATTTGACGACATACAATTCTAAATTTATTGTCAAACAGAGAGCCTTAAAATTGATGAATGGGCTATACATTGATGTGGAAAATGAGACAAAATCCAAGTGGTAAGAAATCTTCAAACTAAAGGATGTCGGTGAACAATCTCAAGTTGAAATTGTTGATGTCACCGAGCAAGATCCTGATGTCACCGAGCAAGGTCCAGACTCGGCTGACACTATTCAAATTGATGAAGATGTCATGGATGAAGAAGCACCGGAGCAAGAAATGATAGAAGGCACTACCTATGCAAAACTTGTATCTAGTGAATCTATTTTAGAACAAGTTTAGCCTTATCCACCGGTGAAGCCACCTGTCTCAACCGAAGCTCCTAAGGACATAGATCAAGGCACCGAAGGTCACAAGTCTAAAGTAGCAGAAGATACAACCAAATATCAGACATCTAAAGCACTGTCAAGCACTACAAATGTTACAGTTGAGACCCCTAGCATCGAGACACCCAAGGACACTACAACGGCTATAGGAACCAACCAAAATGTTGCATCTACTGAGCAACCTACCGAGGGTCAGCAAGCCTCACAAGCACTTGTCTTAGTGCAACCGACCAAAGGAAAAGAGAAGAAGGTGAGAAAGAATAGTTTCAAAATTGATTTGACTAAACCAATAGTGTTGCCCAATGTGGATATCTCAAAATTAAAAGGATAAGCACTTACCGATTTCGGTGAACTATGCAAAGCAAAGGCTGAACAGGAAAAACAATTGGCTATTCAAAACAAGAATAAAGTAATACAAAAGGTAAAGACACTACTAACAGAAATGCTACCTTCAGCAACAGTGTCAATCGATGCAGCCATCCACAATCAATTGGATGAACTCCTTACTCAAATAGAAACATCTAGAGTTGATGCATCTGAGTACTTAAGCAAGCTAAAAGATAAAGAGCTTACAGCAAAAATGATTGAAGAGGTACAAAAAGCTCTAGCTATAGGAAAAGTAAAGCTTGTCAAATTCATTGCTGAGTTGTCCCCTCAACTCAAGCATATTCTTTATTTATTTCAGAAACTTTGTGCATTTTCCTTATTCATTAAAGATATCAAGAATAAAACTGATGCAATTGAGAAAGAGATAACTGATCTCTCAACTAAGTTGACCACCAAGCCTAATTCAGTTCAGAATTTTTATACCAAGCTTCAACAGCTCATGGCTCAATAGTTAGAACTCAGAAATGAAGTGCATAAAATCAGGATGGATATAATGACCCTTCAGACATTATTCCTTCCTCGTCTCTCATCAGTATAGGAACAGATCAACAGAGCTACACGCCTATCAACTACACAAGAGGGAAGCACTCTTGATGGCTTAATATCACTATTAGCTGATATTCAAGCACAAAATTCATTAATGGAAAGTGTAAAGGATTCACTCTCAGTCGCCCTCACCGACACCCGGAACAAGTATAAATCTATTTTTGATCAGTTACCGCCCCCAGATGGAAATTAAGTTTTTGCTGTTTGTCAAAAAGGGGGAGTAATATTATAATACTACATAAGGGGAGTAATACTATATTTGGAGAGTGATACAGTTTTGGTAACACAGTTTTGAGTATTGTATACAAGCGGAGTATACCAAGCAGAATATACAGAGCAAGCAGAGCACACAAGCACAGAACTGAACTGAGCATACAAATTCAGAGTTATGTACAAAATAATGATAAGGGGAGTATATCTGCATATACTATTTCATTGACTATTGTATATATTGTCAAGTGTAGTCATTTTGCAAAGTATATAGATTTTTGAGTTATGACTTTGAAAGTAGTTTTTGTCAAACATCTCAACTAATGTCAAAAGGGGAGATTGTTACTACTTATCAAATTGCCATTAGTTTTTATATTCAAAGTCATACTATATATTCTAGTCGGTTAGCATTATCGAATCATGTAGTCGGTACACACAGAGAAGTCAGTATGAATAGTCTAGTCGGTTACAGAAGAAAGCAGTCACAAAACGCAGTATTCACCGAGTTGTTTACCGAGTATCTTTTTATGGCTACTGAGCAGTAAAGTTAACACATCAAGTTGATATTCACTGAGTGAAACGTGTTACCAGATACATTGAACCTGGACATGCACATGAAAACATGTTACAAGATCGAGGCACATCTATCCGTTATTACATTGGAAATTGCACTAGAAGATTGTGTATGATTGCAAGGTCAATCTAACCAATGAAATATTTTGTTTAGTTATTCATTCGAGGAATCTTGTTTGTAAGATCAAAGAAATGAATTAGATTACTGCTTTAAGAGATCTATTTATACAGCATGGGAAGAGAGGATGTATGTGTGTGTGTGCGTGTATGTATGAAGGAAGACTGTTACAGAGACACGGAGAGGTCACTGAGAAGGTTATAAGAGAACAGTCGAAGAACAGAGTAAACAGAAGGGTTTACTGAGTTACAATATGGGTTACCGAGGTATGCTATAAGCAAGGTAATCTTATTCTGAGCACATAGAATCTGCTATAACATTTCAAATGTAAAGTTGCAGATATTTGTAATGATTTTATTGTAATATTGTGAAGTTGAAAGAGAAACCTTTAACAGGGTAAAAGACTCTAACCAAGTCTATAAATTGTAAATCCTCTAACCAGGTGCAGCATTCAGATTAATGTTGTAAAATCCTTTAGCAAGGTAGATCTAATAGATCTTGTTACTCCTAACAGGGTAAGCTATCAGAAATAGCTAAGTGTAGCTCTAATCGAGCAATCTTTATTATTGCAGTAGTGAAGTTGTGGGTGCCATCCCCACCATAGTTTTTCTCTCTAACCAAGAGTTTCTCCGTAACCAAAATATATGTGTTATGGAGTGAATCATGTATGATTGTTATCTGTTTGTTTTAACTTTATTTTATGTTACTGCACTATTTTGTTTATGCATAACAGTAAGGTTATTATTGAAGAAAAGTTTTGAAGTACTGATTCACCCCTCCCCTCTCAGTACATTAGCTTTCCATATTGGGCCTAATAAGAGATGCCACCTAACCATGTATAACTAAAAATTTCCAATCCCTTCATGCTAGGAGATAGTAACAAAGGTTACAAGTATTCACACATGCAAAACAGTGAGGAGATATACAACACTCAATCCAACAATGTAGAATACAAAATAAAAATGTATAAAGATACATGAAATTCAAACTTGAAGTATAACATCATATCATAGGCCAATCAAGCATGGAAATCACATAGGCATCCATAAATCAACACCAAGGAGGAAGGAATAACCATCTTCTAGGTGGTACTCAACTAGAGGGCTAGGTGTTAGAAAATAAGAGAGGGGAGTGTCATCACATACCTCAAAGGGATGATTCACATTTCATTAGTTATCACTTGATTAAGTATCTCCCCACACCATGATCATGCTTACAAGCCACTTTGGTCAAGGGACACATTGGAAGCCACCTCCATCATTGGATCTAATACCTAAACTAGGCTCATCACATTCTAATGAACATGAAAAACAAAATCCAAACCAAATTCAAATAACTCATTTCCCATTTTCACAATTTTCACAAAATGAGCCAAATTTCATAAAACAAGATCCAAATTGATCCAATTCAAAATTTCATACCATAAATCCATCATTGTATATAACATTCCATCATAATTCCACACAAATTCCAATTTATATAAAAAAACTAGGTGAATAGTGAAATCTACCATTAAAGGAGCTTCAAAAACTCATTAAAATTCAAAAATCTAGAAGTACCATTTTGGTCCATAGGTACACAAAACTCCAAATCCATCATAAAATTAACATTCATCCATTCAAATAAAAATTAGACATGGCAACATTTTTATATGCCATTTTCATTGGAATTCATTCACATAAAATTATTTCCAAATTAAAATGCATTAATTTCAACTAAGGAAAGGCAAAAAGTCATAATTCAATCTATTTACAAGCATTAAAATAAATAAATAAATCAAGGAAAGACCTTGAAGAATTGAGGATCCTTCCTCAAATTTGTCCAAAATCTTCAAACTTGAAATGCATAACAGATTAAATGAATCCACAAATCCTTTGAGCATCAAAAATAAATCCATAATCCTAATCCAATGCGAAAATCCCCACAAAAGTTTCTTTCATATTCACTCCACAATCTTCATTTAAAAATTTGAACATAGGAGGGTTTTTCAAAGATCTCAATTTCAAAAATTAGCTAAGTAAAAATAAGCATTTTTTCCCTTATAAAACCAAATTGATTTTTGAAATAAAATAATAAATAAATAATATTTAAAAATTAAATCCCCGAATATCCAAATTTAACCCCAATAATAAAATGTGATGAAAATAAGTATAAATGAGTCACACATAAATTTCCAAAACATTAAATAACCATAAAATTCATTTCAACATTAAATTTACAAAAAATGGAATTTGACATAAATGTCTAGACACTCTTTATGGGTCAATCACTGAGGGGATTAAGATTTTCAAAAACATTACTGACATGGTATCTAGGGTATAACATGGTAGTAACATAGGAAACCCTACTTGAATTAAGTACGATGGGTTAGGGTTAACATATTTGGCCAATCACTCACTCTCTAGTGCTAAAAAAGAAGGCTTTCTTTTGAAGCTTGACTTATCTAAAGCCTATGATAGAGTGGACTGGGGATTTATGATGGATGTTCTCTCTGCTTTTGGTTTTAGCTCTAGAAGTATCTGTCTTATTCTGCAATTGGTTTCTTCTGCTTCTTTTTCTATCTTAATCAATGGGTCTCCTTCCCCTTCTTCAAATCCTCAAGGGGTCTCAGACAGGGGGATCCTCTATCCCCAGTTCTTTTTATTATCATGGCAAAATGTCTGGGAAGATTCATTGGAAATATTGTTGAGAAGGGAGAGTTTTGTGCATTGAATCCTTCTTCTGTGGATCAAGTTTTCTCCCATCAGCAATTTGTGGATGACTCTATTATTATGGGGAATGCTTCAGTGAAAGACTCTAGGAGTTTAAAGAAAGCATTGGATAGTTATGGGTCAGCCACCGGTCAATTGATAAATTGGTCTAAAAGCTTTGTTTATTTCATCAACACTTCAGAGAGAAGACAGATAAAAATAAGTAACATTTTGGGGTGTCAATTAGGGAATCTTCCTGCTTCCTATCTTGGGCTCCCTTTATGTCAAGTCCCTCCTGATACTTTCAAGGGTGCTCTTGTGGATAAATCTCATAGGAGGCTTGCTGGTTGGAAAGGCTCTCTTCTCACCCAAGCTAGTAAGGTTCAACTTTTGAAATATACTCTTCATAGTATTCCATTTTATGCCATCAGCCTATTCAGAATTCATGCCAAGTTTGCGGAGGCTGTTGAAAAAATTCAAAGATCTTTTCTGTGGACAAGGGTTGAGGAGAAGAAGAGAATGAATTTGATAGCATGGGATAAGGTTTTTAAACCTATAAGAAAGGGGGGTCTTAGCCTCAGAAGAATAAGAGACATGGATGAGTTTCTTATGGCTAAGCAGATATGGAGAGGTTATAACACCCAAGGAGAATGGAAAATGATATGGGACAACAAGTATAAAAGACAATACCCTACCCTTCTAAGCTTCCTCAATACCGAAGATATCCCAATTGGTTCTAATATTTGGAAAAATATTTCTAGAACAAGAGATCTAATTGCCAAAGGTGTGAAATGGAAGGTGGGGAAAGGAAACCTTATTAAATTCTGGGAAGATTCTTGGTTGCTTGATACCCCGTTGAGTGAAAGTCCTGATTGGGGTAAATTTCAGAATCAGTGTAAGGAGAAATATGGCACTATGGTGGGTGACTATTGGAATGAAGGATAGTGGAAGGAGTTATCCCATGTTGATCCCTCCCTTGGTAATTTGAACAAAATTATGAACTCCATGGTGGTGGTGGATGATGAGGATCAACTAATCTGGAAACTCACAGCAAATAGTAAATTTAATGTTGCCTCTCTATATAATTAGCATTTTTCTAAGTTGGAGAGTCCTTGTTTGGCTAAGGCTTGGGTGAAAGGCCTAATTCCTAAAATTAATATTTTTTTCTAGACTGTCCTTCAAGATAAAATTTTGACTATTGATAACCTCATAAAAAGAGGAATATGTATGCCTAGTGTTTGTTTTCTTTGTATGCAGATGAGGAAACCATTAACCACTTGTTCTTCCATTGCCTCTTCTCTACTAATATCTGGGCCAAATGTCTAGATTATTTCAATATCAGTTGGGTTTTTCCGGAATCAATCCAAGAGGTTTTTAATTATTGGCATCATCCCTCAAGAAATAAAACTATAATTTTGCTATGGAGACTGGTTTTACCCCATATTTGTTGGGGAATATGGAAAGAGAGAAATGAAAGAGTGTTTAGAGAGAAGGCATCTAAGGCTCAAATAGTTTTTGAGAAAATTAAACATCATATAGTGGAGAATATTAACATCATAGGTGGAATATCCAATCCCCAAGATCAGAATGATCATTTGATCTTCAAGAACTGGAGATTAAAGGGAAGAGATATCTTGCATGCTAATCCTAGGGAAGGTGTGAAATGGGAAAGCTCTCCCCATGGCTAGATGAAAATCAACTTTGATGGTGCATCAAAGCGTAACCCTGGCAATGCGGGGTGTGGAGTGGTTTTAAGGGATGAATGGGGAAAATGAAAAATCATTACATGTATCCCTATTGGAATCCAAAAAAATCATGTTGTTGAGGCTATGGCGGCTTATCATGGGATGGTGCTAGCAAAGGAAGCCAATTGTACCAGAGTTTGGTGTGAAGGTGACTCTTTGAATATCATAAACTATTTGAATAAGGTGTTTCCGCCTTCTTGGTCAATAAACAATGCTATTAAAGCAGCAAATAAAATAAGTGAAACCTTTGATATGTGTGTCTTCACACATGTGTATAGGGAAGCTAACTCGTGTGTTGACCGAGCAGCCAATCTGGCCTGCCAAACTGAGGAAATCATTACTATTAATGGGAAGAGTAAACTTGCGTGTGAGGCAAAATTCTTGTTCGATCTGGACCATATCCAGATGAGGCAACATGGAATCATCAATAATAATTCCTAATGCTTTCCCCACTATTTTTGATGAAGGATTACAACGGCGGTGATGAGCATTTATGTAATTGTCTTATCATATTAACAAGCCACGGATTCTGGGTTGTATTTCAGAGCAATAATAGAAACCAGAGAAGAAAAATTAGAACAGATATTAGGAATTCCAGTGATTGTGAAGGAAAAATGGGAGGAAACTAAAAAAGGTTTGAACCAACCTCATGTTCAGATTGGAAGAAGAACAAAGAGGTTTGGGAGATTCTTCAGGAGGGGGGATTAAGTGTGTTCATGGAGAGGCTTTGTGGTAAAGACCCAACAATCACCAAACACTTTATAAAGAATTGGAAGAGTGGCAAAGTTTTGGTGGGAACTCAGATGATGATGGTGGATGAAGATATTATTGCAGAAGCCACGGGGATGGTGATAGAGGGTATTAAGTTCTATAGCTATTGTACAATCTCTGATAAGGCAGCGGATGGATTTCCTATCACGGATGGCAAAAAAAGAAAATGGTGAAGGTGGATAACTCCTGTCACTCCCCAAACTGCATTTGCAGGCCTTGGAGGTTTGTGTTGTTTTCTACCATAACCTACATTACGTTGGATGGGAGATTTAAGAGAGCTTACAAGCACCATTTTGTGTTTCTCAACCACTTCTGCCATTGTGAAAAGGTAAGCTTGCCCTATTATCTTGCTTGTTCCATGGATCACACAATTAAAGAAATGCAGAAAGACCCTCAAGGTGACCATGCTCTTCACCAGGGTCTTATGGTTTTAGTGTATAAATTGCTGAAAGGGAAATGCATAGAGAAACCAATTAGAGGTAAAAATACCAGGGCTAAAGAAACAAAAAGTGAGTATAGTGGTTTCAACTATGACTCAAAAATCAAAGGTGAGTCAAAGGAGCTTAGAAAAAAGGGGAGGAATAAGGGGAAGAGAAAGAGGATTGTGGTTGATTCTGATATCTTGGACTCCGAGGATGAGTCCTTTGAGGAAAAATTCATCAAAAGCAAGAAAGGTAAAGGAATGGGGAAACAAACCCAGAGGAATAAGAACATCAGCAGGGGAATTAACAAAGATAAAAAAAATAGATTTTGATAGCTTCTGATGAGGATGCAAAGGAGGAAAAAAATGACAATGTGAAGGGTAAGGAGGGGGATGAGATTCTGGATCTGGGTCGTGATGAGGATTTGAATACTCAAGGATTGCAGAATGGTAGCCAAGAGGATAAAAGGGGAAATCCTAGTGATTGTCATGGGGATAATGATAGTATTAAGGGATTTTGTGATACTATCAATAGAATTGTGAAAGATATCAGTATCTTGAAGAATGATATGAATGTTACCAAAAAGGCCATGATAGGCGACAAACCTCTTTCTGAAAATGTTAAAGAATTGGTGGTGGCCATCAACAATGCTAAAGCTATTGAAAACATGGTTGGTAAAATTCTTGAACTGAGAAGAAGGTTAAGGAAATGGAAGGGAATAGAGAGGCGAATGGGCTGGAAATTACCATGAAAAGCCTGGGCAATAGAGTCGACAAGATGGAACAAACCATGAAGAGGATATCTGAATAGAATTTCCAGATTCTTAAAGCCTCTGTGGACAATATGAACATTCTGATTAATAGATTTGATAACTTTAAAGACAAAGATGGCAACAAGGACCAGATGGAGAAAAGAGGTCATTAGAAGAGAACTAGAGCCAACACCAAGAATCAGGGTGACATCAAGGGACATGAGCTGGATGATTTGAAGACCTCTACGGACAACACGAAGCATATGGTGGTTCATGCAGAAGATATTATGAAAATATCTAGTTGTCTCGGTCTCTGTCTTTGTCTTTGTGATGTCCTTCTGCTATCTTTTTGTTGTCTTTTGTTGTTTTTCTATCTTAGTGCAGCCCTATGTGTTTTGAGATCCCTTTTTGGTTTGGATGGGATCTATTTTTTCGTTGGGGTGATCAGGCACGGATATTTTCTTCTTTAATGCTTCTTCTATCTCCTGTTATGTACAAGGTTCTGGTTCCTTTCAAAAACTTGTTTTTACTTAATCAAAACATATTAGGCCAATGCGACATCTTCTCATAACCACCATCAGGGTATGCTCAAACTTGGGTAGCCAAGTGAAATTTATACCTCGAACCTAAAATCACTCAACACATATCAAGGGTATCTATTCATATATATAAATAGTCGAAGCACGTGCAATTTTCCCAAATGGGGTGCAATATAACATAAATACATTTTATTGCATTTATTGATTTAAAATGCATTATCATTTAACTTTAATATCTCAACATAGTAAATCAAAATCATATTATTATTTCATCCCAACGTGCTTATCAATTCCATAATCACATTAAATCCAAATTTAACAAAATCTCGAACATCATTAAATTGAAGCATGATTAACATTAAGCATAATATCATTTCACACACATTACATGAAGTATCATCATTGAAGAGCACATCAGGTCCACACAAGGACTCAAGAACAATAGTATACACACACATCTCAATGCAATCAGAATAATGAACGATGAACCAAATACATCATGAGTCATAAGAAGGCCATACTCACACTAAAATAGGACATATAAATGGCATTCAAGATTGAATTTCCAATCTAAGCATCTCAAGTCACAAATCCATCACACCACTGAGATATACACATCTCAAAACTATAAACAAGAGAGGCATTACACCACATCGCTATTTTATGTCAGGAGTAGCCTTACTTCCTTGATGTTATCTACAACCCATATACATTTATCACATTTCATCAATTATAGATATTTCACATATTTATCATGTGATATATTCTTATTTGCTAGTACGGTACATGATCCATATGATTGCATACTTGTATACAATCACATTTACTTTCATGTACATTTTTCCCTCTCCATCAATTTATTTGCATATTAATATGGATAAAACCAATTAAAGAGGAGGAATGTATGATCACTAAAATTTATTGGTTTCTATTTTAGATAGTGATAGGTGCTAAAGAGATTCATTGTCATGAATAGATGATCATTATGATGTGGCATTCCTTTGTATTGTTTATACTTCCTAAATAGTTTGCACTTGATCCCATTTGTATTAGATTTTTATTTGTGAGACATATGCTACTCATTGCACAAATTTTCTATTTTTTGTAGTTTCCTATGAGGAACACATACCAAAGAGAACATTTGAACAAGGGCACCTTGAAAGCAAATTGATTTATATGGACCCCCTTGACATTCTTTGAAAATTGTTTGAATAATCATTTTACATGCATGTTAGTGAATCCTACATACTTTGAGATGTTTGATCATTTAAGATTCACATGCACCTCAAAGCAAGAAAAAAATATAATGGTAAAATTTGTATACCAATGTTATTTTTCATTAATTTTTGTGCCAATTTTTAAGGAATACCTTGATACATATACAAACAAATCAATGACATAATCTTGTCTAAAGTTGAGATCATTATCTTGGCCATTTGTCTAGCCATGTCATACTTAACCCTTACATATCATACTTAACCCTTACATCATCCTTACACACATTATATAGATTCGCCAAGTATCCACACATTTATCACATTCACATAATAATGTATGTCTATATACTCACTAGCCACCTAGATTCGGCCATTTGCCTAAATTGGGACACTTTTATGATCATGAACTTGTCCCTCTCCTTTTCAAAATATAAATTCAAATTTTAGCTAAATTACCCCATTCACTTTCCTACATTGACTTGATTAAACACATGTTTTGCATAATTTTATGTCATGTGGCATTATATAGAGACATTCATATATTCGTTATAACAAGTCAAGGATCCATGAACTCTTAAGCATTATCTCTCACCTTAGAGAATTGAATAAAATCTTAATAATAATATACTCTGGTTTGGTAATTTTAAAAGAGTAAATAATGTGCATACATCATTTTAAGGCAATTATTTTCTATCATTGAATCTTTATACACACTTCTTGTAATGTGAAAAATTAGGGTTTCCACCATTAGATGTATGGAAACCACTAAATTTTTCTTGGGTTGACCATTACATTCAAAAGAGGGAGAATCCAATAGATTTAGTCAAAAGTCAACAAAGAATAAGACTAAATATTGATTGGATTGATTTGGGGGTTTACTCTTTTGTGAGTTGAAATGTTGAATTAAGGTAAAGTGTTGAAAAGTGAAGGTAAAACTGAGAAAATGGTGAACTACAGATGCAAGATTTTTGCACCCACCTGGATCTGAGAAGAATATGCATATTCAGATCTAATCCTCAAAAAATCTCCAAAAATGTCGGGACCGATGTGCCCGCACCCTAGGCCTCCTGCTTTTTTGCACACCAAAGAGGGTTGATTTGTTTCTACAAATAGTGCCTATTCTGAAGAGTACAACTTCATACTTGTTTCATGCACAGAAAAAGAAAGGGAAATAGGTTGGGAATAGGGGCTTGTCTTAAGTCAAACCCTAGTTTTGGAATTAACTGTGAAAATGAGATAAAGATAATTTAAATTATTGTAATGGAAGATTCTCCTTTTGAGGGAGATGTTGAATAATGATTGAAAATCAATTGATATACCTCCTTGTGAATTTTTGTTTGTCTCGACACAGAATTAGGGCTTGATGAAGTAGATTCAACAAAATAGAATGAAATATGTCTACTTTAATACTTGAATCTTGACTTTATTGTTTCTCCAAGGCTTGAAGGAAGACTGATTAATGCTCAATTTCTCTTGAATACTTCATTTCTTGATCTAATGTGTGTATAATGTATGGGTTTTTGATGTGATAGATGTCAAATGAGAGGGGAAAACCTCTTTTTATTCTTACATGTTGGATAAATTGCTAATTTCTCAACATGAGCTTACACACAGAGATAACTCTCGCTCAATTTTCAAAGAGGACTAGGGGGTCAAATGGAGCCTAGTTTAGGGGGGACTAGAGCATGGAGCCCTGGTCCTACCCTATTTAGGAATAGGATAAGGTACAAAATGCATGGTAAAATTCAAAAAATGATGCAATTCATGAGGGCTATGAGCATAATCAGGTCCCAATCAAGCCAAGGGGCGCAAACACTAAGGTAGGGACCTAATGCGGTCAAAGTTATACAAGGGTGTAATTTTAGGATGCTAGATTTAGCCCCCAGTTTAGCAGGATTATGAACTCAATCATACTCTCAGTAAAGTACAAAGGGTTCACATTGAAAAACTTTCACCAAGTCACCGAGGATGCAAGATACACCAAGCCCCCAGTGGACTTTAGGATCTTACAACTTCGATAACAAGATAAAAGGGAGATCATGAAGGAAAGAGAAAGAGAGAACCATGACTGCAAGCTATTAAGGTTCTCTTACCATGAGTCATGAAAATAAAAATACCAAAATTACAAAGAAAAACATAAATTTTGCTAAGTAACTTAAGTATCAAGATATGCAGAAGAGAGAATCATTTAGAGGAGTGTTTGTCCCCATGTTAAAGAACTTGTGTACGCTTTATCAAGATCAATTGCTTTAAGGTAAAATACAACCAAAAAAGAGAAACATGTTATCACAATAATAAGCCCCCAAGAGAACAAATCAAAGGATAAGGATAACAAATGCAAAACATGAGGTGGTTTTTCTTAACTCTGGGGTCAGTATGCCTTTTATGGTAAATAATGTATATCATGTATATATATGCATAGAATTATCCTCATCCCCCAAAGAAAGAAAAACCACAATGGAAGAAAGAAGGGAACATGTGTCTTTTAAGTCAACATAGGAGAGACCAAAAGAGTGTTAGGCCCAATATGGAAAGCTAATGTACTGAGAGGGGAGGGGAGAATTAGTACTTCAAAACTTTTCTTGAATAATAACTTTACTGTTATGCATAAACAGAATAGTGCAGTAACATAAAATAAAGTTAAAACTAATAGATAACAATCATACATGATTCACTCCATAACACATATATTTTGGTTACGCAGAAACTCTTGGTTAGAGAGAAAAACTATAGTGGGGATGGCACCCACAACTTCACTACTGCAATAATAAAGAGTGCTCGGTTAGAGCTACATTTTAGCTATTTCTGATAGCTTACCCTATTAGGAGTAACAAGATCTATTAGATCTACCTTGCTAAAGGATTTTACAACATTTAATCTGAATGTTGCACCTAGTTAGAGGCTTTACAATTTATAGACTTGATTAGAGTCTTTTACCTTGTTAAAGGTTTCTCTTTCAACTTCACAATATTACAATAAAATCATTACAAATATCTGCAACTTTACATCTGAAATGTTAGAGCTAATTCTATGTGCTTAGAATAGATTACCTTGCTTATAGCATACCTCGGTAACCCATATAGTAACTCGGTAAACCCTTCT
This sequence comes from Cryptomeria japonica, assembly GCF_030272615.1. NCBI lineage: Eukaryota > Viridiplantae > Streptophyta > Pinopsida > Cupressales > Cupressaceae > Cryptomeria > Cryptomeria japonica. The sequence continues at coordinate 424,286,601 of NC_081414.1, forward strand.
ATTTACTCTGTTCTTTGACTGTTCTCTGAAAACCTTCTCGGTGACCTCTGTGTCTTTGTAACAGTCTTCTTACACACATATATACACCCTTAACTCATGTTGTATATATAGATCTCTTAAGATGGTGGTCCAATTCATTGCTTCGATCTTACAAACAAGATTCCTCGAATGAATAACTATACAAAATATTTCATTGGTTAGATTGATCTCAAAATCATACACAATCTTCTAGTGCAATTTCCAATGTGATAACGGTTAGATGTGCTTCGATCTTGTAACACGTTTTCATATGCATGTCCAGGTTCAATGTATCTAGTAACACATTTCACTCGGTGTATATCAACTCGGTGTGTCATCTTTGTTGCTCGGTAGTCATAAAAAGATACTCGGTAGACAGCTCAGTGTATACTACATTCTGTGACTGCTTTCCTCTGTAACTGACTAGATTGTGCATACCGACTTCTCTATGTATACCAACTGCATGATTTGGTAGTGTTAACCAACTAGAGTATATAGTATGACTTTGAATATAAAAACTAATGGCAATTTGATAAGTAGTAACAATCTCCCCTTTTGAAATTAGTTGAGATGTTTGACAAAAACTACTTTCAAAGTCATAACTCAAAAATCTATATACTTTGCAAAATGACTATACTTGACAGTATAAACAATAGTCAATGAAATAGTATATTCATATATACTCCCCTTATCATTATACTATACATAACTCTGATTTTTGCATGCTCAGTTTTGTGCTTGTGTGCTCTGCTTACTATCCTTGCTTTGCTTACTGTCCTTGCTCTGCTTACTCTGCTCGGTATACTCCCCCTATATACAATACTCTGAATACTGTATCAAAACTATATCACCAAAACTGTATTACTCCCCAAATATATAGTATCACTCCACAAATATAGTATCACTCAATATATTATATTACTCCCCCTTTTTGACAAACATCAAAAAAACTTAATTTCAATCCAGGGGTGGTAACTGATCAAAAATAGATTTATACTTCTTCCAGGCATCGGTGAGAGTGACAAAGAGTGCATCTTTGACACTTTCCATTAAAGAATTTTGTGCTTGAATATCAACCAATAGTGATATTAAGCCATCAAGAGTGCTTTCCTCTTGTGTAGTAGATAGGCGTGTGGCTCGGTTAATCTATTCTTGAACGGATGAAAGATGAGGAAGGAATAATGTCTGGAGTGTCATTATATCCATCCTGATCTTATGTTCTTCATTTCTGAGTTCCAATTGTTGAGCCATGAGCTATTGAAGCTTGGTATAAAAATTTTGAACTGAATTGGGCTCAGGAGTCAACTTATTTGAGAGATCAGTGATCTCTTTCTCAATTGCATCAGTTTTATTCTTGATATCTTGAATGAATATAGAAAATGTACAAAGTTTCTGAAATAAATAAAGAATATGCTTGAGTTGAGGGGACAACTCAGCAATGAATTTGACAAGTTTGACTTTCCCAGTAGCTAGAGCTTTTTGTACCTCTTCTATCATTTTTGCAGTAAGCTCCTTATCTTTTAGCTTGCTCAATTACTCAGATGCATCTACTCTGGATGTTTCTATTTGATTAAGGAGTTCATCTAGTTGAATGTGGATGGCTGCATCGGTTGACACTGTACCTGTAGGTAGCATATCAGATAGCAGTGTCTTCACCTTCTGAAGTACTTTATTCTTCTTTTGTATGGCCATTTGTTTTTCTTGTGCGGCCTTTGCTTTGCATAGTTCACTGAAATCAATGAGTGCTTGCCCCTTTAATTTTGATATATCCACATTGGGCAACACTATTGGTTTAGATAAATCAACTTTGAAACTATGCTTTTTCACCTTCTTCTCTTTACCTCTTCATAGGTTCCATACCTCAGCTCGGTGGCATGCCTTGGTAATGAAAGATATGCATCAATTTGTTGTTGTGTGATATCAAAGTCAATCTCATAACCCATAGGTGGAAAAGATTGAGTCCTCGGTTCCATAGCATTCACATAATAGTAATCAGTATCTACCTCAAAGCATATATCATCTTTATATTTCTCCACTAGCTGGGGTGGAATCTGGTACCTGTTGTGCATCTTCTCTTGAAATTTGCTGAAATAATCATCCATTATGTCATTGAAATTATCTCCTAATTTCTTGATAAAGTCATTAATCTGATGGGTGATTGGTTGGTGTAGCTCCCAAACTACTTTACCGACTAATGGAAAGAATTTTTCAAAGTAGAAAAACATGCAGACAAGAAGTGAACCAAACTTTAGTGTATTTGTCGAGTTGTTCTTCTTCGGCTTCCTTATTGTGTTCAGGTTCTCAAACAGGTTCTTCAGTAACACTTCACATAAATCAATTTTCATTTCCTTTTTCACAATTTTATAGGCTATGTCAACTGCTGCACAGGGTACATTGTTTTCCCTTGCTGATTGGAAGAAACAGTTTCCAATTACTCTAATGGAAAACTTAAGTTCTGCATCAGTGACATTGTTCAGTTTTAGTCCTCTGTAATCAGATTCAACTCCAGTTAAACTGATTAATTCCTTTTGTGATATCATCTTTTTTGCTCGTGCATGATCATAGATAGGATAACCAGTGATCACATGAATGATTTCCTTGGTGATTTTGAATGGTTTCTCTTCTAGCCACATGAAATCATCATGAACTATGCTCAAAACAAACTTGACCCATTGGTGCTTGAACACACGAGGATAGGTTAGGGCTTTAGTCAATCCTTTGATTCTGATGTGTTCATACTTGTTGTTTAATACACCATCGGTACATAGTTCATCATAGGTGTCTCTTATCTCAACATGACCGAGTTATTCAACACGGCATTTGGTGAAGAATCTCACATCTTCAACTAACAAGACTCGATCTGGGATGAGTGAAAAGGTGGTTTTGTCATCTGGTTCAGAGATGACTTCAGGAGTCAAAGTGTATTTTAGTGAGGGCTTCTCTACATTCTTGACAACTATGGGATCTTGGATCTTGGGCACCATTGTTGATTTCAGGTAAAACTTAGCAAACTATCCTTAGGGTTTGATAGTTTACAAACGATAGACACTTCACACTCAGCAGATAGTAACAATTTGATAAGATCGGAAACTAGCTTAACAATGCGATGAGATTTGATGTAAATAACTTGGATTCGCTCTGAATGAGGTTTCATCACCTTGATTCACTCTGCTCTGCTCTTTCAAAAACTTGGTGAATGTAAATGACCGTGAAAATGCTTTTAACTACATAAAATACCTTATTGGGCTCCGTGCGGGTTAGATCAAAACATTAAATGCACTCAGTTCACCTTTAACCGATTTACTCTTTTTTCATTTTAACCGAGTAACTAAATTTTCTTTCATTTACCAACTTGACAGGCTTCCTGTATTCACCGACTTTACAGGTTTCCTGTAAAGTACTTTTAATAGAATTTCAAACTTACTGATGTATCTTAACTATGCAGATTTTGATTTTAGTACATAATAGAATAGGAACTGTTATGATTTTAACCTTCAAAGAATGCAGTCCCTTCATACCTTTGCTGATTAATTTGGAATAGGTGCACCTAACTCGATAGGTAAGGTACTTTCTTCATTTGACACAATTTCCTTCTTTTTCCAAATCATCTTTAATTTTTCTTTTATTTCTTCAGTGTCTTTTCTACGTTGATCTCTACAATCTCCAGCTAAATGTCCAACTTTGTGACAATGAAAACATGCCATACCAGGATTTCTCCATGATCTTCGGTTGTTCATTCCAAACCTGATAAAATAGTTGGCACTAATATGTCCATATCCTCCACAACATTCACACCATATCCTTGTATTGTAATCTCATGGTACTACTGCATATTATCAGTAAGGATCTGTATGAGTTCGGTAACCTCTAGTGTTTGCTCGGTGTGCAGACCACATGTAGTTCTTTTGCTTAAACCAGCACTTCTCAATACTATGTCCATATCTATTGCAGTTTCTACAAAACCCTTTGAATTTTGCCTTCTTATAGTTGTTAATAGACTGTCCTACATTGATTAGATGTGTGACCATATTTATTGCAATTGTAACGATAATCATTGGACTTAGTGATATTTGGTTGCTTACCTTTTCTGATTTGGCATATGTTGGCAGTGTGACCTTGATTTCCACAGTAGTAGCAAATAGGCTTCTTTCTTTTGATGTTATTCCTTTTTCCAGCTTGCTTTGATGATTCTCCTCACTCGGTAGTATGAATTCCTTTCTCGGTAGAGTCTTTTCCTTTGTAACGGAGTCCTGCATCTTTGTTGGGTCTTCTTGTATTCAGTTGTTCATCCAACATCTTTGATGCTTCATAACTCTTCTTCAGTGTTTCTTTGGATTTCTTCTCTATTTCCAGTTCATCGGTCAATCTTGATACTTCAAGTTTCAATGCTTGATTTTCATCGTTCTTCAGAATTGCTTCATGATGTGCATAACCTAGTTGATCTGTCATATTTTGTTAAATCCCAGTCAACCTTATGATTTCATCATTTTTATCAGATACTAAGACTTCAAGTTGTTGTTTCTCTCTTTGTAGATCTCTTTCTTTATCCTCAGCTGTCCTTAATGCATCTAGATTTTCAATCATTTGTGTGCTGAAATGTTCATGTTCTCTTTTCATTGCTTTTAGTTGATCAACCAGTGCTTTGTTCTTTTCTTTCAATACTCCAATCATTTCTTCAGTCTCTTTAGATATACTATTCTCAGATGATGTCTCAATTTGTTCCACTAACTCTTGAGAATCCTGCAAGTCATCAGATAATCTTCTTCTTACTTTCAGAGATTTTTGCATTTGTCTTTGCATGTCTGCAATCACTTGATTAGCATGATCCATCTCTTCTTGCAGATATACAATCCTCCAAGATTGTTTGTAGCCTTCCATTGATAAGATCTTTCTCTTTAGGTAGTTAAACCCTTTTCCAAGATACAAGCTCTGATACCAATTGTTAGGCCCAATATGGAAAGCTAATGTACTGAGAGGGGAGGGGTGAATCAGTACTCCAAAACTTTTCTTGAATAATAACTTTACTGTTATGCATAAACAGAATAGTGCAGTAACATAAAATAAAGTTAAAACTAATAGATAACAATCATACATGATTCACTCCATAACACATATATTTTGGTTACACAGAAACTCTTGGTTAGAGAGAAAAACTACGGTGGGGATGGCACCCACAACTTCATTACTGCAATAATAAAGAGTGCTCGGTTAGAGCTACATTTTAGCTATTTTTGATAGCTTGCCTTGTTAGGAGTAACAAGATCTGTTAGATCTACCTTGCTAAAGGATTTTACAACATTTAATCTGAATGTTGCATCTGGTTAGAGGCTTTACAATTTATAGACTTGATTAGAGTCTTTTACCCTGTTAAAGATTTCTCTTTCAACTTCATAATATTACAATAAAATCATTACAAAAATCTGCAACTTTACATCTGAAATGTTATAGAAGATTCTATGTGCTCAGAATAGATTACCTTGCTTATAGCATACCTGAGTAACCCATATAGTAACTCGGTAAACCCTTTTGTTTACTCTGTTCTTTGACTGTTCTCTAAAAACCTTCTCGGTGACCTCTGTGTCTTTGTAATAGTCTTCTTACACACATATATACACCCTTAACTCATGTTGTATAAATAGATCTCTTAAGACGGTGATCCAATTCATTGCTTCAATCTTACAAACAAGATTCCTTGAATGAATAACTATACAAAATATTTCATTGGTTAGATTGATCTCAAAATCATACACAATCTTCTAGTGCAATTTCCAATGTGATAACGGTTAGATGTGCCTCGATCTTGTAACACATTTTCATATGCATGTCTAGGTTCAATGTATCTAGTAACATGTTTCACTCAATGTATATCAACTTGGTGTGTCATCTTTGTTCCTCGGTAGTCATAAAAAGATACTCGATAGACAACTCGGTGTATACTGCATTCTGTGACTACTTTCCTCTGTAACCGACTAGACTATGCATACTGACTTCTATGTGTATACCGACTGCATGATTCGGTAGTGTTAACCGACTAGAGTATATAGTATGACTTTGAATATAAAAACTAATGGCAATTTGATAAGTAGTAACAAAGAGATCTCAATGCTTTGCATCATCCTCAAGTAGACAACAATAGGGACAACAAATAGAAGAAGGTCACAAACAAGCGAGAGAGAGAGAGAGAGAGAGAGAGAGAGAGAGAGAGAGAGAGAGAGTCATCCCCCCCCCCTCATAATCTCCCTCATCATTATTTTAGGAAGGTTGACAACATGCAAGAGGAGCGGCATAAAGCATAGTAGATGGAGCTATCACAAGTTCCAAATAAGGATCATGCTCTAATGATGAGTCACTTTTTCTATTACTTGGAGCTAGGATTAATACTTTTTAAAAAAATTTAGATAAATCATTATCAACATCAACATATTCATATTCATTATTAGAAATATTAGGATCAATATTTTCATCATTAACAACATTCTCACCTATTTCTTCATCAAGATTAACAAAAATAGGAGCTCTAATAGGAATAGAACTTGAACCATAATTTGTCTTAATCATTTTGCATCTTGGAGAATTAGGTTGAACCTCTTGGTTAAGAGAAGGTTGAGAAAATGTTATTATTGTTGGAATCAAGGAACACTGAGAGGGGGGTGAATTAGTGTTTTGCAATTTTTAACTTTATTAACCTGTTCTTTCAACCACTTAATGCAAATGAATAAAAGTAAAGTGCAGAAACACAAAGCAAAGATCAGCAACACCATAACACCAATATTTTTACGTGGAAACCCGGTTAAGGGAAAAACCATAGTGGGATTCAAACCCACAATATTAAGATACTCTATTAGAAATATAAAAATATTGCATAAGGGGAATGCACATGCATTTAGACACACTACCTAGAGCTCACTACTTAATTACAAGTAAGAGCTACAACCCGAAGGCTCACTGCCTTACAAAATAGTTATATATAATAATTAGAATGTCTGTACTGATAAGTAGCATCTACAAATGCCAAAAACAGTTCCAGTTAAGCACAAAATACTTTGATCTGCACCACTACTTTGTTCTGATATTCTACTATATTTTAGAGAACAAATCCTTTAACCACGCATGTGAAATTGCGCACAATCGCTCATACACACTTCACACATAACCATCAATCTACCAAATGATAAATTCAATTGGTCTTATATATCCACAACATCAATTTAGGTCTTCATAAAGTTAGCCCAAAAACGCATAACACGCAACATGAAACGTGTTACCCAAGTCGGTTCAATCCAATTCAAAAACAACCAAGAAGACCAAAATAGATTGTCCACACGCTTCCCACATGTCGACTCCACAACCTCAAACATGAAAACAACCACCAAAATTGATCCACAAGATCCGCACAATGAATCTTCACATGCTACTGCCACAAAGAACTATTCTACCAGAAAATTGTCTACCAGATCTTCCAACTTACTCAATTCACAACACTGGAGGCCATAAACCTTGGATAAGGCATATTACATGTCCATAATGCATCTTCGAGATCCACAGCTACAAATACTCAACACAACTGAATCGTCAACCACAACACTATACACTCTGTCAGAGGACCTGTTCTTCTCATCGGACCTCATCGGACCTTAATCAATCTTTCAGTATGAATAAATCATGAACTGCATATTGGATAGCTAACTCTAGTTCCCATCAATGACAACATCTGATTATCAATCCAGTGTCTCTTGCTAACAATCTCCCCCTTTGGCATTGAAGGCAACACTTAGTAAAAAATGACTAAGTGTCGGATCAAAACCAAGATATATACATTGTAATAAAAAAAAATCTAATTACCAAATTCCAAATAATCAAATAATCAAATAACTCCCCCTAGGATCAACATTTTTCACTTCTCTAAACTCCCCCTTTGACATCAATGGCAAAGGTAGCATCCCGGAAATCAAAAATGTTATTTACATATGTACACACAGTCCTTCTATTCACTTACAATAATTTGAAGATGTTTTCATATGAATTCTTCAATGTGTCCAGGTGGCTATCCTAGCCCTTTTACGGATTTTCCAACATGGTTATGAATCCATTAAATAGATAAACTTAAGCTTCTGATGTCTTTAAGTCTATCAGATCACTGTTTTCCAGAGCATCCTGAGTATCTTTGACAACACTCAGCATAATGTCTAGCTTAGGAGTAATGAGACTCCTAACTTCTCCAACTCTGCCAATCATTCTCTCCTAGTCATGGTTCAAGCTTATGATTTTTTCAAGTAATGATATTATCAGATTTTCATGACTGCTTAATGATGCTGACAAGGAATCAACTAACTGAGATATGCATTAAATCTCATTCTCATGCACCTTGGACTTCTTTTCAATGTCTACAGTGAAATTGGTTAGAGATAAGCATGATTTATATAAGTTCCCACCTTTGGACAATGCATCTTTCATGCTCTTCACATAGACATCTAAAGTTACTCTATCTTTGGCGATCATCCTTTCCATATTCTGAAGCCTCTTTGCATTAAATTCATTTTGGACTTTCTCCTCAGTAGACTTCTCAAAAGATTCAAAATGTGTATTTACAGAATTAATCAAACTCTTTAATTGCCCAGAAGGAGTATCTGAACTATCATTTTGAAACAAGGGTATTAATTTCTCAAAAACACCAGTTGCCAAAGCTAGCAACATACTATCCTCTGTATGAGATTACAAAATATCCTCATTGGCTTTTTCTTGAGCAAATGATGTAAGTTGAAACATTTGAATTGGAGATAGAGAAGCAAGGTTGATCAAATAAACTCTAGATCAGTGACTTGCTTTCCCTTTAGTGCCTGTGTAGTATTTTCCTTAGTCTTGACTTCAACTTTAACCTCCACCTTTTCTTTTTCAGCATACTTCTCAAGAATCGGAGGATTAGCAATATCAACTAGAGGATTGTCAACCTTTTCCTTTCCATCATCCGCCTTTCTTGTTTCATCTATACATGTTTTATCATTATCTTCTGTAGCATCCTCAACCCTAACATCACTCGGATCATCAACTTGTACTTACGGAATAGAAGTATTATCCTATGTCTGCACTTCTGGATTGTCCTATGATTGTTCTCCCTGATGAAGTTCTTCTTGCCCTTTGACCTGATTAAATTCATACTGATTATCCAACAAAAATTTTGTCAAAATATTCTCTATTTCCTTTGCAACTTCATCAATCTTCCCTAACATGATTTTATTTACTCTATGCTTACTTCGGAAGCATTCTTGACTAGTTTAAGCAATCTATCTATCTCTTCCTTAGAAATGACTGAAAATAAGTTGACTAATATATATTCTTTCAAGTCCTCATCTTGCTTATCTATTGTTTGTCTTCTATCATCCAAAATGTCATACATGCTTTTGGGTATAACTATCATCAATTCAATTAGAGCCTTACTATATACATTTAGGTACTCTATCGTAGCTTCCTCTAACGTTATTTTATCAAATTCATCAAAATTGTCATACCATTCTACTAATCGATTTAGGTTACCATTCTTAACAAATTCATTTACAATCTATTCTAATGTTACAAGAGGTACAATAGTGAATTTACCTTGTTTATGTGCCTCATCAAACTCAAATGATTTAGATTTCTTATCAGATCTTGTTCTACCGGAAGGCTTCTCCTTTCTGATCTTGGTGACTTTTGGAGCTTTGGCCTTCACTTACTTCACTACATCATTAGATTCAGTCTCTTCTTCATCCATAGTCACAAATCTAATTGTCTTCCTCTTCTTCTCACCACCAGATGGTTGATTGAAGATTTAGGCTGGCTTGATGGCTTTGCAGGACGAGAGGAAGGAGTTGTGCCTTTCGATTGCCTTGGCTTAGGCTTGGGAACTTTAGGTTTTGATTCCTTCTTCACAGTCTGCTCCTCAGAGAGAATATTCTCCTTTCTATCTTTTTGGATAGCTTCCTGGTATATCCACATGCTCTCTGCAAGATCCTCAACCTCTTTTCTCAGCTTCTTTTGTATTATAGGCTTCTTGAACTGTTGATGCAATTTTAGGCTTTTCTCCTTATATGTTCCAAACCTCTCTTCATTGGTGTCCACCAGTTTCATCAACATATGTTGTGCATACAATTCCAAAATATATTCTTTGACCTCATATCCCATAGGCATAATCCATAACGTCTGGGGTTCTACGACTTCCATCAAACATTGATCAATATCTACCATAAAAAATATGGTGTTGATATTTCTCTATAATAGTTTTAGGGATTCTTTCCCTTTAAGCATTTCCTTTTGGAAGTTCTTGAAATAACCCCATAGATTTTTGTTCTGAACCTTGGAGTCCTTATAATTGTATAGGTATTCCCAGATTTGAATTCCTATAGGTCTATCGAATTCCCATTGTACTAGGACCAACACCCAGAACCTCTTTCACAAAGTAGAAAAATATGCAAAGAAGCAATGCGCCGAACTTGAAAGGATGTTTCTTATTTTCTTTAATCTTCTTAATATTATTGATAAGCTCACTCTGGAGAAACTCACAAAGATCATATTTCTTATTCTCTCTCAACATACCATATGTGGCATAAATGGCAATGTCAGAGATAGAGTTTTCTTTGCTAGAGTAATGGATTTTATACCCAATTACAATTGATACAAACCTAATATCATGCTCCATGATGTCATTGATCTTCATTGCCTGTTTATCAAATTTTGACCCAGTTGCATTAGTCACAATGTTATTCTTTATAGCCTTCAGGGATGGGAGCTCTCTAGATGCACATAATCCAATTACATCTTGAATAACTGACTTGGTAATCTTGTGAGGATTTTTTAACCACATGAATTTATCATGAACTCGGCTCAGTATGAACTGGATCCATTCCTATTCATAGAACATTAGAAACCTAATGAATTGCACAAAACCCTTATTCTTCAATTCTTGAAATTCCATTTTCAATACCGAACTCTTATTAGATAGATGATTATTGTATAGATTCAGCATTTTTGAGCTACCCAATTCCTCAATGGGGCAGTGCATATATACTCTAATGTCTTTAATATGCAATACTCCATAGGGTACCGATGAAAATGTACTCTTAGGATCATCTTCCATAAGGATGAATGGATAATTCTTAAAGCTCGGACATGCATGCTTAGTGATTTCAACAACTAGAGGAGTTACAATACCAAATGCAGCTATCTTATCAATTTCAAATTTCAAACTTCAACCGAAAAGGGGTTTACTGTTAAATACCTTTCAATCGGATGCAAGATCACACACGAAATCTAGATATCACTTGGAATCTCTACAAATTTTGCTTCACTGCGCTCTTCTACTCTTTCGCTTCGAATGAAAAGTGACAAATGAAGTGATTAAGTCACCTTTTATTCACCACAAACCTAACTTTTCATCACAATAAATACACTTTGACCTAATTCATTCGAATACTCTACATTTCACAAAGATCTTCTACAGACCTTCAGATCTGCTCAAACTCTTCTAGAAATCCATCATAAACATATGTGATCATCACATATACCTCAGCAACCTATTAGAATCAGGCACAGATCTCAAACAGGGGGTTTGAAATATTTCATCAGAACCTCCCCCTAATGTCAAATGCCTTATCTTAGTTACTGGATGAGGTTCCAACAACGGAATCAAGTGTCGACCCATTTCCTGCATTATCATCACTCTTCTTCAACCAAGTCTTCTTCATCTGATCTTTGATATTTGATCTCTTAAAATTTTGCTTCTCCCTTCTCATCTACCTTCACATTCTTATTCTTGTCTTCTAGACCTTTCCTATTCATGTTTTTTCTTCTGCAATACTTAGCAATGTGACCAGATTTGTTGCAAGCATGGCAAACAACATTTCCTCGCATAGGTCTGAAGTTCATCTAATTTCCTCTTGTTTTGAATTGATTAGCAAAATGTCCAAACATACCACATGCATAACATCTGATATTTCTTCTATTATGAAAATTATTCATCCCACTTATGCATACATTTGCCTTATGACCATACTTATTGCACTTGAAAAATTGACCGGTAAAAGGTGCACCATTATTGATCATCCTATTTCTGTATTAACTAGCCATATGACCAAATTTATTTAAAAAAAATTAATTACCATTGAACTTATGAGCACTAGGCTACCTTACCGGAGGCCTTCTTGAGTTGTTCTTTTGTTGTGCTGATTTGGAGCTTTCACCTTTCTCAAATCCAAGACCTTGAGTATCATTAGAATTCTTTTGACTTGCAATCATCTCATCTATCTTGGCTAAGTTGGCTAATAAATTCTCCTTATACTCATTTGAAACATCAAGATCATTTTTGAGAAGGAGGACCTACTTTCCAATATCTTCCTCATGCTCCCTAGCATCTTGTAGGTCATTCTTCAACTGTCCATTCTCATCCTCAAGTCTGCAACATTCTTCAGATTTATCTTTCAGGGACTAAGCAAGCTTCTCCTAATTTTTCTTCCTTTCTTCAATCTGTTTTTTCAATCTCATCACAATGGCTTCCATCTCATTCCTCAGGACTATATTGGCTCTAGCAAGTTTGTCACATTCTTCTATCTTCTCCTTCAAGACTTCTTCATCAATGCTTTGACTTTCTTTCTACTTAAGCTGGTCAACAAGCTCCTTTCTCTTTTCCCTTGATTTGTTCAACTAATCCTTCAATGTAAATGTATTCTTCAGCATCTTTAAGATTTACTTTCACTTACCGGCTCTCATCTTATGCATAATCAATATCTTCAAGAGAAACAACCAACTTCTTATTAAGACTACCGAAATCCATTGATTCACTTTCCCGGACCACCTCAAGTTGTTAGGCTTATTTCGAGGAACTAGGCCATGATACCAATTGTTGGAATCAATGAACACTAAGAGGGGGTGAATCAATGTTCTACAATTTTTAGCTTTATTAACATGTTCTTTCAACCACTTAATGCAAATGAAGAAAAGTAAAGTGTAGAAACACAAAGTGAAGATCAGCAACACCATAACACCAAGATTTTTACGTGGAAACCCAGTTAAGGGAAAAAGAATGGTGGGATTCAAACCCACAATATTAATATACTTTTTTATAAGTATACAAATATTACATAAGGGGAATGCACATACATTCAGGCATATTTCCTAGAGCTCATTGCTCAGTTACAATTAAGGACTACAACCCGGAAGGCTCACTACCTTACAAATTAACTTTACATATAATAATTAGAATGTCTGAACTGATAAGAAGCATCTACAAATGCTAGAAATAGTTCTGGTTAAGAACAAAATACTCTGATTTGCACCACTACTCTATTTTGATATTCTTTAATATTTCAGAGCATAAATCCTTTAGCCACGTACCTGAAACTATGCACAATCGATCATGCACACTTCACACATAACCATCAATCTACCAAATGATCAAATCAATCAGTCTTATACCAGATCTTCCAACTTACTCAATTCACAACACCAAAGGTCATAAACCTGGGATAAGGCATATTACACGTCCACAATGCATCTCTGAGATCCACAACCGCAAATAATCAACACAACTGAATCACCAACCACAACACTGTACACTCTACCAGATGACCTGTTCTTCTCACCGGACCTCACTAGACCTCAATAAATATTTTGTTATGAATAAATCATGAACTGTGGATTGGATATCTAACTCTAGTTGCCATCAATGACAACATCTAATTATCAATGCAGTGTCTCTTTCCAACAATTATGTCAAGAGTTGGTGTCTTAGGGGAAGAAATGGTTTGAGAAGCAATTTCACAAGCTCTAGCATGACATCTCTGTCAACATTCTCTCGCACAATGATTTCTTTTAGTTTGAGCTAAAGGTTGTGAAGGTTTAGTTTCATCGGGTATAGTCTTCTTTTCTTCTTTGAAGGAAGGATGCATAGGAGAAGGTCTTTTAGGTTGAACAATGGGAGAGGTTGATTGCTTCCCTTTGTAAGACATAGGAGGCATAACCGCACCATACAAAGGAGGAATAGGAGGTGTAGGAAGGAGACCAGGTCCATCACAAGGAGGAGGGATAGGTCTCTCCTTAGGAGGAATAATATGTTTATCCTTAGAAGGAGGAGTAGATTGATGCTTAGGAGGAAAATATTTTTTATCTTTGGGAGGACGAATAGAATCATCCTTAAGAGAAGGAATATATTTTTCCTTAGGAGAAAGAATATCTCTATCATTAGGAGGAAGAATAGACTCATCAATAAGAAGAGGCATGTGATCATTAGTTGGAGGAAGACTAAGTGTTAGATCTATAGGTTTACTCAAGGATAAAATCATTTCATTTTTCCATTTTTAATAAGATTTAAAGAGACCATCACTTCTAGGTTGAAGAGGTTGGAATTGTTCAAACCAAAAATGACCAAGACAAACATCCTCAAACCTCAACATAGGTATGATTAATAGTTATGATTTTATTACCATGAAGAAATTCCACACACATATGAATAGTAGAAGCGATCACTTTCATAGAAGAGAGCCAAGGATGTCCCAAATTCACACAAAATTGATCGAATGTAGGAATGATAGCAAAGACCACATCTAAGAATTTATTGCCAACCTCAATAGGAAGAGTTATAGAACCAATAGTGGGACAAGAGAAGACATCAAAAACTCTTACTATCACATCAATTTCATCATATGTCACTTGATACAATTGTAAAGTATAAATAAATTCTTGAGTTATCATATTAACCATACAAGTCATATCAATAAGCACCCCTCGAGAGGGTATGCCTTTGATTCTTGCGGTGATGTATAATGGGCCATTGGGTGCTTCAATAGTCTCACTAGGATCAAATGTAATGGACAAGTCCTTAGGAGGTTCATTTTTATCAATAAGGCTCACCATATTATTTGACTCAAGGCCAACATCATTAGGAGGGAAGGCAAGATTATCAGTCTCAATCACATTAGTGGAATGGGAAGGTAAAGGATCAGTGAAAATTTGAAGATTTTGATTAGGAGGATCTACAGGTTTCTTTACTTTATCATTCACACCAGTCACATATATGGTATTGTTATCAATCAGGTCTTGAATCTTACTTCTCAAGAGATAACACTTTTTAGTGCCATGACCAGGTTGACGATGGTATTGGCAAAAGGCTTTGGCATCATAAGAAGGTGGCAAAGGTTTAGTTGTATCATTTGGTTTAATAGGGGGAAGTTTCAACACATTCCTTTGTAACAATTGTGACATAATACTATGCAAATATTCATTAAGAGGAGTGAATTATTTTCTAAAGTATTTGGACAAAGGAGGCATACCTGTTGTTGTGGCTGCTACTTGAGTGTTGTTGTTTTCATTGAACTTGATGAATCCCTTATTCAATTTGAACTTCACAAAAGGTTGTTGAGCACTTCCACTTTTATCATTCAGATCCATTGAAGATGATTGTTCTGATTGACTCAAGGTAAGGTAATGATTGTACTACGCACAACTACGTAAAGGAAGTAAACTTAGAAAAGAGAAGTGTATCCCTAATATCTTTTGGAAATTAGAAATGAAAATTATTTGAATGCCTTGATCAGTCATAGGAAAAGAAATTTGAGAATACAAATGCTTATATCTACCAATAAAATCAGTCACTTTTTCTTTAACACCTTGCTTACAATGCATTAAATCAGTCAAAGTAATATTAAGACCAATATTATTGTGAAACTGTTGAATAAAAGCATTAGCCAATTGTTGAAATCAAGTAATAGAATAAGAAGGAAAATAACAATACCATTGCAAACCTTTATCCCTTAATGTTCTAGTAAACAATTTAGTCAACAATCTTTGGTCATGAGCAAAGTCACTAAACAAAGTTTGGAATGTTCTAACATGAGTCAAGGGATCACCTTTTCAATTATAAAGTTCCAATTGAGGGACTTCCACGTGTTTAGGAGGGACAACTTGGACAATATCATTAGATAATGGGATTGCTACATCAAATGTGGGCACATTCTACTTAGATTGATTCATGGAAGCTATTTGTTGTTGCAAGGAAGACATTGTTTAGGCTAGACTATTAATGGTAGATTTAGTAGAAGGATTGAAATTTGACATGTTGGATTGAGAAGGAGGGTTAACACTATTGAATGAAGGGGTTGAGAATAAGGAGGGATATTGTTAAATGAAGGTGGGGATTGAAAATAAGGAGGTAGGATGCTATGATAGGTATGTATTGGAGAAGATTGGGTAATAAATGGAAGGCTCATAGGAGGAAGTATGAAGGAATTATGATTAAAGGAGTTTCCCCCTTGACTAAGATTTGTAGGTATAACATTTTGTGTAGAGGTATCCATGATGTTGAATGTAAAACTGGGGACACTAGCCATAGGTGTAGGCAAAGGAATGGAATGATTAACTTGACTAGGAGGTTGTGTATAACCAAGGACTTCAGCACAACTCTTCATAGGCATAATATTAATATTCATGATATGAGCAATACCATGCAACACATCAACACCAATTTTATCACTTTGAACCATTATTTTTTACGTTCTCGAATCTTCTCCTTATTGACCTGTTTGAATTCTCCAACTAATTGACTACCAAGTTCCACTAATCTAGCTTGAGCATGCTTTCATTGAGTCAATAAGATTGAGAAAATCTTGAAGGAAACTCATTAATTATGCCATCCCTCATCGGGGGTGAAGGAGTAGGGGCCCGCTCGGTATCTCATTTCCATCGAAACTGACTTTCTTTCTTTATGTATGAGATAACTTTCTTTCTTTGCATCCATCCAATCTGCCCACATCATTCCCTTTTGACTCAGTCAGCTGAATGATGAGTGAAGCTTCAATGGGTGCTTTTTGTGATAGCCAAAGAAAGTCAAGCGATGAGAATTCTTTGTGCTAGCGCGCCCCTACCCACCGAACCAAGGATGCATCTTTATGTGAAACTTGGTCCAGTCAAGCCTAGTACGTGTGGAGACAATTTTTGCTCTTCTTTTGTAGGTACTAGATTTGGATCCACCCATATAATTATAGCGGGTTCCTAACTGCGGAGTCTCAATAATATTAATATACTACATTAGATCTAGAAAAGGCTAACGAAAATCCTTTAATCAATGGGAGAGCTTCACTTTTCAGGTATTGTTGATTCATCCATTGTTGAATATTTTTGAATTGATTGTCAATCTTCTCCAATTGGTCAACGAAAACCCTAGTTAGTGATTCATCTACATCATGAGAATTATGAAAAGAATGAGGATTAATGGGGACATTTGTAAAATTGGAAGAACCACCAATATCCTCATGGAACAAGTTATCCAAATTAGGCTCCATCTCCTTAATAATTAAACCTTGGGAAGCTTTAATTCTACAACTTCTTCTCACAGGAATATTATAGGATGGACTAATAGTAGTAAAACTCATGCACTAAGGGAGGGAAATTAGAAATTTGAATTTTGAAATTTGAAACTTGAAATTTGAAACTTGAAATTTGAAATTTGAAGTGGAAACTTGCAAAATAATTGAATAATGCGAAATTTTATAAAAAATGATTATTCAATTAAATAAGCAAATTGATTGAAAAAAAGTCTCATAATTGTGAAAAAATTTGCAACCCGCTAGGAAATTTAAATTTAAAATTAGGGCTTTGCTAAAATAACCTCTTAACTTAAATTTAAAATTACCCACTAGGAGATTTGAATTTAAAATTTTAAAATTGCCCAATAGAAAATTAAATTTAAAATAAGGGCTTTGTGAAAATAACCTCTTAATTTTAAAATTTAAATTTAAAATTAAATTCAAGGAAATTTAAATTTTAAAAATTAGAGCCTTGTGAAAAGAAACTCATAATTTTAAAATTTAAATTTAAAATTAGATCTAAGGTTGAAATTTGGAAATTGAAATAATTAATCCAAGATTGGGCAATCCACCAAGTTAATTTAAATTTAAAAATTGGGGCTCTTTTAATTAATCACTTAATTTTAAAATTTAAATTTGAAATTTGATCCAAGATTGCAATTTTGAATTTGAATTAACAATCAAAATTGAAATGGTAAATTCAAAATTTAAACAACCCACAAGCTCAATTTTAAAAAATTTTAAAATTAGGATTTTTGAAATTAACCACTTAATTTTAAAATTTGAATTGGAAATTTGACTTGAAGGTGAAAATTGGAATTTTGAAATTGAGAAACACTCAAATCTTAAATAATTAATCCAAATTAAGCAGTTCACAAGCTCAATTTTAAAAATTAGTGTTTTAGTGAAATTAACCTCTATTTTTTTAAAATTTGCAAGGAAATCAAACTTGTAAATGAAAATTTGAAATTTAAGTTTCATAAACAATTAGGTCTAAGAACATAAATCAAAATTAAAGGTGTAATGAGTCGGATTCACCAAAATGTAATGGTGAAAAATTAGTGTTTCCACCATTAGATGTATGAAAACCACTAATTTTTGCCTAGGTTGACCATTACATTAAAAAGAGGGAGAATCCAATAGATTCAGTCAAAAGTTAGCAAAGACTAAGACTAAATATTGACTGGATTGATTTGGGGGTTTCCTCTTTTGTGAGTTGAAATGTTGAATTAAGATAAAGTGCTGAAAAATGAAGGTAAAACTGAGAAAACGGTGAGCTACAAACACATGATTTTCGCACGCACCTAGATCTGAGTAGAATATGCAGATTCAGATCTGATCCTCAAAAAAACTCCAAAAATGTCAGGACCAGTGTACCTGTCTCCCTAGTCCTCCTACTTTTTCACATGCCAAAGAGGGTTGATTTGTATCTACAAATAGTGCCTATTCTAAAGAGTACATCTTTGTACCTGTTTCCTGCACACAAAAAGAAAGGGAAATAGGTTGGGAATAGGGGCTTGCCTTAGGTCAAACCCTGGTTTTGGAACTAACCATGAAATTGAGATAAACATAATTAAAATTATTGTAATGGAAGATTCTCCTTTTGAGGGAGATGTTGAATAATGACTGAAAATCAAGTGATATACCTCCTTGTGAAGTTTTGTTTGTCTCCACACAAAATTAGAGCTTTATGAAGTCTTCAACAAAATACAATGAAAGATGTCTACTTCAATACTTGAATCTTGACTTTATTGTTGCTCCAAGGCTTGAAGGAAGACTAATTGATGCTCAATTGCTCTTGAATACTTGATTACTTGATCTCATGTGTGTATAATGTATGTGTTCTTGATGTGATAGATGTCAAATGAGAGGGGAAAACCTCATTTATACTTTCCCATTAGATAAATTGATAATTTCTCGACATGAGCCAACACAGAGAGAGAAATCTTGCTCAATTTTGAAATAGGACCAAGGGGTCAAATGGGGCCCAATTTACGGGGAGTCAGAGCATGGCGCCCTAGTCCTACCCTTATTTAGGGATAGGATAAGGTGCAAAATGCATGACAAATGTTAAAAAATGATGCAATTCATGAGGGGTATGAGAATAATCAGGTCCCAATCAGGCCAAGGGGCGCAAATGCTAAGGTAGGGACCCAATGCAGTCAAAATTGTGCAAGGGTGCAATTTTAGGATTCTACACTTCTATGTGTTGACCTAGGATAAATTATATCTTTGAGACAAAATGACATCCCTTCCGAGATATTTTAAAATGCCACTAGCCCTTAGAATATTATTTGTATAATAATAAAGATCCATCAAGAAAGTTGTAAAGCAAAATTTCATGTTATGTGGGGATAGGTTTAGATACAAAGGACTAGTCCCTGATTGTGATTTTGTCCATATTTGTAAAGCCATCTCCTTGTTGTAATTACCTAGTTTTACACCACATTGCATTGGGCCAAAATTTTAATCCTATGATGTTGTTCACTCTAAGAAGATCACTTTGTATCAATCCATGATTGATAGATTGTTAATCCCCCTAGCTTGTCATCTCCCATGGTCACCCTTCTAGTTATCTTAAAAACTTATAAAACCCCCATGCATTAGTTTACCATTCAATTAAACATATTCTTATGCTTCCATCCTATTAGTTTCACTTGTTTTTGAAAAAACTACCACTTTAAAGTTACAGTTTAAAAATTGTTTCTACAATCTCACAAACATCATGATGAATTTTTTCATTGCCCAAAAATCTCATTTTTGGCACAAAAATATTATGAATACCTTAGTGGTTTTGTTAGATGTGAATAAAAAATAATTTATAATGTTTCACCTTCCAAATCCATTTTGTAATGCCTATCCTACAAAAAAATTCTTGTAATGCTTTCTTCAACTATCAAACCAAAAAAAATACTCTTTCACCACACTTGGTATCCTAAAATAATTTTTGTCAATTAATTAAGCATCATCGAGTCTATAATATTGAGTCTTACAACTTATACCATTGAAGCCAATTGCAAAATCACCTTCCTTTCCTTACAAGATCCAATAAGCCTCTATTTATCCTCCCTACATGATCTACTTGTACTTGGATCAAAGAAGTGATTGGTTGTATGTGAATTGTGATACTTTGGAGTGCTTCTAAGGATATTTTTAACACTTCACCATTTCTTCATTGGATCTACTCCAAATTTGTTGATGCATGGTGTGTTTTATTTTGGGGTTCATTTTTATATGTTTGTTTGACCGAGAATCTACTTGTTTGGAGCTAATTAGAATTAATGTATAATATATATTACCTTATTTTAATAAGCTTGTGTGTTCTTTTATTGTTTTTTGTCTTCTTTTGTTTAGATTAAATTTTATAGAGATTCCAAGATTTTCCTTGCAATTCATGCCTTTATAAAGGCCCACAACACCAGATAAAAGACTCTATTCATCTTTCTTTGGCTTGAATGTAATTAGTGCACCACTAGGAAAGCACACATTTTATCAAAAATCAATTTCATAGTGCAAATCTAATATGCAACTCCTTGCTCCATCTGCCACCCACTTAGTGCTTGGAACATGAATGCAACTTTGCGTACATCATCCAGCTCATGTGTAAACCTTTAAATCATGTATCATCCATACAATGTGAAATATTATGTTGCACAACATTGCCAACAATATTATATATGGTTTGTGCTATGCTTGCAATCTCATACATTAGCATGCACAAGAAATGTAGTTGAAGACAATGCAAAATATCATGCAGCATCTCAAAGCACCACACAAGAGTTCCATGCATATTTTGAAGTTATTTTAAGACATGCCACATGTTAGAACTTGTGACCAAGGTCCTAAACATTAGATGAAGAATCATACATGCAAGACAAATCACTTCAAAATTCATAGCAACCTCCTTCATGATCATGTAAAGTATAAATAAACATATGCAAAGTAACAAAGGAGATATATTTGGTAATTAGATGTTATAAATTGATAGACATGCATCTCCCTTAGTCTGTCATATACAACACAAAAATAAAATATCCTACATACCATTCTTGCACTCTCCTTTGTCCAATGCATTCTCTCCATATTTATATCACACACTAACACTACATCTAAGTCTTCATCTAGTGTGTTTTCAGCTTACTCAACTTGGTCTAATAAGATTCAAAGTCATATCAACTTGGCCTGATAGCATTCAAGTCAAGGTATTTTTTAGAGGTCTCTCAATGCATTCCTAGAGCCCTAGGTTGAGGTTCTTATTTATATTTCTATCTTGAATTCTATGATGCTCTAGCATGAGCGTAAGATGTCATGTGGTGTGGGGATTCCTTGAATTTTATTTTTTGCATACATACATTAACAAAACATCAAATTCAACATAGACTTATAGAGATTTTATTGATAAGATAATATTAGTTTTAGAGTATACACCAATTTGACTCCAAAATCTTCCTTATTAATACCTTTTTTTTTAATTATAAAACTAAATACATCTTTCATTAGATTTACTTATGTGATTAAATTATTACAAATCATTAATTAACTAATACCTAACTAAATAAGTATCAATGGCTCTCACATTTGGAACCATGCTTCAAAGTGTAAAGACAACATAGCTAAAGGGGTTAAATCGAGAGTTGGTAATGGTGGGAAAGTCGGATTTTGGGAATATCCCTGGTTGCTTGATAAGCCTTTTCTAGAAATCCCTTACTGGGCCCCTTTTTCTACCCCTTGTAAAAGAGTTTTTGGTTCCTTAGTTGAGGGGTACTAGGTAGGTGACAAATGGCAAAAATTGAGGGTATACACCCTAGCCTCATCAATCTCAAGAAACACGTGTTTTCTGCTTGGCTAAATAATGAAGAAGTTATTCTTATTTGGAAACTTGAGCCCAAAGGCAACCTTATTGTTTCTTCCATGTATGGAGTGCTGACTCCAGCCCCCTCAGAGAACCCCTTCTAGTCTAAAGCTTGGATCAAGGGTCTTATTTCGAAGATCAATATCTTCTACTGGACTATCCTCCAAAACAAAATTTTGACTCTAGATAATCTGAAGATTAGAGGTTTTAATCTCCCCAATAGGTTTTTTTTGTGTCATGAGGACAAAGAGTATGTGGACCACTTGGCTATTCATTGTTCTTTCATTATCTCTATCTGGGAAAGCTTTCTTAAGAATTTTTGTATGGTATGGGTGTTCCCTAATTCTATTCAAGACTTGTTCCATTCTTGGAGCTACCATTGGTCTAATCCCTCTTTGAGAACTTTGTGGCAACTCTCTCTTCCTCACATCCTATGGGGGATTTGGAAAGAAATGAATAGCCGCATCTTCAGAGATACTTCTCTCCCCCATATTGTTGTTTTTCAGAAAATTCAAAAGGCTATAGTGGAGAACCTCAGGACCATTGGAGAACCTTGCACTCCTATCAATTGCCTGGAAGCTCACATCCTCAAATCCTGGAACCTGAAGAGTTTTGTTAGGATTTATACTAAACAAAGTAAGAGACTAGAAGCTAAGTGGTACTCTCCCCCTCCTGGATGGTTCAAAATCAACTTTGACAGTGTTGCTAAAGGCAATCCTAGACCAGCGGGATGTTGTGCAATTCTCAGAGATGAAAATGGCATTTGTAAGGGAATTGTTGTTGTTCCTATAGGTTTCCAAACTAACCATATGGTGGAAGCTATGGCTGCTCTCCAAGGCATCCTTTTGGCTAAAAGGTGGAGCTGTCCTTATCTCTGGATCGAGGGAGACTCTAATAATATCATTAACTACCTTAAAGGAATTATCAAGCCCTCATGGACTATTAACAATATTATTAAGGCTGCTAGGGATCTTATTAAAACCTTTGATAAATTTATTATCTCTCACATTTATCGAGAAGCAAATGGCCCCATTGATTGGGCAACTAATGTGACGGTCACTCATGACAACATGACTACCTGGAAGGGTGAAGAGGGTCTTCTTAATGATGCCAGATCCATCATTTTAATGGATCGATATAACTGCACCTCAAATATTTTTAATGGATTATATAATGATTAATGACATGAATTGGAGGACTAATATTAATTATTATTGTGTCAGTACCAATAATGATAATATTAATGCCACCTTCTCCCACGCTTTCTAGGTTTTTGGGGCTGCATCTAGATATTTCTTTCCATTAGCTATCTACAACTCTCAAGTTTCTGGTTTGAGCAGTGAAATCATGGGAGGTAACATGCGTCACTACGATCCTAGTAATTGTAAAGAATGGAAACAAAAGGAGGAAATCTGGAGTATCTTGCAGAAGGGTGGGATAATGAAGTACATGGAAAGACTCCATGGGAGGGATGCTAAAATCACTAAGTTTTCCACCAAAAATTGGAGGAAGGGCACCCTGAAAATGGGAGATCAAATTATCACCATCGATGAAGACCTCATTGCTTAGGTGATGGGTCTCCGGAGGGAGGGAAGTAATTTTTACAAGGACAGAAAGCTTAGAAAGGAGGCCATCGAGCGATACCCTGAAACTACTAAAGAGAAGAAGCACCTGGTTAAGCTTAGCAAGACATACTACCCTCCTAGGGCCTTTGCTAAGCCTTGGAGGGAGGTTCTGTTTGTAATCATGCGCTACATCACTCTGGATGGCAGATTTACCAAAGTCTACGGCTACCATTTTGTGTTGCTCAACCACTTCAGGTATGAAGACAAAGTTAACATGCCCTATTTTCTGATTTGCTTAATGAATGCCACTATCAAAGCCCACATAGAGAACCCTAAGGGAGACATTGCTATGCACCAAGGTCTAATGGTTCTAATCTATGAACATATTAAAGCTAATCAAATCACCCGTCCCCAGCTTTCTGTCTATGAATCTGAGGAGGAAGGGTCGGACTCTGAATTTTCTATGGGTGAGGATTTTGTTGGTGATTCAAAAAGTGAGACTGAGGAGAGCCTGGAGGACTCCAAGGTTGAATTGGGTAAGTAAAGAAAACAGGAGAGCAGTAAGCCGTCATCTTCCAAGGGTAAGAAAAAAAGCAAAGAGAAGGTCTTCCAGATTCACTCTTCCTCCTCGGAGGAGGTCTCTGAGGACTTTGAAAAGGATGACTCTCCATCCCCTCGGAAGAAGAAACCTAAATATTCTTCTCAGAAAGGGCAATTCTGAGTCGGAGATGGAGGACAAAGAGCGGAGCAAGGATTCAGATGCGGACCAAAATATTGAGGAGGAGATTGTGGGGGATGGCTTCAACTAGAGTGTTGGTGGTGATGTCGAACAGAATACCGGTGGTGAAGACCCCAAAACTGATCAGGCCAAGGTTGGTGGAAAAATCCCCCCTTCTAACCCTTCTGTTGAGGGTTTGAAGGGGTTTGTGGACACCCTTGACTGGCTTATAAACAGTCACAAGAAAGTTGTGGAGAAAAACAAGAACCTGAGTCATAGGATACAAATTCTAAAGACTATTAGCATCGATTAAGGTACATCCATGGCTGAGTATGTTTATGATTTTGGAAAGATTATTGCCAGAGCTGAAGAGATTAGGGATGCCTTCAATCCAAGGTTTGAGCAAGTGGAGAAGGCCCTGGAGGAAATAAAAAATAATGACACTGTTAGGGACCAGAGAATGGTGGATGTTGAAAACAGACTCAACAAAATTGATACCTGTCTCAAAAGCATTGTTGAACACAGTTATAACATTCTGAAGGCCTTGGCTGACAACATCAAAATCCTAATCAGTAAGCTGGAGAATGAGAAGGGATCCTTGGAGCAGGAACCTGACATGGAGGGTGTGGAAGGACCACGCACAAGGACCAGAGGCAAGAAGAGGGAGAAAAAACCAAACAAAGAAATTGAAGAGCTCAAAGTTTCTTCGACGAATTATGACCTGTTGGTCATCAAGGCTGCTAAACTTCTTAAGTCTTTGTAGGTGTTCCTAGTTGTCTAGGTCTTTCTTTCCGCTTTTTTCTGCTTTGTTGTTCCTAGTTTTTTGTTGTTTGTTCGGGTTGTTAGCTTTCTTGCTAGTCTTTTGTATGTTGTCTTTATGTTGGTCTAGTTGATCTTTGATGATCTTTCTTTTGATCTTTATGTAAAAGGTTTCAGGTCCTTAAAACCTATTTTTCTACTTAATCAGAACTTATCTAAATTATCATACTTATATATTATTAAATTAGCTAGAACTAAACTTTAAAAAAATATTTATCTTTATTATTGTTGAGAGGCACTCTAGAATGGAAGTAAGTGGTGGAGTGTAATTGTGTGAATGTGCTGACAAAAACTCTTATCTTTTAACTTAAATTTGATAGTCATTTACCTGTCCATTTTTTTTTGATAAGTTAATATGGCACCATTGGGGCCACAGTCATATATTTATCATAAAAAAATTACAGAGTTGCATTCAATTTCTAGACTAGGCAAGTATCACAATTTCTTTTCATCCCCAAAACGAGCTAGACCCCAAGTGTAACATGCACTAACTATGCAAATTAAAACTACAGCTTTTGAAATAGAATAGGAATTAGAAAACTTTGCAAAAAAAAAATTAATATAGAACTGTAATAGAAACTTGAAATGAAACATTTATCTATTCTAAGAAGATATACTCTTGCATAAATGAAAATTCTAACATTTAAATTAAAGAAGGTAGAGAGGTTCAAAGATTACATTTTTCCTATTGCACATTTAGATCTTCAACATAACTTTACCAATGATTTGGAGGAGGGAAAGTATCATCAGGGCATTTTTTTTCCCAACCACTGACTTACTAGTCCCCTGTGTTGTTTCCAACTGGAAAGGCCTGACCCTTCATAGGGAGGTAACGAGAAGTTGAACTCATGCCATCTGAGACTGGTGTATAATCCTATACAACTCCCTAGTCAGTTATACTCTATAGGTTTGTTGGAAGTGGAAACACTCTGAGAGGGGGGGGTGAATCAGAGTGTGACAAATTTTAACAAGCTATACTTTTATGAACCTGACAAATTTAATTCACAGTATGCACAGATGACTGAGACTTAACACTTTGATGAAATACATTAATGAAACATGAAATATACCATAGAACCAACTAAAACACTTGATTCGGACTTTGTAAAAATGGTATTAAATCTTTTACACAAACTTGAAACATCTAAATGAGTACTTCAAATATTGCATTACATAAACCCAACAAAACAGAGTATGAAATAAAGAGAGCTAAAATATGATGTATCAGAGCATAAACTAGTAAAACAGAATGAAACAAGACAATGCACATAACACCATAGTTTTCATGAGTGGAAAACCCTCTTGGGGTAGAAAAACCACTCGGAAGATCCCTTATATTAATTCAAAAAGAGCACCAACTCAGTTCACAAGTTTTAGAAACCACAAGGCCTCAAGGAGCACCAACCCCTCTTCTTATCAATAAATATTTCAACTCGAGCTACAGCCACTGGTGATTTTATGCATGCATTTAAATCTTGCAGTCACAAAACCATCAGGGATTGGAGCGAGAATATTTTACCAGTTTGTACATATGGAAAAAAAAATTTGCAACAATATTCTTCAAGGATAAAATCAACACTATCCAATCTCTGAACAATATAGTTTCAAATCAATAAAGCCTCATATACTCTGTAACAAAAAATAGAGTATTGATTCTCAAGAAACCCCTCGACTATCTCTGGTAAGCTACAGCACTTCTTTTTACAAATGCTATCACTTTATTCACACTCTTCTCGCTGTATTTCTCTGTTTTTCCTCACACCAACTGTTCTGAAAACAAACTGTTTTATACCCAAACAAAAACACCTCATTTTCTTTTCGAATAACCCTCGATAGGGTTACAAATAACTTACAGGATTTGTAAACTGAAAAATCAAATAACTGTTTTTAACTGTGCAACGGAAGCTGAAGATGTTTGATTTCCCAGTCATGAAAAACAAAAATAAAGCATGAACATTTCCTTATTTTCATTTTGCATAACTGAAAAAGACTTGATTCGAACAAAAAAAATCTGAATCTTTTAAATCATGTGATCAAGAAACATACCTGTTAAACGCAAACTAATCAAACAAACTAACCAGTCAACCGTTAAGCTCTCGGTTAAAACCATTTTTTTTTTTTGCTTCATTCTCTGTAACTGAACAAACTGATTCGAGCTCTGTAGCTCCAACGGCGCTGCGACTCTCATGGCGTTAGGGTTTGACGGACTCCAAACAAGTTCAAAAACCAAATGAAACACAAAAACATCTTCCAAAAAAAACTTTTAACTTGTCCGACACAAGGAGTATCCTGAGGAATATGCCCTTTAATCCGTAGACATATTAAATCAAAGATGTCATTAAATTAATGCAAAAACAGAGCTGTTCACTTATCCGTGTCACCAGCATGGCTCGAAAGCAAGATGTTTTAAACACATAACACGTCAGCCAAGTCAATATGTCCGTGTCACTAAACTGGCCCATGAGAAGGATATAACCACATGCTTATTAAAAATATGTAACTTAACCAACACAACATCCTCTTTTTTTACTTTCTTGTCATCGAGGACAAAAGTACCAAAGAGCAACAAGGTTACCCCTAACTAGTATGAATTGTCTGTGTTGCACAACTGGATTAACGAACTGACTGACGCTCATGTATTGATCATCACCTTGGCCAAAGGTTTTAGTTATCTGCAATCACGCTATTTGCATGAAGTCAATGTTCAACACCCTACTCAATTACAACTTGGGTTTCCAGGTCATAGGTTCTTATCTGAGAATCTTAATAAATGGATAACCATTATGACAAAATACTTGGTGATCGTTTATTTTTATACATGAATGATACATGAATAAACAAAAAATAAAAGTTCTCTAATGTGTGGGCTAAGTCCGAACATATTGGACGGTGTTCCTCCTCATTATGAGGTTAAGGGCCTTAATTCATTTGTCTTTACCTTAATTCATTGTCTCAAGGTCTAGATGTGTAACTACTACCATAGCATGCAAAAGGTAGATAGGCCATGGAGTTGCTAGCTCTCATGTCACACTAAATTTCTGAAACAACATTCATGAATGAGAAATTGCTATCTCATAACTATCTAAAAGCTCATACTCGTTTGATTATGCCAATCTACATTATTGAGTCGCTATCACCTATCTAAGCTTTTTCATACTAAGGTAATTTGGCTATCACACCGAAATGAGTATTTTTAAAATTGATTTTAAAAGATATACACCGCTATATTAATTCTCTATATAATTTCATTTTTGGTATAGGATAACAGTGAAGAGAAATGCCACTATGAATTCGTGACTTCTGGGGTATAAACCCCAAATTCAAGTTCTCTCTTCGAACCAACTCACTGGTTACGGAGCTACTAAAATCAAGATCCTTAGCAAACAGGATGAATTGATATTTATACATAGCTTCGCTCTTTAAACTGCAGCTTACCAAAGAATACAATGCATTACCTTATTTAATTAATGGAGTTTCTTTTAAATGAAAAAACAAATAATCTTCTTATTTCATGCACGACAATTTATGGAGTTTCTTTTAAATGAAAAAACAAATAATCTTCCTTATTTCATGCACGACAATTTATGGAGTTTCTTTTAATTGAAAAAACAAATAATCTTCCTTATTTCATGCACGACAAGGAGTAAATTTATTATTTCAAACATAGGCAAGGAAACTTATCTAATTCTTTCTTAGAATGATATAAACTATTTTCATCTTAACAAATGATTCTTCCTAACAGATATAAGAGCTAATGAGAAAAACAAATAATGTCACGGTCTTTCAAAGCTTGAAGACATGACCTGATATATGGTGAAGACTTCCTAGCACCCACAAATCCTTCCCAATCTTCTACAGTGGAATTTTACAGGAGTTTCTAACCCCGGCACAACACCTATAGTCGCATTCAAAAAAAAATCGGATATATTTTTTTTATCAAAGACTAAAGTCTCTTTTTCCAAAACATAAGTCGTTATGATATTTTTTCGTACACCAAAAGACTATATTCTCTGAAAGAATCAGTTACATTCATTTTGGTGGAATTTGATTGCATCTCAGGTGTATTTCAGAGGCATGTCAAGATTCACGCCCAACCCCTATGGTGGCTTTTCATTTATAAATGTGTTCATCTCCACTTAAGCCCGCTGATACAATAAACCAAGTGGTGACCATAATAATGTATTGCCTTATATATAAACAAACAACCGAACATATGGCTTTCATACCGATGTCATATCTTAATAAGCCTTTGATAGTTTAAACATAAACTTTCAATGGAAGTCTATGTATATATATATTCGGGGATAAAGAATAATACATTAGAGTTGTACAAGAATCATGGTACCCGAAAATAAATTCATAAAAGACCATACCAATAAAATTGGTCAATATAATTTAACAACCATGAATCATGGTACGCGAAAATAAATTCATAAAAGACCATACCAATAAAATTGGTCAATATAATTTAACAACCATATCTTTTAGTTATAAGGGTCTTAATAAATATATAAATTTATATACATATATATTATATGCATACATCTTTATACAAGCACATATACGTATGTATTCATTTATATCTTAGATACATACATATATGTACTTATATATGGGTGTACACACACAGATATATATATATATATACAGTATTAATGTTTTGGGTTCCGGTGTTAAAGTTTTAATTGCTTAAGGTTCCAGTAATCTGTGACAACTGATTCACCCACCCCCCTCTCAATTGTCTTCCGGTTATTTGAACTGTCTAACATATATATACATACATATGTACATATACACACGCACGTACGCGCGCACACACACACACGTGCATATATATATATACACACACACACATATAAATATATGTATATATATGTGTATACACATATATGTATATGTATACATATATATACATATACATATACATGTACATGTATACATGTATACATATATGTATATGTATACATGTATATATGTATATGTATGTATATATATATGTATGTATACATGTATACACACACACACACACACACATATACATATATGTATACATGTATATGTATAAATATATATATGTATACATATATATATATCTAGCTTTCCCACGCTGGACTTACTTACGTATACCGCCAACCTAAGACCGCTTCCCTGCTTCAGTCTAGGGCGATTCCTCATCTTCTTCCAGTTCATGTAAGAAAGTTCAGGACTGCAACAATAAGGCCGTAGAACGAGGCTTACTCCCTTTGTTTCGAACCGATCGACCGAATGCTTGCTTCAAGACAACCTGTGCATTTTGAAGCAAACCTCCATCCCTGTGTTTTATGTGTGTGTGTGTGTGTGTGTGTGTGTGTGTGTGTGTGCATATATATGTATATATATATTTATATATGTATACATATATACATATACATGTGTATACATATATATGTACATATATATATATATATATATATGTGTGTGTGTGTGTATATATGTATATATGTGTATATATGTACATATGTATATCTATACATATATACATATACATACATACATATGTGTGTGTGTGTGTATATATATATATATATATGTTAGTGTAGCTTCCTAAAATTGCGACACTTGCAATTTCAACTGCATTTGGGTCTTCACGAGGGCGACGCAACATTGAACCTGAATGGAGACCCCGAAACCTATTTACAACACCAAAAACTGCATTTTTCTGCACCTTGGCCTGATCCCTCCTTACACCCTGTTGTCCCGGGAGGTGGGAGCATGGCGCCCAGTGCCCTGGTCCTTCAGGACTAGGGCGCCCAGCACCCTGGTCCCTGGCCCTATTCTGGTCCCGGTCTCCTTTTGGGCATCGGGTCTTTAAGTTTGCAAATTGGAAAATAATGTTCCCATGTCGGCCCAAGGTCGGAAAAATCAGTCTCCTAACCCTAATTGACAAGTATATAAACTGCATTTCCTCTTCCAAATAAGGGAGGAAAACATATGTGTGCAAAAGGCGGAAGCGATATTCAAACATTCAAACATTCAAGCATTCAAGCATTCCTTCAAGCAATTGAGCATTCTAAGTCTCCATTCAAGGCTAGGTGTTGCATTCAAGACAAGGATTCAACCATTGAAGAGGAGATCACTTATAACACATTACATACAACATACATTACACCTTCGCATGTAAGAATACAAACATTCTTACAACAAGGTATCAGTACTTGTTTACATTACAAACATTTACATTTACAGCATTCTCATTTCTTGGTTAATTCCAAAACCGAGGTTTGACCTAAAGGCAAACCCCTAATCCCTAACCCCCCAATCATCCTCTCTTTTTTGTGTGTAGGTTGCAGGTACACGGCTGTAATTGAAGATCTGGAATCCTTGTGCAGAGACGAACAGATCCACCTTCGTTTCGCGGATTTTTCGGAGGATTGTGTGCACTCCGGGCGCCATCGTCCCATCAACTTTCGCTCAAATTTGCAGAACAGCACCGTCTCAACATTTTACTGCTAATTCCAGGTCCGCAGTTTCATCCCATATCCCTATCTCTATTTATAAGCGAATCTTTCCTACTTTACATGCATTCCTAGTTCAATCATTCTATCTATATTCTTTACAAAAGAGGGTATCCTTGATGTCACAACCCTTGAAACTCATTTAGAATCCAATCTTGCGTTGTGTGGGATCGGATCTTGTGGGTTTCAACCCCTCTTTTGAATGTAAAGTCTCTCCCAAGTGAAAACCATCAACCCTAGTGACTCTCCCTTCTCTCTCCTTGGAGTTGGGAAGGGGAGAACAACTAGGGTTCGATTTTTCCGCTTTACATTTTGGTGAACCCGACATGAACATCCTAATTCTGATTATTCATGGTTAGATCTGAAAAATTTGCTTCCTTAATTGCATTTCCATGTTTGATCTTTTGCAAATTTTAGAGGCTAATTGCATAAAAAACCCTAAAATTTTCTTTTTAGTAATTGAGCTTGTGAAATGTTTAATTGTTAATGCTTGTTTCAGATCTACCCTTCTATTGCAAATTATCAATTCATATTTGTGCTTTAATTCTGAAAATTAAGTGGTTAAGTGTCAAAACCCTAATTTTTAAAACCCTCTTGATTCAACCTTTAACTGATAATTTCACTGATCAAAACACCTCCAAATCAGCTGTAACTTTGGATTCCGCAACAAAATCACAATATCTTTCATCCCTGAAAATCTGGAAAAAAGTTGTGAGGACCGTGTGCACCCCGAGCACCATCGTCCTCGACATTTTCTCTGAAATTTCGGGAGCTAGATCTTACTGTATTTTTCTGCTAAAATCCAGAATTTTGGCTGATTTTATCAATTTTAACACTTTCAAAATTAAAGTCAAAGTTGGTCTAGTGATTGCTTGGATAAAGGCTTATAATCATTCAAAAATTGTTGAAATTAAAATTCATATCAAAATTGTGTTCCTTACAGTCCTAAATCTGAAAAGTGTGTTGGCATTCATTCGAAATTTCAATGCTTTGTTCAAATTTTTGCAGTTTGTGACTTTTGAAATTAAGTGTTTAATTGCAGTAACTTTGATTTCCACTTTCAAAATTTGAATTTTGCATGAAATCGAGTCAACTTTTAAATTTCAAAGCTTGCATTGCTTTCAGTATTCCCTCTAAAATCATAAAATTCAAAATTTCAGTTTCCCTCTCTTTTTCAAAATTCAAATTTTGCATTTTTCAACAATCTTGGTAGGGTTCAATTTTGAGATTGCAACTTTAATTTGGCCTATCTACAGATCGTAAAATCACTCAATTTTTTCAGATTAGCTTTAAAATCATCATAACTTTCATCCCTGAAAATTTTGAAAAAAGTTGTGAGGACCGTGTGCACTCCATTCACCACGGTCCCTGACATTTTTTCTGAAATTTAGGGAGATTGTCCTGATTGTATTTAACAGCTTAAATCTAGGAGATTGGATGATTCTATTGAAATTTGCTACCTCTAAAATTCAAAATCTTCTCTCTCTCTTTAGTGCATGAGTTTTACAGCAATAAGCCCTACTTACACTATTCCCGTTAGACGAAGCCTTAGAATTAAGTCCTTCCAAGGTGTAATTACTGAGGAGATGGAACCTAATTTGAATGGCCTTTTTAACGAGGACATGGGTAATTCCTCTAATCCTCTTAATGATGAAGAAGCTCTCCATGAGGTTTCTGTAGAACAACTTTCGAAATTGGATAACCAATTTGATGATTTTCGACAATGGATGTCTCAAGAATACCCTGATAGTCAAGCTCTTTCCTTAATTGAGGGTCTAAAACGTATGGTTCAAAGTGATAAGAATGGAATTGATATTTTGCATGGTATTACACACATTGTGGATTCAAATGTGATGCCGATGAAAAGTTGTGCCGAAACCTTAGGTTATACACAACCTCCTACTCAAGTTAATCATTCTATTCCTTTGACAACTCCTATTGCTAGTATACCTACTTTTACATCAAACATAATGACTACTTCAATACAAGACATTCCTCCTATGATCACCAGTCATGGGGGCAATCCTTCCTCTTCAACCAACCCTCTTCCTTCATTCAATCCAACTTCTTAATTCATTCCTTCAATGAGTGTTCCTATTATATCTCCACAAATGAACATGACACAAGGGGGCAATTCATTTAACCATTCCATTCCTCCTTGTAGTGTTCCTCCTTTCCAATCATCTCCTATGACTAACTATCATAGTGTCCCACCACCTTACTCTCAATCAATACCTTCTTTCAATAACATAATACCTCCATCACAATCTAACACGTCTAATATGAACTCTTCGACTGAAGCTACCATTAACAATCTTGCACAAACTGTCTCTTCTTTACAGCAACAAATTGCCTCTATGAATCAATCTAAGTTTAGTGTGCCCACATTTGATGTTGCGAGCCCACTTTCTCTTGACATTGTTAGAGCTATCCCCCCTAAACATGTTGAAATCCCGCAATTGGAGCTTTATAATGGTAAGGGTGATCCTCTAACACATGTTAAGACCTTTCAAACAATATGTACTGATTTTGCTTATGACCAAAGGTTGCTTGCAAAGCTGTTTACTAGAACATTAAGAGATAAAGCCCTACAATGGTATTGCTCGTTGCCTTCTTATTCTATTACTTCTTTTGAACAACTTGCAAATGCTTTTATTCAACAATTTCAAAACAATATAAGTCCTAAAGTTACTTTGATTGATTTAATGCATTGTAAACAAGGTGTTAAAGAAAGAGTGACTGATTTCATTGGTAGATATAAGCATTTGTATGCTTAAATTTCTTTTCCAGTACCTGACAATGATATTCAAAGAATCTTTATTTCTAATTTACAAAAAGATATTAGAGAAAAACTTCTGTTTTCTGAGTTTACTTCTTTCCAACAGTTGTGCGCAACTCTTCACAATTATCAACTGACTGTGAGTCAAATGGAACAAGCAAATCCTATGGCTCCGAGTGATAAGGGTGATAGTAGTCAACAACCATTTGGGAAGTTTAAACTGAATAGAGAGGTCATTAAATTCAATGAAAACATCATCAACAACAATGTGAATGCAGCATCAGGTGTGCCTCCTATTTCTAAATTTTTCAAGAAAGAAAGAAAGTTTACTCCTTTGAATGAATCATTGCATAGTATTATGAATAAGTTATTGGAAAAAAATGTGCTTACTCTCCCTCCTATAAGGCAAATAGATCCTACAAAGATTAACTCACCCTATTTTGATAACAAATCTTTTTGTCAATTTCATCGTCATCCTGGGCATGATACTGAAAAATGTTTTGCTTTAAAGGGTAAAATTCAAGATTTGATTGATAATAATACTATCTCTATTTCTGATGTGAATGATAAAGGCAACACATCTGTAGCTCCTCCTAACCAAAATCTTAAGATTTTTACTGATCCATTACCTTCTCATACCTCTAATGTGATTGATACTAATGCATCCTCTGTCTCACCTGATGATCTTGTGTCTATGACTCCGAATGTGATTAACTTTGTAGAGTAGCAGAAAATCCCTAAAGAACCTTCTATCACATTTGATTCCAGTGAAACTATCAGGGCACCTGATGGTCCTTTATATATAGTTGCAAAAGTCAAGAATACACCTTGTCGTGGAGTGCTTATTGATCCTTCTTGTATGGTTAATGTCATTACTGAAGAATTTCTTTTTACTTTGCAATTGAATCAAGTGATCTATGACGAAACAAATGTGGTTGTGAAATTATTTGATGCATTTTCTTCTCCTGCAATTGGTTCTATTACATTACCTATTGAGGTTCATAACAAATCCCTTGATGTGGACTTTGCTATTATTCCATCGTCCGAACAATTTCGTGTGAAGCTAGGCTATCCTTGGCTATCTTCCATGAAAGCTATTGCTTCTCCTATTCATAAGTGTCTGAAATTTCCCCATAATGGTGAAGTTGTTACTGTCAATCATAGCCTCTTTAAACCAGCTGAAAGAACTTCTAGCATTCCTATTGATTATTTTTGGCCTAAACAATTCCAATCTCTTCCTCCGCGAAGTGATCATCTTTTTAAATCTTATCAAAAGTGGAAAAAAGATATGATCCTATCTCTAAGTGAACCTAGAACACCCAAACTTGATATTCCTATCATTCTTGAGAAGGAAGTTCTTCCTTTGAAAGATAAAACCAATGTCTTTCCTCAAGAAGATTTCCAACCCATCCAATGAATGTGACTATGCCTATATCTAATAAACTTCCTAAAAGTAGACCTATACCTCCTCGTCATGATGGACTTGGTCTCCTTCCTAAACCAAATATTCCTCCTTTATATGGAGCAGTTCCTCCTCCTTCCTCTTATGGAGAGAAGAGACCTTCCTCTTCTCCTATTATTCAACCTAAGAGACCACAACCTAAACACCCAAGTGATAAGGATGAG
Organism: Cryptomeria japonica; assembly: GCF_030272615.1. Taxonomy (NCBI): domain Eukaryota; kingdom Viridiplantae; phylum Streptophyta; class Pinopsida; order Cupressales; family Cupressaceae; genus Cryptomeria; species Cryptomeria japonica. The sequence continues at coordinate 424,322,799 of NC_081414.1, forward strand.
AACATTCCTCCTCCTCACTCTTCTCAACTTCCTACTAAGACTAGATGAAATCATTCTGCACGTGAACGCCGACGAAAGCGTCGTCTTAGAGCTCAAGCAGCTGCTTCTCAAACTTTGCAATCCCCAAAAACACCTTTAGCTAGTATTATTCCATTTTCTCCTCAGCCGAAGATTGAGCCGAAATCTCCTAAACATAAGATGCATGATGGTCTTGATCTTGTGCGAGTTAAAGATCCTATTTTTATAAATCTTGATGATGATATAGATGAAAATGTTATTCATGATGAAAATGTTACTTCTGTTCATTCTGATAGTGAATATGAATATGTTGATGTTGATAACCATTTATCTAACGAATTTTCTAAAGCACTTATCCTAGCTCCTAGACAAGAACAACGTGGCTCGGAACATGAACATAGCCCTTGTTTGGATCTTGTGATAGCTCCATCTGTTGTGTTGGATGTTCCTCCTCTAGTGTGTTTCCTGCCTTCCCAAATTATTGATCAGCAAGATCGGGGGGGTAGGTGACGTGCTAGACTAGTTCATTAGCATAGCAGACTCTCTCCTCCTCTCTTGATCTCTTTTGTTACTTCTTCTATGTGTTATTCTCATTCTTCTATTTGTTGTCCTTAGTGTTGTCTACTTGAGGACGATTCAAAACATTGAGGTCTCTTTTGGTCTCTCTCATGTTGACTCAAAAGACACATGTGTTCCCTTCTTCTAGGTGACCTTCCTTGATTGGGGAATGAAGAACAATTATGCATACATACATATGATATACATGAATTATCATACAGCATACTGACCCCGAGGAAAGAAAAGTCACCTTGTGCTTTGTGTTTTGTGTCTATTATCCTTGGGCTTATCTCACACTTGGGGGCTAAATCCTTGTGATAACGTGCTTCTTTCCTTTCTCATTTCTTATATGTATCACTACCTTAAAGCAATCACCCCCGGTGAGGCATGTGCGATCGCTTTAACGTAGGGGGGCATACATCCCGTTCATATCTTTTCAAGATACTTGAAAATTTCTTAACAAATTTAGCTTTGCCTTGAAAATTTTTGATATCTTTTTTGCATGACTCATAGTGAGGGAGCCTTACTACTGACAGTCATGGTTCTCCCTCGTGATCTTCCCTTTTACATTGTCAATCGAAGTCGTAAGATCCTTATTCCACTGGGGGCTTGGTGTATCTTGCCTCCTTGACGTGGTGAAAGTTTTTCAATGTTGTTTCCTTGTACTTTACCGGAAGTATTGGCGTACGCTTATACTCCCGCTAAAGTGGGGGCTAAATGTAGCGTCCTAAAATTGCGACACTTGCAATTTCAACTGCATTTGGGTCTTCACAAGGGTGACGCAACATTGAACCTGAATGGAGACCCCGAAACCTGTTTACAACACCAAAAACTGCATTTTTCTGCACCCTAGCCTGACCCCTCCTTGCACCCTGTTGTCCCGGGAGGTGGGACCATGGCGCCCAGCACCCTAGTCAGGACTAGGGCGCCCAGTGCTCTGGTCCCCCAGGACCATGGCGCCCAACGCCCTGGTCCTTGGCCCTATTTTGGGCCCGGTCTCCTTTTGGGCATCGGGTCTTTAAGTTTGCAAATTGGAAAATAATGTTCCCATGTCGGCCCAAGGTCGGAAAAATCAGTCTCCTAACCCTAATTGACAAGTATATAAACTGCATTTCCTCTTCCAAATAAGGGAGGAAAACATATGTGTGCAAAAGGCGGAAGCGATATTCAAACATTCAAGCATTCAAGCATTCCTTCAAGCAATTGAGCATTCTAAGTCTCCATTCAAGGCTAGGTGTTGCATTCAAGACAAGGATTCAACCATTGAAGAGGAGATCACTTATAACACATTACATACAACATACATTACACCTTCGCATGTAAGAATACAAACATTCTTACAACAAGGTATCAGTACTTGTTTACATTACAAACATTTACATTTACAGCATTCTCATTTCTTTGTTAATTCCAAAACCGGGGTTTGACCTAAAGGCAAACCCCTAATCCCTAACCCCCCAATCGTCCTCTCTTTTCTGTGTGTAGGTTGCAGGTACACGGCTGTAATTGAAGATCTGGAATCCTTGTGCAGAGACGAACAGATCCACCTTCGTTTCGCGGATTTTTCGGAGGATTGTGTGCACTCCAGACGCCATCATCCCATCAACTTTCACTCAAATTTGCAGAACAGCACCGTCTCGACATTTTACTGCTAATTCCAGGTCCGCAGTTTCATCCCATATCCCTATCTCTGTTTACAAGCGAATCTTTCCTACTTTACATGCATTCCTAGTTCAATCATTCTATCTATATTCTTTACAAAAGAGGGTATCCTTGATGTCACAACTCTTGAAACTCATTTAGAATCCAATCTTGCATTGTGTGGGATCGGATCTTGTGGGTTTCAACCCCTCTTTTGAATGTAAAGTCTCTCCCAAGTGAAAACCATCAACCCTAGTGACTCTCCCTTCTCTCTCCTTGGAGTTGGGAAGGGGAGAACAACTAGGGTTCGATTTTTCCGCTTTACAGTTAGATAGTTCAAATAACCGGAAGACAACTGAGAGGGGGGGTGGGTGAATCAGTTGTCACAGATTACCAGAACCTTAAGCAATTAAAACTTTAATACCGGAACCCAAAACATTAATACTGGAATGCTTAAACCAAATACTGAAATAGTAGATAAATCAATTAAGCATAAACAACAATTAGAGAATAAATACCATCCACATGACACCAAGATTTGTACGTGGAAAGCTCGGTAAAGGGGAAAACCACAGTGAGAAGCCTACCCACAGTCAGATAATACTTCTGCAGTAAGTATGTGAATTACAATTGAGAGGCCTGCACTTTCAGGAAGGCCAACATCCTAGAGTACACTGCTCATCACAAAAGGAGTCTCACTGACTACATAGAAATCCATACTGCAATCCAGAGAAATGAATGAACTGCAAAGATAGAATATCCTATGCCTGAGTATAGTTCCGGTTAAGTTCAATACCGGAGGACTAAATCCTCTTACATAAACACAACTCGATCTCCAATGATCGACCAAATCCTCTACCTAAATGATTATTACTTTATTCTCACATTGTCATCCTCACATATCCCTTTCCCATATGATCTACAATGAGATCTTAAACCCTCGACCATAAATAATAAGGTCAGCCACCAAATAATAAAACAATTACATAATTAAAAAACATGTCATCCTGAGACCAAACAAATAATATCTAACCCATAAGACATCCCATAAACACATCGAGAAGTCCAATCCACACGTTACATTAAGTCGGTCCATAACCTAGATAAGTCGGGACCCAATTTAGGTCCACACATGCTAAAAAAATGATCCCAATCTGCCAAGTCTCGAACATGATCACCATCAACATCTTGAATCTCCACTAGAAGCCGCACCAACACCACTTATGCATATCATCAAAGATCTTCAATAAAGCTTTGTCGGTGGAACCCTCGCCGAAAGAACAAACCAAGCTTGCTAGCATACAGGATTGCATCTGATCACCAGACCAAAACCAACTAACTGAACATGAATAAGCCAATTCCATAACCCAAACATACTAGAGCATACCGGATCATGCCGGAACAAATCCAACCAGAAGCCACACAACCTATCGGGACAAGAAGGATACTGGTAAACAGCCAAAACAACTAGTGTTGACATCAATGACAAAACATCAATGCAACACATAATCAATCCCTCCAAATGGCTAACAATCTCCCCCTTTGGCATTGATGGCAACACTAGATGTGAAAAACATCAAAGTGCCAAGAAATATCAAACAAGTCTCCCTCAATGGAAGACAACCAACAATCTCCCATTCAAATATATAGCAATGAAGTTCTAAAACAAAGACCAAACTCCCCATGTGATGATATCCCTATAAAGATCTATTTTTCACATATATCTCTCCCCCTTTGACATGAATGCCAGAAATCTAGCAAAAATATCAAAGAAAAACCAAAAACCATTGAATCACAAGGCTAACTACTCCCCTTAAGCAGTAGTATCCCCACATCAATGGCAGAATGAATAATATCTCTGATAATGTATACCGTACTAATGCCAAAAAGAATCAATCAGTTTTCTATCAAAGGGGCAGAAACCCCTAATCTGCTTCTCAAGTACTCGAATGATTCTTTAGGAAAAGGTTTAGTGAAAATATCTGCAATTTTCTCTTTAGTGGTCACATAAACCAATCTAACTTTATTTTCTTCCACCTTCTCCTTCAAAAAGTTATACTTGATAGATATGTAATTTGTCTTAGAATGAAATACCGGATTCTTTGATATGTCTATAGCAACAGAGTTATCACAATAACTACCAGTCCAATGTAATGCACTTTAATATCCTTCAACATTTGCTTCATCCATAGAAATTGTGTATCGTTAGTAGCAGCAACAACATACTCAGCTTCAGCAGTAGATAAAGAAGTATATGATTGTTCCTTGTTGATCTATGAAAACAACTTCTTTCCAAGAAATAAAGCTCCATCGGAAGTACTTTTCCGGCCATCAACATCTCCTACCCAATCAACATCTGTGTATGCACATAAAGTAAAGTCATCATCCTTAGGGTACCACAAACCATATTCTGATGTACCTTGCAAGTATCTAAAAATCCTTTTCACCACACTCTCATGATTTTCTCTAGGATCACTCTGATATCTTGATGCAATACAAATAACATTCATTATGTCAGGCCTAGTCTGAGTCAAATACAATAGACCTCCAATCATAGATTTGTATCTTTTAGGATTTACCAGTGCAGATTCATCTTTCCTTGTCAATTTCTCACTTGTAACCATAGGAGTACTTACCGGTTTAGAGTCTATCATACCAAATTTCTTCAACAATTCCCTAGCATACTTAGTTTGACAGATGAAAATACCTTTGTCAGTCTAAGTAATCTGCAAACCTAAGAAAATTTTCATTTCCCCAATCATAGACATTTCAAATTCTTTCTCCATATTTTTAGAAAATTCCATGCACAACTTATCTTCACCTCCAAAATAATGTCATCAACAAATACCTCAATAATCAGTATATCATCATCAATGACCCTATAATATAGATTATTGTCAGCATTACCCTTAGTAAAACTAAGCTTCAAAATATATTTATCCAATCTCACATACCAAGCTTTAGGTGCATGTTTAAATTCATATAAAGCTTTCCTTAACCTACAAACCATTTTTTTATCATCTGAAAGTGAAAAACCATCAATTTTATCAATAAAAACTTCCTCATCAAGATCCCCATTCAAAAATGCACACTTAACATCCATTTGATAAACCTTTTAGTTTTTATGTGCAGCATAGGCAAGAAATAATCTTGCAGCTTCAATCCTAGCTACAGGTGCAAAAGTCTCCATAATTAATTCATTCCTTCTGAGAATATCCTTTACAAACCAATCTACCTTTATTCCTTACAACTTGACCATCTTCATTCAATTTATTCCTAGGAACCCATCTAGTTCCAATAACATTCTTATTTTTAGGCCAGGGAACTAAATTCCATGTGTTATTCTTCTCAATCTAATCCAATTCTTCTTTCGTAGCTTTGAACCAACATTCATCTTTACATGCTTCAATTACTAATACCGGTTCAACTTGAGAAATTAAACATACCTCATTAGTTGTCAGTCTTCTTCTTGTCATCACTCCATTGTTCTTATCCCCAATGATCTAATCTTCTGAATGATTCAATCTCACATACCTAGGAGTCTTCTGACTCTCTGTTCCTCTTCTCAGTTCTTCAGTTACTGTTGAATTTTCTGATACTGTCAGAGTAACTGGCTCAACATTTTGTTTTGGTAATGGTGTTACCAGTTCAGTTATGATCATTTCCACTATCGTTTCTTGCTCATAAACTCTTATTTGACTTCTATTCAACTCATCCATCTTGACATTAGCACTCTCCACAATTCTCTGCAATCTCTTGTTATAACATCTATATGCTTTGCTTTCATTAGAATAACCAAGAAATATGCCTTCATCACATCTAGGATCAAATTTTCTAATGATATCATCTCTCCTAATATAACATTTACTACCAAAGATTATGAAATACTTAATTGTAGGTGTATTGTCAAACCATAATTCATAAGGTGTCTTACCAGTTTCTCCTTTGATATGTACTATGTTGAATGTGTAAACGATTGTGCTCACTGCTTCTCTCCAGCAGATATGAGGTAGACTAGCTTCCATCATCATTGTTCTAGCATCATCCAAGATAGTTTTTTCCTTCCTTTCTACAACTCCATTCTACTGAGGTGTCCGAGGAGCAGAAAATTGTCTCCTTATACCATGCCTCTCACAAAAGTTATTAAACTCACGGGATGTGAATTCTCCACCATGATCTGACCTTAAACATTTAATCTTCAATCCTGTCTCAGTTCCCACTTTAGCCTTAAATATTTTAAATTTTTCAAAAGCCTCAAATTTATCCCTTAAAAAAGTAACCCGCATCATTCTAGAATAATGATCAATGATTAGTATAAAATGTCTATCACCTTGAAAACTTTTAACTCTAGCAGGGCCACACAAATCAGTATAAATAAGATCAAGAACATCATTATATTTATCTTGTATACTCTTAAAAGAGGTTCTAACCTAGTTTCCCATTTGACATTCTTTACATACCAGATTATAGGGCTGCACAATCTTAGGTATATCTCTAACTACCTTAGTTGAACTGATCTTTACAAAGCAATCAAAATTCACATGTCATAGCATTTTATGCCATAGCCAACTCTCATCAATTTGTGCAATCAAACATGTCTTCTCATCAAAATTCAAATGAAATATATTACCTTTTGTCTGTGTACCGATTGCAATCTCCAAACTAGATCTATTAATGATCTTGCATTTTCCATCCTTGAACTGTAATTGAAATCCCTTATCCACCAATTGTCCTACACTCAAAATATTATGCCTCAAACCTTCAACAAAATAAACATTATCAATATTGTGCTTATCATCTAATGATATAGTTCCTTTTCCCTTGATCATACATGCTTTTTCATCTCCAAATCTAACCAAACCAACATCAAACTCTTGCAAAGATAGAAACTTCTTTTTATCTCCAGTCATATGATGTAAACAACCACTATCAATTACCCATTCATCCTTATCTTCAATTTTAGCAGCAAGTGCCTTCTCTTCAGGTACATTATTTTCCAGTGCCGAAACATCTTCCTTGATATCCAGGAACACCCATTCCTTTCCATTGTCGGAACCACTAGCAGAGTCTTCTATCGGTTCATCATCAGAGTCAGTCACACCTTCCTCATCCTCTATGTAGCATGATTTATCTTTGTTTTTCCTATACTTATACTTGCTCTGATATCAAGGGTTAGGCTTAAAAGATCTTCTAGCTCTCTCTTTAAATCTTGAATTCCTTTAAAGACATCTAGAAGCAAAATGACCTATCTTATTACATGCAAAACATTTAAAAGGTTCTTTTTTTCATACTTACTTCCTTTCGGTCCTTTAGGTACTCTTCTAGAAAATAGGGCTTCAAGTTTCTCTAACTCATCATCTTCTCTCTTCATATCATTCAATTCCTTTGCATATAAAGCTTTCCAATCTTGCTTGTTAGTTGATAATGTAGATGCATGAAAAGCAAGTTCAGACTTCATTGCTCCAAAAGGTCCAAATTCTTCAAGCTGAAAAGAAGATAATTTCCCAACCAAGGTATCTCTGTTGATAGAATTATTAGCCATTTTCTCAATTCATTAATAGCAGTAGCCTTCATCTTGTAAGCCGGCACTAAAGATCTCAAAACTTTAGAAACTATTTCATCTTCACTCAGAGTTCCATCACAACATTAAATTCACATAACAATCTCATTTACCCTTTCCATGAATGCAGTAATCCTTTCATCTTCTTCCATATTCAAGTTTTCATATCTCACCCGGTAACCATCAAGTTTAGCAATCTTCAGAGTAGGGTCACCTTCATTAAGAGTCTCTAACTTATCCCATAAAGCCTTTGCAAATGATTTGTCAGTTAATCCCATTATTTGTTGATTAGAAAGTGCGCACAAGAGGGCTTCTCTTGCTCTACAATCATTCTCAATCTCCTTATTCAATTTTTTCAGAGGAGGGTTACCAGATGTCGAATTATGAGGAGTTACACCATTCTCTGTGATTTCCCAAGTCTCCTTGCCAAGATATCTAAAACGAGTCTCCATCTGAATCTTCCATACTCTATAATTTGTTCCATCAAGTCGCGGAATATCTCTCTGAAAGATAGCCCCAAATGAACTGGATGAACTTGAACTGTTATTTACCATAGGATATTCCTCAAGCGGTTAAGCTTCTACAGAGAGGACCAGAGCTCTGATACCAATTGTTAGACAGTTCAAATAGTCGGAAGACAACTGAGAGGGGGGGTGAATCAGTTGTCACAGATTATCAAAACCTTAAGCAATTAAAACTTTAATACCAGAACCCAAAACATTATACCAGAATGCTTAAACCAAATATTGAAATAACAGTTAAACCAATTAAGCATAAACAACAATTAGAGAATAAATACCATCCACATGATACCAATATTTGTACGTGGAAAACCTAGTAAAGGGAAAAACTACGGTGGGAAGCCTACCCATGGTCAGATAATACTTCTATAGTAAGTATGTGAATTACAATTGAGAGGCCTGCACTTGTAGGAAGGCCAATAGCCTAGAGCACACTCTCATCACAAAAGGAGTCTCACTGACTACATAGAAATCTAGACTACAATTTAAAGAAATGAATGAACTGCAAAGATAGCATCTCCTATGCCTGAATACAGTTCCGGTTAAGCTCAATACCGGAGGACTAAATCCTCTTACATAAATTCAACTCGACCTCCAATGATCGACCAAATCCTCTGCCTGAATGATTATTAATTTATTCGCACATTGTCATCCTCACATATCCCTTTCCTGTATGATCTACAATGAGATCTTACATCATATATATACAAACCCTCAGCCATAAACAATAAGGTCGGCCACAAGACAATAAAACAATTACATAATTACAAAACATGTAGGCCTGAGACCAAACAAATAATATCTAACCTATAAGACATCCTTCAAACACATCAAGAAGTCCAATCCACACGTTACATTAAGTCGGTCTATAACCTGGATAAATTGGGACCCAATTTAGGTCCACACATGCTAAAGCAATGATCCCAATATACCAAGTCTCGAACATCATCACCATAAGAATATTTAATCTCCACTAGAAGCCGCACCAACACCACTTATGCATATCATCAAAGATCTTCAATAAAGCTCTGTCGGTGGAACCCTCGCCGAAACAACAAACCAAGCTTGCCAACATACAAGATAGCATCCGATCACCAGACCAAAACCAACTGACTAAACATGAACCTGGATAGAATGAATAAGCTAGTTACATAACCCAAACATACTAGAGCATACCGGATCATGTCAGATAAAATCCAACCAGAAACCACACAACCTATCAGGACAAGCGGGATACCGGTAAATAGCCAAAATAGCTAGTATTGACATTAATGACAAAACATCAATGCAAAACATAATCAATTCCTCCAAATGGCCAACAATATATACATATGTGTGTGTGTATTATACACACACACACACACACACATATGTATTAATTGTGATGCATAAAAGTAAAATCAAGTGACTAAGACCTAATCCCACTCTCATGTACACACAGTGGAATAAGAAAGAACCTAGGGAGATATCTCGCTTTGACTACTTCTTGTAGAAAAGAGAGAGTCAAGGAATATCTTTTAGGGGTTTTATTCCTTTGTTGTAAATCAGGATTAGATTTGCAAAATGTGATGCAACAATCAACTAAGCTAGGAGATGAGAAACGAAGTACACTTAAACTGGAAATGCAAATTATGTGTAAACTAAAATTGAGATACATAAATAACGACTAGAAAAGAGGCTCAGATGTGCACCTAATGCTGAAATCTAATGCAAAATGGGTAGGACTAGGGCGTTGGGCACCTTGGTCCTTGTGTTGACAGAAGGTTGGATTTCTGAATCTGAGGTCTCGAGGGTCTGAGATGAAGATCTGGCACAAAAAATTGCAAAACCTTGGGGACCAGGGCACCACACCCTTGTCTCTATGATCTGAGATCAAATTCTAGCACTAAGCTCATCTCTATGTCTTTCGTCGGCCCTTTAATTCATGCGTCCGTCAAATTTCTGTACCTGCACTTGCAACTTGAAAAGGGGTGTCTAGGTGGCTATATTTGGTTTTGCCTTATTCAAACCCCTTGTTTTGGTGATTTTCACCTCCACAAATGGTCGATAATGTACTAAAAATGTGTGTGCAAGAATCTTGTGTGTATGCAAGATCCTAAATGAGAGATAAATAATCTAGAGTTCTACCCTATGCTTTTGAGAGCAAACCCTAAATGCTCGTAAATATAAATGCAAATGCTTCAAATCAAAAGTTAACTATAAATATAAAGCATGAATGTAAATCTAAAAATGAAGCTCATACAAAGACATGAAAACAACATGAAACCATACCAAACCCTAAGGAAAAGGTACAAGCCAATCATTAGTCGGTGATCTCCTATTATTCTTCAATGTCTTCAAAGATCCTAAGCGATGTTGAAAATGCTTGATGTAGACTTGGTGAATGCTTAATTTTTTGTTATAGACTTCATTAAACCTACACTTTCACTTCATGAGAGGCTCCTTCAATCACTAGATCTTAGATCCTTCAAATAAGGAAAGGAAGGCTTTATGTATGAGACCCTTACTTTGTTTTGAGTCATAGGAGGACCTAGAAATAATATTTTCCACCAATCTCTTAGATTTGAATATTAAAATACCGCCAAAACATGCTCCCAAAATTCAAGGAGAAAAAGTCAGGCCCAAGTAGGTACCTACTTGGTCCGGACACACGGTCCGACCAACTTTTTGCCAAATTTTTAGGGAAACAAGATATTGTGGTTTTAAAGCAAATTCCGAGAGTATGTGGGAATTTGAGATGTCTAGATATGCGAAATCGGGCCTTGAAGGTCAAAATAAGACATAATTAGGGTATTTGATGAAATGATTTATTGAAAGAATAAAGTAAAAGGGGCACACTTAATATCAAAGGGCCCAATTTTATGATGTGTAGAGGGATAAAAGAAGACTTTAGATTCAATTAAATTGATATAATTAAATGCTTAAAGAGAATTTGAAATGCAAAATGCAAACACACTAAGGCAGGTGCTAACCTAAGCATGGAATTGTACCACCCAATTAAGGGATATATGCAAGCTAAAATATAGAAAAGTAAACATTTCATTAAAAGGGATATACCCATAAGGTGTCAGATGAAGCCCCTAGCAATATCTGTAGTACACTATTAGGAACTGCACCCTACAAAACCACATGCTAGATAAAATCACAAAATCACCTAAATTATTACTAGGGAAGTGATGAAATTTGTGGGTAGCTATATGCCCCCCTGTTTCGGCTTTCTAATTAGTGAGGTGAAACAAGGTATCATATTTACCGCAATGAATTGTTAAAAAGAGGTGATGAAAAATTCTCACAATGAAGCTTGATACAAGATTGAAGTGCATCATGGAACATTTAGTAAGAAAGATAACTGAATCATGATTCCAACGCCACCAACAGTTCATAAATTGGAGTTCTCTAGCTCAAGATATGAGAGATTAAGTAGAAAAGCAGGAATTAGGGTTTCGAGAAAGAGAGAAGCGCATACCTTATGAATAGTGAATTTGACACTTTCATTTGTCATTTTCTCACTTTTTGTCTTATTTGCAGCAAAGGAGCCCACATAGCACTCATGATGCCTTGAAGACAACCTGAGATGCCTACCTAGATGGAGATCCTATAACAGTCTATCATCACCGATCAGTTGCTTGATGAGGTGAGTGTACTGAACTACCTTTGTACTTCCTATTGACTTGTTGTTGACTTGACTTTGACTTTTTGGTATGAAATAAGGTTTGATTGCACATGTGCCCCCAGAAGGGCGTCATGGTTCCACTAGGATGCCATGGTCCCAACTGTGCACCTTGGTAATCAGAGCGCCCTGGTCCTCCCAGAGCACCCTGGTCCTTCCATGGCATCTCGGTCCCTGTACGAGGTGACCAAGGGCTAGCATAGGATTAGGATTTATGATGTTGAGTTGATTGAGAGGATGATATTGATCGTCGATTGTTTGATTTTTGTATAAACTACCCTATATGCGAGAGCACACTGCTGGACATACATATTGGATTCTACAGAATCAGAATCCACGATTGTCTTAGGATGACAGAGAGTTGCTTAAGGTAGTAGGGTTGTGGTACATATGCAACATGCCATCCATGAAGTTCCATCCATCGATGCTTATGGAACTCATGGAGAGATGGGACATAGACACCTCCACATTTATCCTCCCAAAGGGAGAGATGACGGTTACGCTTGAGGACATGTACCACATACTAAGGCTTCCCATTAGAGGATGCACAATGAGATATCAGACAGGTCGTACACCATCTTATTTTAGGAGAGAGAAAATGTACTGCATTGGGCGAGCCATGCCCAATGAACTAGAGGATGGATTATGATTTAGTGGTTTCTACATCCTATCAACACCATTTGACTCGTAAGGAGACTCGTGATAGCCACAGAGGGGCTAGCCATATGCCCAGATGGATGAGGTAGTCAAATGCATGAGGGTCTCACTTATGCTATCCAAGCAATGGAGGAGCGGCAAGCAATGTTCTCTTGGGGATAGATCATGTTGTCCCATCTCTACCATGAATTAGGAGATTATGTCTACGGCGAGGGATGTAGTTTGATGACATGCACCCTTCTTCAGGTTTGGATGTTCGAGCATATCACATGCACTAGGCTAGTAGGAGTATCAGTTGATATTGGCTTAGATGACCCTAGATTATATGCATACCCACTCCAGACCATGGCAGAATGGTGATTTGTTTCATTGGAGGATTGTGATAGACATATTGAGATCAAATTTCATCACACAGCCATACTGGCACACGACCACATGGCCAGGTCAGCGCAGTCAACTTTGGCTCATGCAGAGTAACCACTTCCTCAAGGTGTGCTACACCATATCATAGTCTCATTCTATTTCGACCGAGTCAGGCAATAGTTTGGGTTAGAGAAGGGTGTTCCAACAGAAGTGCCAATTTTTATATGCCACTCTCGAGTGATTGTGAGACCGAGAATAGTTCCTAGGCCTTGTAGTGATGAGATTGAGATGACAGATTCAGATGATTCTGATCGATATTTTGTGATGTTAGCACATATTTTTGCAAAATATTTTGTACTATTTATTGATGTTTTATATGTATATTTTCATCATAAGAGCATTTACTCTTGGATTGCATGTGCAAGGGATATGTTGTTGTGTCAAAGAAATCCAATTGTAGCCTGAAACTACATGAACAAGTATCACCTGGGCATATTAAGGGATGGCATTAAGTATGGTGACATTTTGATAACCTTCATCATGAAATTCTTTGCATTGCAAGAGCCAATTTTAGGGTTCATCACAGAAGCAGGGTCATGAGTGCATTTATAGATGTTTTCAGTGCCTTAGAAGTCTATTAGCATGGTTGTGGAAATTTACATTTTTGAAAGAAAGCCTTCTCTTCATAAAATATAAAATTATGTTTATCGGCGTAAGTCACCCCGATAAGATTGCCTAAGGAGAAAAAGGTGTGTGTTGATCAACGAAACTCACACCGATGAGTCTGATGGCATTTTCTCAAGGTGCGATCGGTAGGAAGAAGTTTGGCGAGTTAGTAATCCATCAGGAAGAGCTACACCGATAGCATAACAATAAGGCAGAGTTATCGGCATAGCATTCACTATTGGAAGCATGGAGAAAAGGTACTCGATACCCGATGAGGTTATCGGTAGAACTTATATTGATGTCGGATGGAGTGGAACACTTGTTGGCATTATCATCGGGTCATCGAAAAGTGTCATCTTACGCTACCCTGATACCCGATGGACTAGCTGGCGAAGGTGGTGTTATCGGCCTGACCTACTCCGATGAGGCGATACCAAAAGGAGGAGAATACTAAGTCAACGAGGTAACTTAAACAATCGGGGAGAGGTGTTTCAGGTTATGTCGATACCTGATAAGGAAGACAAGTCGGGCACAGAGAAGGAGACTTGATTGGGATAAAATAAACCGATCGAAGTCGAAGTCATCAGGATATCATCATCTCATTGGGAGGAGACATCTTTCGTTACACTGATACCCAATACGAAAGCAGAGATGGGTGCGAGCAAGGAGATCTCATCGGGGAAATGTATGCCGATAGACCGGAGAAGTAAAAAGATACACAAGTATAAAGTCGATGTCATCGGGTCATCGGAGAAACATGAAATGAGTTGTTTCAATACCTGATAAGGTGACCCGATGTAACAAACGAGATGCGAACTACAAAGGAGGACTCATCGGAATAACTTCTAACCATCGGAGGAACATATTTGGAGCTATGTCGGTACCCGACGGGCAGAATTCCATGGAGGAATAGGAGGGTACATTGTAATGACCTATGCTGATGTCACATAAAGGTGAAAGTACAACCTAGCTAGAAGGCGGAGCCATCGGGGAAGCTATAACCATCGGAATAAGGGAAAATGAGCTACGTCAATGCTCGATGGAGTGATCAAGGAGACCTATGCCAATCAAAAAGATGGGTGGCGCCAAGTGATTCAATCATCAGGAGGATTTGTGTCAACTAGTCGTTGCAAAATTTAATTTTAATGAATCCACCCGCCAGTATTAAATGTAGGCAATTGATAGGTCTATGTTTGCACAAGGAAAATCATAGCACGATTTCAATTGAGTAAATGCTCTTGATGTATTAAATCTATATATGAAATTTTGTATAATGAATTTGCATAACAGATTGAAGTGAACAAATAGATTGAAGCGAAACTAAATCATAGAAAATTGAATTTCAGAAAGCTTGAAAGATTCAAATATGGAGGGTTCTAGTTCCAAAGGCAAGAGAAAGGTCACTAAAGTTTCTGATAGTGCCTCAAAGAAGTCTAAAGGTGGAGAAAGTGTGCAGAAGCGGAAGTTAATTCAGGATATGATTGACCATATGAGCTCACCAGGAGCCAAGTCCCGAAGTTCTAAGGCTAATTTTCCTATTCGTGACCAGCTAGAAGATGATTTTAAAGAAATTGGTGATGTCTGGACTAGGGTTATAGGCCATGAATTATTCTTATATCATTACTCACGAAGGGGCAAGCTGACCCCAGTCTCAAACCCATAGACAACTGGATTGGGTAAGCTATTGGTCTCTAATGTCTTTGTAAATATTCAATTATTGAAAACTCTAGCTAGGGCTTATAATTCCACAAAAAGATGTATCCAATTACCAAATGGAAATGCATTCATCCGTCTTTTAGTAGCTACCATTCATGAAGTTTTTGGTCTTGGTTTTGAATCTGATGTGCCTCTATCTTTTGAGAAGCTCGAAGAAGAATATACAAAGATGGATATTGTATACAACGGGTGGAATTTTCCCGTTCATAAGGCTAAGAAAGGGAAGTTGACAGATGACTGCAGGCCCCCATTTGACATCAACATTTTCAGATAGTATTTGCAATATACGTACCTGGCATGTGGTCAAGTGGGAGTAGTTGAGGTTCCAGAAGTAGCTCAAATAGGACCTTTCGTACTTGTTGTAGATACACAAATGCATGAGCCAAGACAATTTGACTATGCTGCCTATATTGTGGAAAAAATGCATGAGGGTTTCTTAAATCTTCAAAATAACCCTGATAAGTCTTGATGCATATTATCTTGTTTTACGGATGACCCAGGAGGTTGTGGCCTAAAGAATTGAAATTAAATGTTCATGGTAAAGATGGGAAAGAGAAGACAATACAATTTTGGGTATCAGTGTGGGATTCTCGGTTCATGAGATCCCATTATGTCAAATTTGAAGAGCTTTTTGTTCAACCAGTGTATAGAGCTTTTGAGTTCTCTTGTGATGGATCATTCTTGGAAGAAATTAAAAGATTTCTTAGACCCCATGAACATGGAGATACAAGGGTGAATCATAATTGGGGTGATTGGTACATATGCCAAGATTTCTCATATGTTAGGGTATTTGAATTCAAAGGTGCTCCCTATGTGCTACCAAAGCCTTTGCCAGACCAAATTGCTTACTTGGAGATTATGAGACAAATAAGCGTCTCTAATGCACATCACTTTGGGGGTGCCCACAAGAAAGTATTCTTACCTGGAACTCTGCATTTTGGTGATTTAACCATTATATCAACAAAGGCTTATGA
Organism: Cryptomeria japonica; assembly: GCF_030272615.1. Lineage (NCBI taxonomy): Eukaryota > Viridiplantae > Streptophyta > Pinopsida > Cupressales > Cupressaceae > Cryptomeria > Cryptomeria japonica. Next base: position 424,339,143 of record NC_081414.1, read on the forward strand.
TATTATTGACATAAATTTAATAGAGGATTATAACCTGTATGAGCACACAAGTAGGAAAACTTATGACCCGAAGGGCTATATACACCAATGCAGAAAAAAGCACAATCTTGGTGATTACTTTCATGAGCATATTGAAGCTCTGGATATCTTCAAAAACAAGGATTTTGAAGAAGCTATGCGAATTTTTCAGGATTTTATTCAGAAATTAGAAGAAAAAAGATAGAGACTATAGGAAATGGAGGAATAAGAAGAAGATGAAAGTGAATTGGGTGAAAATGAGGTTGTCTCAAGATTTAAAATGCCTGAAAAGGAAGAGGAACCTGAAGCACAAGACCAAAGTGTTGCAAGGATGAATGTTGATTTGGATGTTAGGCTAGAAGAACATACATCTTTTGTGGCAGATAATGAATTTATTAGGTTGAAGAAGTTCAAGTATTTTTTGTATCATTTTAAAGGAAAGAGGTTAAGAGAAGGAATGCTAGATGTGACACCAGAAAATGAGGCAGACATGCTCAGAAAGATGAAGGCGGAGATTAATTCGGAGTTAGAAGGCATGACCCCTCAAAGGGAAAGGCAGCTTCTTGTAGAGGCAGGAATCATTCTTTTTCCAAGCTGGGACCTTAGTGCATCTTTTATTTTTGATAGCTTATTGCATTCAGATAAGAAAGATTTCAAGTTACACATTCAGGGCGTAGATGATATTTTTATTGGATCAAGATATGATCCAGATGATGAGGCTATGATTTTGTGGGCCCTTTATCCCCCAAACAAAAGGCCAAAAATAATTGATGTTGATAAAGCTTTCAATTATATGATGAAGTTAAAAGTTGGTGAGGTGGATCACATGGTCACAGTGGATATGGGGATTGATATTTCCAAATTGAATAAGGCACAGATGAAGATGTGGGCAAAAGAAGCAGGGAAATACAAGTCATTATATGAAGAGCTCTTGAGAAGTAGAGGTCAACCTGTACCCCAAATAACAGATGAATCAAAATTGAAGAAGAAGTGTGAGGAATTGCATAAAGAAAATAAGAAGTTGAAAGAGAAAATGTAGAACATAAGGGCAGACACCGCATGTGTCTTATTGTCAAAAAGATTTGAAAAGTTAAATGGAGTTCTTATAGATTTATGAACAGTTTACCAGAAGAATATGGATAACAGTTTGTCACATAAGATAATTTCTGACAGACTACATATGCTCTTGTAGGATAATAAGGCTAGTCAGGTAGACAGTGCAATTACTGAGAAAATTCAGAGACTAATTAAAAAGAATGAGAAGTTTGATGCAAACCTGAAGGTTGAATATGATGATTGTCATGAAATTGTGAAGCACAGTATTCCAAAAGTGATGGATGAAATAGGGCAGATTAAGGACAAGAATGTATGGATTACAAACTGTCAATCATTACTTAATGTTTCCCTAGGTATTGCACGGGCTGACACTTTGGACATGGTAGAGACAATGGACTAGTTGGAAAACTTTGTGACTATAGAGATGGCAGTGTGGGATATCATCTTCAACTCCAACACTTACAAGGATGAGGCCTACCTTTGGCATATTCAAAAATGTGACTTGGTCCTTGATGGCCAGAGTTAATTTGTGTCAATTTTAATATGTTTGGTAATATTGTTAGTTGTTCTAGCAGTTAAGGAGTTATTAGTTAGGTTTTTATCAGTTTTTAGTTTGTACTAATGAAAGGATGTGTCCTTTCATTTGTGTCTTTTGAGTCGCATATGTATAGGGAGTCATTTTTGTATACAAGGGGGGTACACAATTAAAAAATCTCCTATCTTTCAAATTGTTTGTTGGGACTAGTAGTGTTATGTAAAGCAAGTTTGCAGAAATAAAAAGTCATTTTGTGCAAGCAAGAATATCATGAAGTACCTGTGAGTCTATAGTTTTTGTATACCTTTTTATTCCAAAATTAATATATAGCATTTGTGATGAATACTAAGAGGGAGGGGTGAATTAGTATACAAAAAATTACTGAACTCTAACACTTAAACAGTTTAACAGTCAACTGGTAAAATAGATTTACTAACAAACCGGTTAAAACAAATGCAAACCAAACAGCAAATAAGGCATTCACCCACAAGAGAACAATCACCATAACACAAGAGGTTTTGACGTGGAAACCCAAATGGGAAAAACCACTGTGATCTGAGACTCACAAGTAACTATCTAGAGAATAGAAACCAGACCGGTTAAGGTCAGACTAGTTAAGGTCATACAATGTTCTTCACCAAAATAGATCCTATTAGGAATCTCGATCTCTGTTAGGAGATAAGTCCTATTAAAGACTACCTTGTGAGAGGATTTCAGATCCACGGTCATGAACCACCTTGTTAGAGGATTTACAAAGGCTTCGTCAGGCCTACCCAGTTAAGGGTTTCGGACTTGTCGAATATGTAAGTAATCAACAAGTGAGTGATCTAAATACTAGCATGGTATGCTTGGTTAGATCCTTGATAGCTCATTTTTAATGCATTTCAGCATTACTTCAGTCTTCAATATCTCCACACTCTGTTTCTTCACACAGACCTAATCTTCTCTTCTATGATCGCACATACAAAAACCTCATCAACCACCTTGAACCCTAACACCACCTAAAACCCTAGACATGATGTCTGATTTTGTGTCGGTCCAATAGGATTACATTGCAAGTTCCTAGGTTCAGTGTATCTAGACACATTTGGTAACATGGCACAGAATCACCACCAAAGTGTCGGTGGATGATAACTCATCACAAAAATACCGGTTGGTAACTCATCACAGAGTTATACCAGTTCATACATTTACCGATTACTAGTTCACACATTTTACCAATTACTGGTTTGTCAAAATGAAGACTGGGAAAAATGGTAACAACTACTTTGTTCCTTCATACCGCTTTGGGATCCTCGAACCACTTGAGGTCTTCATACCACTTTGGGTCCTCATACCGCTGGAGATCAGTAAACACTTTCTACAAAACACCGATAGTCTAAAGACTATAATACATAATACCGGTTGGCACAAATACCGGTTGAGCATAACTCATACATGCAAAAAGTGATCTCAAAGCAAGTGTGTGTCCATTAATGACAATCACAACATCATCATCAAAAATGCCAACATTTGTTGTCTTTATCTTTAGATCATTTTGTGTTACATGGTGTTGATGAATCAAATTCTTTGGATAAATCTAAGTAAGATTTGCTGCAATGTGCTATCACATGATGTTGTGTAGGAAACTGAATTGTTTTTGTTATTCTTGCAACACATAATGAAATCATTGCATTGATAGCCTTGCATATTTGTAATTTTTTCAAATTGTCTCCAAAGTTGATTGCAAATATTCATCCACTAAGTAACAAATAAATTGACAGATAAGGCACTGGTCTATTGTTAGTTTTTTGTGAGTAAATTTGGTGTGCATAAGGTCCTCATCAGGAAAACATACTTCTTATTTCTATCAGTATTATTTTTCAGAATTACTTAAGGTTCCAATAGCATTCTTTTATAAGAATGCATTCACTATTAATTACATTCAAGTTTTCAATTTAAAGTAAGTTAAAAGCACATAATAAAGCATAGTTGCATGAAACATTTTGCCATTCTTGCAAACAACTAAATTGATAAGTTTAAATTTACTATAAAGAAGTCTCTTTGTGCTTTGGAGATTAAGTTATACCCGCCTAGGTCTAGTGGAGCCTAAAGTGCAGAGGAATTTGGTCTTTGACCATTCCTGTTCGTTGGCCAAGGCTGCTTGAGAAATCAGTAGGATATTTGGAAAACCTCTAGGATTTCCAATTTGTGGTTTTGGGAACCAACAGATTGGCGACTATGTTGGGGATTGTCATAGGAAGTTTTCAGAGTCTTTGGTGGTTTGTTTTCAGACTCTACTAGAGGAAGGAGCCCAAAAGATTAATAAAAAATATTGTTCCTCTTAGGAGGTGGCAACTCTACATCTAATACATGAATAATAATTGGTATTTTGAGAAAGTAAGAGAAACTCCGAGGAATTTATCAATAAGGTAAATGCAGGGGAGAAGGTCTCTGCAGAAGGGACAAGATAATCTTGTTTAGTTGAGCCCAAAGAAAAGATACAAAGAAAAGAAATCAACACCAAGTATGGAATTTGGGGGTTATAAGAAGTTTCCTAGTAGAGAGAATGACTCTTCATCTAGTGATAAATTTGAAAATATGGAGGAAAATCATTTTTATACGTTAAATGCAAAATATAGTAATGGTGGGCATGATGAAACCTTGACTGCTGAGGAACAAGAGGAGAGGCAGTGGGATGCAATCATACTTAAAATGGCTTAAATGGAGATGAATCCAAAATGGCAAAGGCTCTTGAGAGACAACAAGATTGGGTATTGCAGAAGCTCGGACTAGAAAGAGATATTGTTCAAAGCCCTAAGTCAAACAGGGTTGAAGAAGAAAAGGGAAGAGGTGAGGGAAGTAGACTAACAACCCCTAGGTATAGTCCCCCTCACATGAGAAACTTGGAACATCCATTTAGGATCTATAATAATCCATTGTCTGATGTTTTGGATAATAATTATGAAAAAGGGGATAAAAGGAAAAATATACCCTACAATGAGAATAAAAGCAAGTATAATAATAGACAATGCAATAATCATAATGATGAAAGAAGAACTAGCAGTGGGGGAATTACAGGTAACTGGAATAATAGAGATAGGACCAACAATGTAAGTAATAATAGAGGTAACAATGGCAATAATGGAAATTATGGCAATAATGGTAATGGAAATAACAATAATCAAAATGGTGGCGGAGGCAACAATGGAAACAATGGTAATAATGGAGGAAATGGAAACTATCAAAATAACAACTATGGTTGCAGACCACCTATGACCATGGAAAGGTATAAACAGTTGGATTTTAGTGGGATAGTTGGATATTTGAATTAGATTTCAAATGATTTAAGGTCATCCATCCCTAAGTTCATAGGAAATGGAACTGATTCTGCAGAACAACATGTAATAAATGTAAAAAATACCATTGAAGAATTTGAAGTGCCTTATGAAGATGTTTTTATGAAACTGTTTGTTCAGTCTCTAACTGAGGATGCAAGAGAATGGTATAGAAATCTTCCTGACAGGTGCATTGGTAGCTGGCAAGAGTTTGTGACATAATTATTGGAAGACTTTGGAGACCGTAATGATACTTCATTTGCATCTCATGAGTTGACAAGCATAAAGAAGAATCAAAATGAATCAGTCTTTGAATTTAATAAGAGGTTTAATAAAGTGCTTAATAGAATACCAAGGGATATTAGACCTGTTGATTCATTTTTTATTGACTTTTATTTGAGTGCTTTTGATAGCAAGAATCACTATGAGATTCTATCTCATAATCCTACCACCTTGCAGCAAGCATTTAAGACAACCACTACCATTGAAAATAATAGAAAAGTTCCTAGGAGAATTGGCAAGAGAGATGATCCAAAATTATATAATCCCAAATCATGGACATGCTGAAAGATATGAAGGGTAAGTAAAATCACAATGAGAAGCTGCCCCCATATAGAAACAACAAGCCAATGAATTACAATAGGCCAAGATTGCACGCCATGCCATATAACACAAAATGGAAAGATGGTAAGCCAGTGAATGCAAATCTAAGCAAATAAACTCTTGATCCATTGAAGAAAGTAAACGATTTTGTGGAGGAATATCCATGGTGTGAAGTTTGCAATTTACCCTATATTGCAGAACAATGTATGAATTCTCAAGGTTGTGTAGAAGAAAAGGACCATGAGGATGAGTATGAGCCCACAATGAATGTAATTTCATCAGATCCATTTCGGGATAGGGATGAGGATTCATCCGAGGATAAGCAGTCATCAGATGTACAATGGAGGAGAGAGAGCCAGCAGTACAACATACAGCAAGTTTTCACTGATGATGATGTGGATGCCCCAGCCTTGAGGAGATTGGTCCATGATGAAGATCCAGTGCATTCCTTGAGAAACTTAACAGATGAAGAAAAGAAAGTTTATACTGTGGCAGCAGTAGCACAAGAAAAAAGCAATTATCAATTAAGGAACAGAATAGTGAACCCAGAGAAAGGTAAGCCATCTGGGATATTTGCAAAGGTTCCTAAAGCTAGTGGAAACAAAGACACCATCACCAATGAAGAAAAGGAGGGTGCAGAAGAGAAGATGAAACAAACGGAACCCCCTAAATTGACAAAACCGATTGAAAGGAAACAAATTAGTAAGCCACTTTCGAATTGTGGATCATTTATGTCTTAGGCTTTATCGCAGGTGAAAGTATCTTTGCCCTTGCTTGAAGTAATGAAATTTCCTAATTACAAAAATGAAACAATCAAGATTTTGTCTAATGTTAGTGAAGTTAATAAAGAGGATCATAGGCCAAGAGCTAAAGATCCACCTGTTGTCTATTTGGGAACTTCTATCACTAAGAATCTTACTTAGGTTGATCCTTTTTATGTGACCTTGTTGATTAACAATAAAATGGTTAAGAATTGTATGATAGATTCAAGTGCAGTTGTGAACATAATGCCAGCAGATGTCATGAAGGAACTTGGGATGCATGTAGACACTCCCTATGGGAAATGTTATGCTATGGATAATAGATCAGTCCTAGTTGTTGGAATTATGAAGAATGTGGAGTTTCAATTTCCAGCATGCCCAGATGCGTCATATAAAACAGACATCACAGTTTTTCAAGAGCCTCCAAATTATGGAATGCTACTATCAAGGAAATGGTCAAATTTGGTAGGGGGATATGTACAGTTAGATCTATCATATGCAACTATCTCGATAAAAGGGGCAAATGTAAGGATTGATAGACAGCCAAGATGATTCTACCTAATAGAAGAAGTTGATCCAAATGAGACAACATGTTTCCTCCAATCAGATATAGATAACTTTCAGGTAATTATTTCTAAACCCATTCAATGCAAAACTAATAATCTTGAAGATACTATTGAAGCACATAAGGATAAAATTTGGAAAATGTACTTTGATGGTGCTTGCAGTAAAGAAGGAAATGGAGCTGGTGTGGTTTTTATTTCTCCTAATGAGAGATCATTCAAATATTCTTTCTTGTTAGTCTTTGAATGTATAAAACAATGTTGTTGAGTATGAAGCACTCTTGTTAGGTCTTAGAATAGAAAATAAACATGGTATCAAACTACTAACAATTTATGGTGATTCGGAGTTAGTTGTATCTCAAGTAAGGGAAAAATTTGCTACTAATAATGTAAGGCTTCAAAATTATAGAAATGAGGTGTGGGACTCTATTGAATTTTTTGATGCATTTTCTATAACATGGATTGAAAGATCTAACAATATTTTAGCTGATTTTATGGCTAACCTAGCCATTAAACATAATGATATTCCTTTTGATGACATTACCCAAGTTGAAATAAAAACTAGACCTGCAATACCAAATAACATAAAGAACTGACAAATATTTGATGATGATAGGGATCTTCTAAAGTTCTTATTTTGTGAAGATCAGTATGAGGGCCAACACATGGATTGGAATGCATATGTGGAAGAAGAGAATAGTAAGGGGTCTCTATTCAGAAAAGACATTCTACAGCTTAAAACAAACAAGATTCCAAGAGGGTTGGTAGAACTAGAGAGGTTGTTTGACAATAAGGACATGGCAAATTTCAAGCCCAGCACTAGAAGTTGTGAAGAAGTGGAGAAAATAAACTTGGGAAGTGAAAATAATCCTAGAGAATTTTACATAGGGAAGAAGCTTACACCAAAAATTATAACTGCATTGGTCAATTTGTTAAGAAAATACATACATGTTTTTGCTTGGTCATATGATGACCTTAAGGCATACAGAGAGGATTTGTTCCAGCATGAAATCCCACTGAAGCCAGATGAAAAACCATTTAGGCAAAAGCAAAGGCCTATAAATCCCACATTGTCTCCCAAAATGAAGGAAGAGTTGATGAAGATGAGGAATGTAGGGATTATAGAGCCTATAAGGCATTCAACATGGGTGTCGAACTTGGTGCCTGTTAGAAAGAAGAACGGTGATATTAGATTATGTGTAGACTTTATAAACTTAAATATATCATCTTTAAAAGATAATTATGCTCTGCCTAACATGGAAGCTTTGCTACAGAAAGTAACAAGGAATGAGCTACTTTCTATGATGGATGGGTTCTTTGGTTACAACCAAGTGAAGGTCAAAGAATCAGAAAAATACAAAACAACTTTCACCACACCATGGGGCACATATGTGTATGCCAGGATGTCGTTTGGACTTACCAATTTTGGAACTACTTTTCAAAGGGCCATGGATGTAGCCTTTGAAGGCCTCATTGATTACATTCTATTTGTATACCAGGATGATTTGATAGCATACTCCAAGAAAGCAGAAAACCACTGTAATGATCTAATAAAGATTTTCATTAGAGCACTAGAATATGGTATTTCTCTAAATCCTTAAAAGTGTCACTTTGGAGTCACTGAAGGTAAATTTCTAGGTCATATTATATCTAAAGATGGAGTAAGGATTGACCCTAAGAGAATTGCAGCCATTGATAAAATTCAGATTCCTAAAACAGTCATAGACATTCAATCATTCTTTGGACAAATTAATTTTGTGAGAATATTTGTGTCAAATTTTTATGAGATTATAAAACCTATTGCAAAGATGTTGAAAAAGGGTGCAGAGATAAAATGGACTAATGAAGCAATTGAGTCTTTTGTGAACATTAAAAAGTCCATCAAAGAAGCACCTGTACTTAAATATCCTGATTTCTCTAAACCTTTTCAGGTATTTTCTTTTGCTTCATTTCATACTATCATTGCGGTTATGTTACAAAAGAATGATGAAGGTCATGAACAACCAGTGGCACTCTTTAGCAAAACACTACAAGCTTTTGAGTTAAATTATGATATAAATGAGAAACAAGCATATGCCCTAGTAAAAGCTATAAAATCTTTTAGACCATATTTAGTGGGAGCTAATGTCATTGCCTATGTTCCTAATGCAGCAGTCAAGGATATTTTCAGGCAGACTAAAACTACTGGGAGAAGATGTAGATGGATCAATCAAATCCAGGAGTTCAACATTGACATCCATATTACTAAACTAGTAAGAGGTCAAGGTTTGGCTAAACTGATGACAGAATCAAATTTGGAGGCAACACAAATAAATCAGGTAGAGTTGGAGGAGGCTCAAATAAGCATTGAAATGTGTCCTTGGTACAAGAATATTGTCTATTATTTAAAACACATGAAGTGTCCAAAGGATTTAAATGATAATGATAAAATAACACTTAAGCTTCAAGCATCTAGGTATGTATTGCTTAAGGGTGATTTATATTGGAAAAACAGGGATGGTATCCTTTTATTTTGTTTGGATGTTCATCAAGCACAATTTGTTTTAAAGGAATTACATGAAGGTGTATGTGGGGGACACTTTTTAGCAAAAACCACTGCCTATAAAATACTCAATGTCGGTTACTATTGGCCACAAGTCTTTAAGGATTGTCATACTTATATTACAAAATGTGAGGCTTGCCAAAAAAAATCAGGAAAGCTTAAATATGATGGAACTCTTCCACTTAGACCCATGCAAACTGAAGAACCTTTTCAGATGTGGGGTATTGATTTCATAGGAGAAATTGCAAATAAATCTAGTGGAGGGTACAAATGGATTTTGGTAGCCATCAACTATTTTACCAAATGGGTAGAGGCGGTTCCTACCAAGCAGGCTACAAGTAAGGTGGTAACAAAGTTTCTTTTGGAAAATATCTTGACAAGATTTGGGGTACCCCACAAGATTATTGTAGATAATGGGATGTGTTTTAGATCCAAAGAATTTTCTGATTTTGGTGAAAGTTATGGAATCACTTTGTCATATTCATCACCTTATCATCCCTAAGGGAATGGACAAGCAGAATCTAGTAACAAAAACTTGTTCAAGATCATTAAAAGGATGTTAGGTGACAACAAAAGGGCATGGGACTCTATTGGTATTTTGGTATGGTTTTGTCATTGATATCAACACCTATCAACACTTATCAACTATAGCACTTTGGAGGATTGGCAAATGTTCACCGGCAAGCAAGTGACTTTATGCACAATCACCGATATCTGGTACACCGGCAGGATATATTGTTCACCAACACTTGGAATGACATGGAAAACATCTGATTGTGTCGAAGACATAGCTTGGACACTTTGTCTTGGAGATTTGTTCATTGGTATATTTGTATTTGCATATTTGTTGTTACTAGCAAATAGGTCCAGGTTATACACCGGCAGGATTATCTATTCTAGATCATCACGACACGCTTTGGAGATGATTTTGTTGTTATTGTAAATGCATTAAGTTGACATGTTGAATCGGATATTGCATCAGTTATTGATTTACTTGTAATTGTTTTGTTGTAATATCTTTTAGAGCCGACCTACTAAAATTGGTCTTAGGTTATGGCATATATGTAAGATCTTATTTATAAGATCGATATGCGATTGGGATAAGGAATTGTAAGAAGGCATGTGTGAGATTAAGCAAAGTTATACACGCAGACATCATTTGAAGGTGAAGCAAGGTTTTTGTAAAGACAATCAGAACTACACCGGTACTGAATCCAGCATATGAAGATGTTATTTTGAGCAGTACATTCTTATTGGATTTAACCATCCAATTGTAGTCAGTGTGACTCCTATTTGTGTTTGAGCAGTGAGCTCTAGGTGCTTGGCCTTTTTGCCTGTGCAGACCCCATTTGTATACACATACTATCTGTAGTAGTATCATCTGATTGTGGGTAAGGTTTCCCACCATGGTTTTTCCCCTTACAGGGTTTCCACGTACAAATATTGGTGTTATGTGTTGTGGATGTTATTGTCTTTCTGTTTCATGCATTAATCTTTACCGATACTCCAGTTAACTGATAAACTGTCTACCGGCATAAAGTTTGGTTTACCGATATTAAGCATTAAGGTTGGTTAAGTTGTTTTGGTTTGAATTTATTTGACAACTGATTCACCCCCCCCCCCCTCTCAGTTGTCTCTGGGACCTAACAAACTCAAAGTTGAATCAAGCAATATGCACAGATAGGGTAACAATCAAAAAGTCCACAGGGTTTGCTCCTTATCATCTTGTTTATGGTAAAGAAGAAAGGTTGCCTCTAAACAACCTGCTCCCAGTGTATAAATTTATTTTAGAGGAATATTTAGAAGAAGTTGATTTCATGGAAGACTGGCTAGTCCAATTGGTTGAATTGGATGAATACAAAAGAGAGGCTCAAGAACAAAATATACAGAGGCAGAAAATGGTAAAGGCATTGCATGACAAGAAATCCTGTGACAGAATTTTTAAAAGAGGAGAGTAGGTGCTCAAGTGGAATGCAAAAGACCAAGACAAGGGAAAGCATGGAAAGTTTGAAGCACTTTGACTAGGACCATACATCATCATGGATAAAGGAGGAGAAAATTCATACTTTTTGCAAAACACTGATGGTGAAATTCAAAAGTTTCTAGTCCATGCACAGTATCTCAAGCATTTCTTCTCTTAAGGAACAGGGAGTATCTTTGTACTTTAGTAGTGTAGGCTTAATTTTATGTTTTTGTTTATTTGTGTTTATTGGTCTACTTTTCAGAGATAGTTGAGATCTTTCTATGTCCCTGAAAAGGACATACATCCCCAGAAAGAGCTAGTAATCCGTCAGGAAGAGCTACACCGATAGCATAACAATAAGGCGAAGTTATCGCATAGCGTTCACTATCGGAAGCACAGAGAAAAGGTTACCCCGATACATGATGAGGTTATTGACAGAATTTATTTCGATGTCGGATGGAGTAGAACACTTGTTGGTGATGTCATCGGGTCATCGAAAAGTGTCATCTTATGCTACCCTGATACCCGATGGGCTAGGTGGTGAAGGTGGTGTTATCGGCCTGACCTAATCTAATGAGGCGATACCAAAAGGAGGAGAATACTAAGTCATCAAGGTAACTTAAACCATTGAGGAGAGGTGTTTCAGGTTATGTCGATACCTGATGAAGAAGACAATTCGGGCACAGAGAAGGAGACTTGATCGAGATAAGTTACACCGATCGAAGTCAAAGTCATCAGGATATCATCATCTCATCAGGAGGAGACATTTTTTGTTACACCGATACCCAATGAGAAAGCATAGATGGGTGCGAGCAAGGAGATCTAATCGGGGAAATGTATGTTGATAGACCAGAGAAGTAAAAAGATACACAAGTATGAAGTTGATGTCATCGGTTCATCGGAGAAACATAAAATGAGTTGTTCTGATAACCGATAAGGTTACCTGATGTAACAAACAAGATGCAGACTACGAAGGAGGATTCATCAAAATAACTTCTAACCATCGGAGAAATATATTTGGAGCTATGCCGATACCCGATGAGAAGAATGCCACCGAGGAATAGAAGGAAAGTACATCAGAATGACCTATGTTGATGTGACACAAAGATGAAAGTAAAACCTAACTAGAAGGCGCAGCCATCGGGGAAGCTATAACCATCGGAATGAGGGAAAATGAGCTACATCGATGCCCGATGGAGTGATCGGGGAGACCTATGCCGATCAAAAAGATGGGTGGCACCAAGTAATTGAATCATTGGGAGGAGTTGTGCCAACTAGCCGTTGCAAAATTTAATTTTACTGAATCCACCCGCCATTATTAAATGCAGGAAATGGATAGGTCTGTGTTTGCACAAGGAAAATCATAGCATGATTTCAATTGAATAAATGCTCCTGATGTATTAAATCTATATATGAAAGTTTGTATAATGAATTTGCATAACAGATTGAAGCCAAACTAAACCATAGAAAATTGAATTTTAGAAAGCTTGAAAGATTCAAATATGGAGGGTTCTAGTTCCAAAGGCAAGAGAAAGGTCACTAAAGTTTCTAGTAGTGCCTCAAAGAAGTCTAAAGGTGGAGAAAGTGTGCAGAAGTGAAAGTTAAATTAGGATATGATTGACCATATGAGCTCACCAAGAGCCAAGTCCCAAATTTCTAAGGCTAATTTGCCTATCCGTGACCAACTAGAACATGATTTTAAAGAAATTGGTGATGTCTAGACTAGGTTTAGAGGCCACAAATTATTCTTCTATCATTACTCACGAAGGGGCAAGATGACCCCAATCTCAAACCCATGGATGACTGGATTGGGTAAGCTATTGGTCCCTAATGTCTTTGTAAATATTCAATTGTTGAAAACTCTGGCTAGGGCTTATAATTCCATGAAAAGATGTATCCAATTACCAAATGGCGATCCATTCATCCGTCTTTTAGTAGCTACCATTCATGAGGTTTTTGGTCTTGGTTTTGAATCCAATGTGCCTTTGTCTTTTGAGAAGCTGGAAGAAGAATATACAAAGATGGATACTATATACAACGGGTGGAATTTGCCCATACATAAGGCTAAGAAAGGGAAGTTGACAGATGAATACGGGCCCCCGTTCGACATCAACATTTTCAGACAGTATTTGCAATATACGTACATGGCATGCGGTCAAGTGGGAGTGGTTGAGGTTCCAGATGTGGCTCGAATAGGAGCTTTAGTACTTGCTATAGATACACAAATGCATGAGCCAAGACAATTTGACTATGTTGCCCATATTGTGGAAACAATGCATGAGGGTTTCTTAAATCTTCAAAATAACCATTATAAGTATTTTGAGTTTTCTTCATTATTGATGCATATTATCTTGTTTTACGAATGACCCATGGGGTTGTGGCCTGAAGAATTGAAATTAAATGCTCATGGTAAAGATGGGCAAGAGCAGCCAATACAATTGTGGGTATCACTGTGGGATTCTCAGTTCATGAGATCCCATTACATCAAATTTGAAGAGCTTTTTGTTCAACAAGTGTACAGAGCTTTTGGGGTCTCTTGTGATGGATCATTCTAGGTAGAAATTAAAAGATTTCTTAGACCCCATGAGCATGGAGATATAAGGGTGGATCATAATTGGGGTGATTTGTATGTATGCCAAGATTTCTCATATGTTAGGGTATTTGGATTCGAAGGTGCTCCCTATGTGCTACCAAAGCTTGTGCCAGACCGAATTACTTACTTGGAGATTGTAAGACAAATGAGTGTCTCTAATGCACATCACTTTGGGGGTGCCCACAAGCAAGTCTTCTTACCTGGAACTTTGCATTTTGGTGATTTCACCATTATATCAACAAAGGCTTATGATGTTATTGACATAAAGTTAATAGAAGATTATAACCTGTATGAGCACACAAGCAGGAAAACTTATGACCCGGAGGGCTATATACACCAGTGCAAAAAAAAGCAGAATCTTGGTGATTACTTTCATGAGCATATTGAAGCTCTGGATATATTTAGAAACAAGAAGTCTAAAGAAGCTATGCGAGTTTTTCATGATTTGAATAAAAAATTAGAAGAAAAAAGACAAAGACTGCAGGAAATGGATTAAGAAGAAGAAGTTGAAAGTGAATCAGGTGAAAATGAGGTTGACTCAAGATTTGAAATGCTTGAAAAGGAAGAGGAACCTGAAGCACAGGACCCAATTGTTACAAGGACGAATGTTGATTTGGATGCTAGGCTAGAAGAACATACATATTTTATGTCAGATGATGAATTTATTAGGTCGAAGGAGTTCAAGTCTTTTTTGTATCATTTTAAAGGAAAGAGGTTAAGAGAAGCAATGCCAGATGTGACACCAAAAAATGAGGCAGACATGCTCAGAAAGCTGAAGGCGGAGATTAATTCAGAGTTAGAAGGCATGACCTCTCAAAGGGGAAGGTAACTTCTTATAGAGGCAGGAATAATTCTTTTTCCAGGTTGGGACCTTAGTGCATCTTTTATTTTTGATATCTTATTGCATTTAGATAAGAAAGATTTCAAGTTAGACATTCAGGGCGTAGATGATATTTTTATTGGATCAAGATATGATCCAGATGATGAGGCTATGCTTTTGTGGTCCATTTATCTCCCAAACAAAAGGCCAACAATAATTGATGTTGATAAATATTTCAGTCATATGATGAAGTTAAAAGTTGGTGAGGTGGATCCCATGGTCACAGCGGATATGGGGATTGAAATTTCCAAATTGAATAAGGAACAGTTGAAGATGTTGGCAAAAGAAGCAGGGAAATACAAGTAATTGTATGAAGAGATCTTGAGAAGTAGAGGTCATCATGTACCCCAAATAACAGATTAATCAAAATTGAAGAAGAAGTGCAAGGAATTGCATAAAGAAAATAAGAAGTTAAAAGAGAAAATGCAGAAAATAAGGGCAGATACAGCATGCATCTTATTGTCAAAAAGATTTGAAAAGTTAAATGGAGTTCTTCAAGACTTGTGGACAGTCTACCAGAAGAATATGGATAACAGTTTGTCACATAAGAGAATTTCTGACAAACTACATATGCTCTTGCAGGATAAGAAGGCTAGTTAGGCAGACAGTGCAATTACTGAGAAAATCCAGAGACAGATAAAAAAGCATGAGAAGTTTGATGCAGACATGAAGGTTGAATATGATGATTGTCATGAAATTGTGCAGCACGGTATTCCAAAAGTGATGGATGAAACAGGGCAGATTAAGGACAAGAATATATGGATTATAGAATGTCAATCATTAGTTAATGCTTCCCTAAGTATTGCACGGGCTAACACTTTGGACATGACAGAGATAGTGGACTAGTTGGAAAACTTTGTGACTATAGAGATGGCAGTGTGGGATATCATCTTCAACTCCAGCACTTACAAGGATGAGGCCTACCTTCGGCATATTCAGAAATGTGGCTTGGTCCTGGATGGCCAGAGTTAATTTGTGTCAATTGTAATATGTTTGGTAATATTGTTAGTTGTTCTAGCAGTTAGGGAGTTATTAGTTAGGTTTTTGTTAGTTTTTAGTTTGTACTAATGAAAGGATGTGTCCTTTCATTTGTCTTTTGAGTCGCATATGTATAGGGAGTCATTTTTTATATACAAGGGGGGTGCACAATTGAAAAAGCTCCTATCTTTTAGATTGTTTGTTGGGACTAGTAGTGTTATGTAAAGCAAGTTTGTAGAAATGAAAATTCATTTTGTGAAAGCAAGAATATCATGAAGTACTTGTGAGTCTGTAGCTTTTGTATACTTTTTTATTCCAAAATTAATATATAAGATTTGTTGTCTTTATCTTCAGATCATTTTATGTTACACGGTTTTGATGAATCAAGTTCTTTGGATAAATCTTATTAAGATTTGTTGCAGTGTGCTATCACATGCTGCTATGCAGGAAACATAATTGTTTTTGTTATTCTTGCAACACATAATGAAACCATTGCATTGATAGTCTTGCATATTTGTAAGTTTTTCAAACTGTCTCCAAAGTTGATTGCAAATATTCATCCACTAACTAACATATAAATTGTCAGATAAGGCATTGGTCTATTGTTAGTTTTCTGTGAGTAAATTTGGTGTGCATAAGGTCCTCATCAGGGAAACATACTTCTTATTTCTATCAGTATTGTTTTTTGATAATTACTTAAGGTTCCAATAGCATTCATTTATAAGAATCCATTCACCATTAATTACATTCAAGTTTTCATATTAAAGAAAGTTAAAAGCACATAATAAAGCATAGTTGCAGGAAACATTTTGCCATTATTGCAAACAGATAAATTGATAAGTTTAAATTTACTATAAAGAAGTCTCTTTATGCTTTGGAGATTAAGGTATACTCGCCTAGGTCTAGTGGAGCCTAAAGTGCAGAGGAATTTGGTCTTTGACCATTCCTATTTGTTGGCCAAGGCTGATTGAGAAATTTGTAGGAGATTTGGCAAAGCTCTAGGATTTCCAATCTGTGGTTTTGGGAACCATCACATGGTTCTTTTTAATGATGACGTGGGAGCTCATTGCAAGTACATCACATGGTGGGAGAGGACTTACCCTAGAGTTATTTTTCCTTTAGACTATCTGAGGGGTAATCCTGGGCCATGGAGGCAATTAGCTAGCTCTAATAGAAAGGATCATGATACATTCGAGGACTCAAGTGATGGAGACACAATGGATCACGAGGATGAGAGAGGAGAGGAGGAGGGAGAACAATAGGATAGAGATGATAATGAGGAGGGAGATGATGGAGATATTGGTGGGGAGGGAGATTAAGGTGGGGATGATGAGGGTGATGGTCTAGAGGAAGGGGGAGAGGGAGAGTAGGAGGAGGAAGGAGAGGAGGAGGAGGAGGAGGAGAGAGAGGAGGAAGAGGAGAGATAGGAGCAGGAAGAGGTTCCCCATCACTCCAGAGATGACACCATAGCCCTAGATCCACTAGTAGTTCTAACTAAAGGAGAGGGAGACGATCTTAGGAGACCCATTTCAAGATTACATCGGTCATCTCCTACAACACCATCTACTTGAGCACAGAGACACTACGAGTATGGAGAGGGAAGCGGCTCTAGATCAGAGATGACTAAGACACATGATCCACACTGGAAGGCGGGGGACCTAGGTAAAAGGTATTTTATTTTATTGAGTTTGTTTGGAATTTTCATTATGATGTATATGTAATTTGATTTTTATTCCCTCTTCTATAGTCAAAGTATAGGAGTGGCGATCCCTCATCCAACAAACCTTATCTGCTATCGTCATTGTTTCATGCATACCTCAGTCTTTTTAGGTCATGCATAGACCTCAGAGGAGTGCCAGATGACATGAGGATCTATTTGACTTAGTTCAAATAAAGCTTGAGATCAGGCGAGAAGAGGGGGAGTGGCTACAACGCAAGCTAGCAGAGTCAGCTATGTAACGAGGTATAGTCATGGATCAAGATCTTAGGAGATCTTCTAGGAGTCACTCACAATCCTCATCATGTTATTGGGGTTATGCACTAGACCAACAAAGAAGGCATGTTGGGATGTCGGTGCAGATGAAGAGTGATGGTTTTGTCATCTTTGACAAACCGGCAGAGATGTTGTCCAATTTGATGATGAAGAAGGCAAAGTGGAGCAGCTGGAAATAGAGAATGAAATCGGCATGCAGATGCCTTAGATGGAATCCACTAAAGGTTGATGACATGATGTCATCAGGATGGCTACCGGTAAGCATGAGAACTGGTAAGGAAACAAAGAGGCTAAGAGTTGTGACTCCCATCTGATGAAGATGAACATGCTATGGGTAGACATGTCTGGTGACCGGTTAAGGAGTTCCACTAGCAATTCAGCACAAAGTAGACATGAGGAGTTAACTGGTAAAGTGTGAGATACCGGCAGGGTTAGTAAATAGGTAGAAAATAAGAACCAGTTGTGTGTTTGGTCAGTGATCACTAAACCGACACACCAATCTAAGCTAGAAGTTGGTCAACATGGCTGCCACATGGAGTCAAGATGGTAGACTTGCATGCAGCAGTAGATGGAGTGTGCACCAATGAGGTAGTTGCAGAATTGGTCAACATTAATAGAAGATCCTCTAAATCATGGAATGTGTTGATGAGTCGTTGCAAAGGTTTGCAACTCAATGTTTGTAGGACAACTGAGAGCCAACTTAGAGTGATTGAAGAGATCGAGGCAGATGAAGGAAACCGCAAGACCAATCTTGGTGTTTGACCAAGAAATCAACTGATAGGGTAAAAAGCGGATTGCCAAAGATAGAAGGTGCGATCAAGAAGGCGCGACAATGGAGGTGATGAGAAAACAACTATCTGGGCGATCAGATTAGATAGGATCTGATTGGATTTGTTTTGCCTTGAGGTTGATGAGGAAACCCTAACCGCCCATGTTTTTGAATTGGCTTTTGGCAGGAAAACTAGGAATAAATAAGGAAGCCAAAAACATTGAAGGTTGCTGCTAGATAGAAGAAGATAGAGTTGTTATGAAGTGTGTGAGTGTTGCATGAGAGAGCTAGATCAGTCAGAGAGAAAATAGCTAAGTATTGCAGTGATTGAGGGAGTGGAGGTTAAACTAGTGATAGGGTTTAACAGAGGGTGAACCGATATGATTTGAGCAACCGGTATAGCAGCTAGAGTGCATCTGAAGAGATAACCAGTAGGAGCTTGTACTGGTAGGTAGACAATTGAGAAGACTGAAGAGTAGAGCAATAAGGAGGAGATCAGGTAGAGCAGAAGAGGATAAGAGGTGAACCAGTTGAGTTTACCAGCAATGTAGTAGCAGATGAGAGCAACAGAAGAGTGAACTGGTGTAGCAGAGAGGGTGTCTCACCGATAGAAGGAAGTTGTGTGCAGAGGTTGCAAAACTCTTTTGTAAATAGGATATTAACTTTGTTTTTGATGTTATCATTGAGATCACTGAGTTGTAGCTCGGTGCAGGGGTTGTAGCTCCTTTGGGTTGTATCCCATAAACAAGTTAGGGGTTGGTGCTCCTTGGGTTGGTGCCCTAAATCAAGGGTTGGTGCTCCTTGGGTTGTAGCCCTAAACATTGTAGCATATTTCATTGTCGGGATGGATTGGAGCAATAGACTCCAGCAGCATTGCTCACCGAGGTTTTTCCCATCTTGGGTTTTCCTCGTACATGTTGGTATTATGTGATGTCCTTTTATGTGTGACTGCATTTGTGATTAAGTCTCCCCACTAACCAATAAGTCTGCATTGTGTTAGATCCCATTACTAGTGTACTCACATAAGTTAGTTAAAGGGAAAAAGTTTGAGAACCACTAATTCACCCCCCTCTCAGTGCTTCATTGTGTCTAATAGCCACATGGGTAAGTTCACCAAGATGGTGAACAAAAAGGGGGGTATAAGTCGCCACTTTTTTTTTCTAAAAATAGGTAAACCTGAATTTCAAAGAGATATTTGAAGGTCATGCACTCAAAACTAGGAGTTGAGAAAACAATAAGAATTGTAGTACTCTGAATCTAGTTTCTAAACTACTATATTTTTTTAAAATTGTATATGATTAAGAGGGTCAAACCTCTCACGCACGAAAAACTATTCCTGATTTTTTCAGAAAAACATAACATAGGTGTTTTCGTGTGTTGTACAAAATATATAGTTAGATTTAGTATTTTTCAAAACCCTTTGATAGGATGATAGATAAGAATGAGATCTAGAAGTTGTGTATTTTTTTGTAATTTTTCGTTGAGTATTTTTTTTATGATTTTTTGAAGTGACTGCATCCTGAAAATTTGGTACATGTTCGTGCGCTAGGCATAACTTGCATCAAAATAATAAAAAAATGCAAACTTTTTTTAAAAAGTGTATAGAATCTAGTGTAGAACAATAATATGTAATTTATTTTGAATTTGGTCAAGTATATCAAAAGTTATTAAAAAAATGGTAGACATATGTCTGTGAGGACTGTCAAGGCACTAGTAAAGAAAATTAAAGTTTACTATGCTAATGTTATCCAAAAATAGAAAAATTTATATGGTTAGAAAACTAAGAAGATGTGTGAGATTATGGTGGTAATTTTAGAGATACCCACTTGATCATTTGTAAACCTAATGACGACGAAGTTGATAAATCATGTTGGATGATGAAAAAATGTGTAAAGGGACAAAAATGGAGGGAAAATAGGCATGCAAGCCTTAGGGTCATTTTCCAACCCTCTTACCAAGCCAAAACCCGCACGGGTTTTGAAAAAAAAAGGTACTATTTGCAGTTCTACATAATCTGTATGGGTTATATAGAACTAAAACCATTATTTTGTGTTTCACAAAACCCGTATGGGTTATGAAGACATAATAATGTATGCTTGTAAAATTAGCATTTACTACACATATGTATAGACATACATATATAATATGTGTTTATGTATGTATATATGCATATCTATAGTTATATATACATATATTTATATAGATATGTATATATGTTTGTATACATGCATGTCTCTCTTCTTTTCCTCTCTCTCATCTTCCTTCCCCCATCACCGTCTTTGTCTATTCTGAGACCTAATTATCCTCCTTTAGTTCTATCTCATCTCTCTCCCCCTCACACTTCTCTCTTTGTTGAGTCTCTCACCCTTTTCTCCTTCTCGTTCTCTCTCTACCTCATGTCTCCCACCCTCTCCTCCTTCTACTCTCTCTCTCTCTCTCATTATCCTATCCTATTCTCACCCTCCCCCTTCTCTCTCTTTCTTTCCCCCTCCCTCTCCCTCTCCCCCCCTCTCCCTCCCCCTTATCTTATCCTATTCTCTCTCCCTCTACCCCTCTCTTGACCCTATTCTCTCTCTCTCTCTCTCTCTCTCTCTCTCTCTCTCTCTCTCTCTCTCTCCTCTCTCTCTCTCTCTCTCTCTCTCTCCCTCTCCCTCTCCCTCTCCCTCTCCCCCTACTCTCTCTCTCTCTCTCTCTCTCTCTCTCTCTCTCTCTCTCTCTCTCTCCCCTCCCCTCTCTCTCTCTCTCTCTCTCTCTCTCTCTCTCTCTCTCTCTCTCTCTCTCTCTCTCTCCTCCCCTCCCTCTTATTCTCTCTCTCTCCCTCTCCCTCTCCCTCTCTTCCTAACTTCTATTCTCTCTCTCTCTCTCTCTCTCTCTCTCTCTCTCTCTCTCTCTCTCTCTCTCTCTCTTCTCTTCTCTCTCTCTCTCTCTCTCTCTCTCTCTCTCTCTCTCTCTCTCTCCCTCTATCTCTCTCCCCACTTCCTATTTGGTTCCTAGTTCTACATAACCCGTACGGGTTATGTAGAACTAAGGCCAAAACTTCTAGTTCTACATAACTCGTATGGGTTATGAGAAATTGTGAACATTCACATTAGGTTTCCATAACCCATATAGGTTATGGGAAAATCTTAATATATTTTAGTCCAAACGGCCTAAAAACTAGCATTGCAAGTTGTTTGAAGGCCCCACTTCTTTTGCACATGATTTTCTCAGACAATAACAATCAGGTTTTCATATTTTTTTGTCACTTTTGCTTTGAAATGATTGATTTGTCTCATATATTGGATTGTTTTTTAAGTTATTTTATCATTGTTACTTTAGATTATAACAAAATGATGATCATTTGTCTTGTATTTTGGTTTTTGTTAAGTTTTTTTATTATTGTTACTCTAGATTATAACAAAATGATGATCATTTGTTGTTTTTTTGCTATTTGATTGTGGATTGTCATCATGATGTTATGTGTAGGACAATGGGGAAGAATAAGAGGAACGAATGAACAAAGAGAGGCAGCAAAGGAAAGACAAAGGGAGTGTATGAGGAGATTACGTGAAGGTATGTCATCTAATGCACCTAATAAAAGTGATGAACATTAAACAATTGAAATTGATATGATGAATGCACCAAATCAAAATGATCAACATACACCAATTCAAATGCATATGATTAATGCACCTAATGAATGCAATGAACATACACCATTTGAAAATGATTCGGGGAATGCACATGTTAATGAAATTGAAGAAGATATACCATTTGAATTTGATGTGATCAATGCACATAATGCACCTAATGAAAATGAAGAGCATGCACCAATATTAACACCTCTTAGAATAATTCGTAGAAAACCAAAGTTCCTAATAGACATTGATGAAAATATTGTGATGCCAATGTATGATAAAATTTCCGAAAGAACTTGTAGAAGAATGGTTAGCAAAATTTGGAATAACTATTTTGAAAACTTAAATCAAAGTGGAAGATGCCAATTAGTTGTTGAAATGATTAAAAATCTGAAATTTTGGGGTTAAGAACATCCAAAAATTATAGTGAAAGAACCATCGTGAGAAATCTTTTTGATGCATACCAAGCCATTGGTTTGAAATCACACACTAAAGATGCTAATGTTACTCTTTGTGTCCTCACATCAACCATAATGCGAAAGGAAATGAAAAAATCTCGTTTAATAAGCAAAACAAGCAAGTCATTAAGGATAAGTAGAACCACATTACACTATGCCTTAGAGAGGCGAGATAAAATCGAGGATCCTAACAATAATTCTCTTTGGGCATTCTCATGTAGACTCCCATGCAAGGACAAGGTTGTTGTTGATGCACTAAGAATGTTAATTGAGAAATATTGGGATGACAACACAAGGGTTTCACCCATCCAAAGAGATGTTGTTAGAAGGCGAATTGGAATTAGAAATCTTGAGCCACATCCAAAACACTATTTAGATACAACTCAAACACAATTTTATGAAAGGTTTCTTCAAAGATTTTCTCAGATTAAAATTAGTCAAAGATTTTTTGAGATTACAAAACCATTTTATGTTAAGATTAATCATGCACGTACTACATGTTGTTGTAGGGTTCATGTTAAATTTTCCATGCATTACGATATTTATCACTATATATGTTGTACTTTGCACACTAACGATGTTTTTCAGGAATGTGGTCTACAAGCACCTCGTAAGTCACCGAGAGAATTTATTTCAAGTGTACTATTTAGATGAGATGACGGGTGCATTTACTATAAGATGATGTGTTTGAGAGGTTTTTGTCCTACATGTGGTAGATTGCAATAGTTACATAGATGTCTACATTTGGATAGCACACATGAAATTGGTAAGGAACTAGTTTCTATAGGAAAATACAAGTCACTCACATATGGTGTTAAAGATGGAAAAGAATTAAAGAGGTGTGAGTTAGTGAAAAGGGATATATGCGTAGCTGATTTTCTGAAGATGTTTCAAGAGAAACTAGTGTATGAGTACATAAGTCACACACATAGAGCTAGGTGGTTAGATGAGAAATTCAAGTTGTGTAAGGACACTTTCCTCCTCAACACTATTGTCTCTATCATTGATTTTGCTGAGAATTATGCTCTAAAGCCGCAAAATGAAGTACAATCTATGTATTACCACTCTACACAAGTTACAATTTTTGTACACATAGCATTCATGCATGCACATGATAGCACCGAGGATGACAAAAAGGTTATAAGAGAATATCACTTATATATCAACGATGATCATACTCATTCCTCAGAGTTTGTGTAAGGATGCTTTATAGTCTTCTATGATAATTTAAGGGAAATAGATATAAGATACAACCTGTATACACCTAAAAATGGTCTGAAGATAATTAATTAAATAAGCAATTATTTAATTAATCCCCCTTCCTAATTTAATTGAATTAATTAGAAATTTGATTAAATCCCTTTCATCTACTTATTAGTAAATATAAGGATTTATTTAATATGCTCATTTAAATAGTCCCCTTTGATTAATCAATCTGAATTAATTAATGCTCCCCCCATTTAATTCATTCCTTCTAATACCCTAATTAATTAAAACAGATCAATTTATGAGTTGTTGAAAGTTAATCATCATTTTCCTATTATTTGAATTTATTAATTCAAATTACCCACATGCCTCCTAACTTCTAACCACCTAACCTAACCATCCCCTAACCTAACCCATTCCACCTAACCCTGGGTTTAACTAACCCTATCCTATCTTGCACATCCTAACCTCCTATGGGTTGGATATCCCCTCCTTGAGACACATGGCACTTTGGCCACATGTCTCCTCTCTTGGACACTTGCCCTCTTATGAGAAAGGCTCCTTGACATTTGTCACCACAGAGATGACAAGTGTCCCTCCCTCCAACCTCTTCTCCAACCTCCTCCAATTTGTCCCTTGATATCTTCAAACTCAATCTTGACCGTTGATTCCTACCACCTCACCCCTGGCCTTGAAAATACTATAAATATCCCCCATTTTGGAGCACAAAGGATCCCATCTCATATCATTTTAGGCATTGTTACTATAGGCATATCCATTTTAGCATATCATTTAAGCATTGTTATCATAGGCAATTGCATCTTAGATCTATCTTAATTTGATCATTTTCTAGCATAATTGTTGAATCATGTAGCTTAATCAATCTCTTTTCTAGCTTAATTGCATCATCATCATCATCATCATCATAGCTTAATCATGCATATCATTAGCTTAATTATCCTCTTGGATCAATTTATCATAATCAATCTCATCTAGCTTGCATAGTATATCATTTTAAATCATTCGTCTAGGTGTAGTCAAGTCATTGGGATTGCTTATCCAGATCTGAGAGCAAATCTACACTTGTATCTCTTAGGAGGCGATGGGTCACTTTGTCATGGTTTATCTTTCATTTG
Organism: Cryptomeria japonica; assembly: GCF_030272615.1. Classification (NCBI taxonomy): domain Eukaryota; kingdom Viridiplantae; phylum Streptophyta; class Pinopsida; order Cupressales; family Cupressaceae; genus Cryptomeria; species Cryptomeria japonica. The sequence goes on from NC_081414.1 coordinate 424,364,131, forward strand.
ATTTCAATTTGCTAACCATGCTTATATTGATCTATTGAGTGTTTGTGTTGTAGCTGCAGGTACCCTACTTCACACACGCGACATTTTGGCACCCACCGTGGGGCCGGAAATCTAACTTTTTGGCCTCTCTCATCATCAAATCTTCAATCTCACGGGTTTCTAGTCAGGCCTGTTCCAAAATCTCATATGAGTACCTTTGCAGTACCGTACGAGTTTCTTTGTGTACTCGTATGGGTATGTGAGAATACTGGTACGAGCAGGTGAGAATACTCATACGAGTTTCTGCTTCTGTGTTTTCAAAATAGATTGCATTTTAAGGGTTTTTCATGCTAAAACTTGATATTACTAATGCTAACCCTTGCATGATTTTGAGTTTTCTAATAACCTAAGTGGTTTTTGTAGGATGATTGTCAAAGATTACACTTTCCAAAGATTCAATTTCTCAAAACAACATGATTACTAACGTATTTGCTTTGCAGGTTGCCTAAAGGAGAACTCAACCAAACTTTGTGTCTTCTTAAATTTTTCTAGGCACACTATTTTTGCTAATGGTAAATGAACATCTTGTTTTCTATGTCTGAGAAGTTGTCTAAAAGGTAGGAGAGTATGGTCTTGTCCATTTGGACAATCAGAAATCCTAACCCTTGAAGTGCTTCTATGTTTGAGATTTGATTACCTTTAGCTGGCCTGTCACAGTGGGAAAAAGTAATCACCCTGTGAGAACGACCCAAGTGAGTACAGGTAGACCTAAGCTTTCCGACTCACTCTAAAAAATAGGCTTCTCAAGATTAAAGTCTCAGAGTATGGGATTATTTGAGTCTTCTCTTTTGAGATTTCTTATATCAAACATTTACTAGGGCCTCGCGGTCTCAATCATGCTTGTGTGACTACTTCTTGTTTTGGTAGCTTGCTGGGTTATAGGCCTCAATAACGTTTGTGCGACTACAAGGGGTAATTTCAAATGGAAATCCTTACTACAAACCCTAAGATAGAAGCTACCTGATTCACCTCCAAAATGGGGATAATCTTTGTACAAGAGAGATAGTAACTCTCCCAAGACACTTGCCATATTGTGCCCCCATTAGCATTTGGACTCAAATAATACGGTGTTGAGAATCCATTGTGTGAGACTCAGCGGTCGTATTCTGATTAGCTATTGGTTGTGTACCTAAGTTTGCAACCAAAGGTTTTCTCTCTCAACCAACTTCCTTAGGATTTAGCATGATGTGCTTGAGGTTGTTAGGATTCCCACAGATACTGAGAGGGGGGGGTGAATCAGTGTCTAACCGGTGAGTAGTATTTCTTGAGTTAAAACATGTAAAACATAAAATAGCAGTATACCGGTATGTAAGAATTAATGCAATAAACAGAATTAGAAACATCCACATGAAAAGAACACCATAACACAAGATGTTTAACAAGGAAACCCGGTGTGGGAAAAACCTCGGTGGGATTTGTGACCCACAATATTCACTTACTGGCCAATAAGAGAATATTACTTACAATAGGGGCCTGCACATGCAGGAAGGCCAACTGCCTAGAGCTCACTGCTCAATGAGAAGTCACACTGACTTACAATGAGGATTATACTAATCCAATGATCTGTACTGCTTTACAATAGCATCTCCAATGCCAGATTCAGTACCGGTTCTAACTCTGTTCTTTACATATACCCTTGACCTATAATTCGCACATTAGGTTTGCCTAATAATTTTCTTTATGCTCGCTACCTTACTTCCTTAAATGTCTACAATGATCTCCTTTATATACAAGAGTCATTTTACAATTTGCCAAGTCGGCTTACAATAATAATCAAAATATTACATATCACAAATCCTGTCGGCCTCTATGCCGGTATACATCTTTTCTTCTGTGCCGGTGCCGGTGCCAGTGTAGAGTGATCTTGTTGATGCCGGTGCACTATCTTGCTTGTGTAATGCTTTTCCAGTATGATGTCTTGTCAGTGCCATAGGATTGCAAGGTTGCCATCAATGACAAAACCTTCAATCACACACAATGTCTCATTGGAGTGTCCATATGCCAACAATCTCCCCCTTTGTCATTGATGGCAACACTCATGAGAAATTTCAAAAAAGTGTCCAAAATGTGTAGTCCAAAATTTTTTTACCAAAAATATGAAGGGCTCCCCCTGAGCATATGATTCATGTCTTTGAACTTTCTCATCCTACTACTCCCCCTTTGGCATCAATGACAAAGGTTGTCAAGATGTTAGTAGAGTTTGTAGTTATACCTGTCCATATCCTCAACCTTGTAGTTGGGTAGTTATTATCTGCAAAAGATCACCCAAAATTAAGTTTATACTATCCATAAACTTTTTGCTATCTTTTATTGTTGTTTCAGTCCTCTTCACAGTACCGGTGAGATGCTGCAATTGTTCTGCCAGTGTTTTACTTCCCTGTGCTAATGCCTCTGAGATTTCCTTCCACAGAGATGCTAGATAGTCCAATCTTGGACTCAGTTTAGATCTTAAGTGTTTTGCCTTGTTTATTATTGTCTCTTTCTCGCTTTGTTGTTTAAGCAATTCTTACTCAAAATTTGCTAACTTATCTTCAAAAACAGATAGTGAGTCCGGTGAGTTAACAAAATTGTCTGCAAGCTTGTTTATCTCTTCCTGTGTCTTTCTTATTTTATTGTCAATATCTACAGTCAGGAAGTTTGTTTTGCATGTGTCTTTATACAGGTTTTTATACTCTTTTAACAAACTACACAGTTCTGGTAGAAGTGTGTCAAAGTCTCTATTACACTTCTTTATTTCTTCTTCAAAGAATTTCTGTTTCTCCTTTTCTACCATGTCCTTTACAGATTCTTCCTTTATTTTCTCAATATTTCCAAAAATGTATTTACATAATGTATCCAACTGTCCTAAAGAATCTTTATTATCTATATTACAATCAGGAGCAATTATCTTCAAAATTGGTATTGAATCATCTATTGCTTTGTAAGCGTGTGAACTGTAGTCAGTTATTTTCTTAATGGATTCAAGTAATACCTCAGTCACATTTGTCGACTTTGATGATGACCCAACAAACTGAGTACCAGTGGAAGTGACCATGCTTGTATTGACCTCTGGCAGGTCAGTTTGTGTCTACATTTTCTTTAGCACTGGTTTTCCTGCTTCATTGCTTACCGATGGCATTGTTTCCTTGTGAGCCTGTTCCGAAGCCTTTAGCTCTGTCGGTTTCTCTATTTGTGCCTTAGATTCCATCTTTTTTCCTGTATCCTCTACCGGTTGCTCTGTATCTTCTGTTACCAGAGGCTCTTTAGCCATATCTAATTTTTCAGTTGTATCTTTATCAACTGTTATGTTGATCTTTTGGGTATCAATATTTTACAGTGTATAGGACTTCAGGATTTGGATTGCTATCCTCTACATCCATGCTTTTAGCTGCCGGTTGGTTTTCAGGGGTTGTATTTTTTACAGGTGGAGGTAGGTTGTCTTTAACCTTTATGCCTGGAGGTCCACCAATTTTGCCTTTCCCTTTGTCCTTACCCTTCTGATATACCTTAATAGGCTTAGGATTCCTGTATTCTTCTTGTTTTTCTTTTTCAACCAAGAATATGTCCCAACCATCTTCTGTTTCCTCTAAAACTTCTGTAACTCTTCCTACCATTAGTGAAATATGCTAGTGTGCAGTGGAGAAAACTGTCCGGTTTGCCTGAGCAATCAGATCATCAATTTCCTTTGGGGAGTTTACCGGATATATAGCAAGTAGTTTTTCTATTTTTATTTTCTTGTCTAATTCAATTACTTCTTGCCTTCTGGCCTCAAGTATTTTGTATAAATCATCAGGAATTTAATTTATGACTTCCATCAAAAACTTTTTGAACATGTCCATATGTAATATTACACTCTCCTCAACTTGCCATTTTTCATCAACAAATAGGGTGTCATAAATTTTCCCTATGTTTTTCAGTTTTCCTTCCTCTGTGATCTCATTTAGCAAAATGTCTTGAGGTGCCAAGTCAGTTTTTGTCTTTTTCTTTTTCTTAGGAGTCAGCTTCTTTTTAGGTGTGACCTTTCTGACCGGATATCTCACAGCTTGTTGCTTTTGCCTTGTCCTTCTAGGTGAAGGAGTGGTTGTCGGTGAGGGATCTCTTTTCCTAACAACTCTTTTAAAGGTTGTTGGCATGTCTCCTTCTGAAGAAGTACCTACCGATGATAGATGAGCTTCAGGTTGTGGGGCTGCCAACTCATCTTCAGTTATGCCGGTTTTCTTTAATACATCTTCCTTAATGGCTTTTGCTTGTCTGGATCCTTTTCTCACAAATGCCTCTACCTTCTTCACTCTTTTCTTGGACTGTATTTGTTTTTCTATTGTTTCAGCACTACCAAATACTTCCTCCTTAGGTTCATTGGGGGCTTCTAGAAGTGCTTTGGCATAAGTTTCAACTATGTGGTCATCTGTCTCATAGCCCATTTCTGTTACCCAGATTGTCCTTGGGATGACTACTTCCATCCATATTTCATCCTTTTTAATAACAAAGCATATATCATCTTTGTATTTATCTACAATTTTCTGAGATAACCTTGTCCTTTTCTTCATTTTTGTCTTTAGTGCTTGGAAAAAGTCATGAATGTTGTTTTCCTTGTTCTCACCCATGGTATTGAACAGTTATGTCAGTTGCTTTCCTACCGGTATGTCATATCCAAGTTCTTTATATCCTATACCGGGAACCTGTTTTGTTATATGAAGTATTAGACATACTAACAGATTTCCAAATCTGAAAGTTCCTTTCTTATCCTTCTTTATCTGTCCAAGGTTGTCTATCAGTTCATCCCTTTAACCATTCACAGATGTCAATTTTCGCATTGTCTGTTACCATATCATAAGCACTCTTAATGCATAAACTTGAAATTGAGTTAAGTCTATTGGCATGAGTGGCTTTGTAACCTAATATCATACTTAAGAATCTCACATTTGTATCCTTTACATCGTTAACCCTTAGAGATCTTTTATCAAATGTTGCACCTGTTAGGTCTATGACTAAATCATTTGAAACTTTCTTGTTTTTGTCTGGTCTTCTACCGGTGGTCGGTAACCCTGTGATAGCCTTTACTGCTTCCTTGGTGATCTTATGAATTGCATCTAACCAGAAAAATTCTCCATGAACTCTGCTTAACACTATCCTAATCACATCCTTAGGAAATTCAGGAATGCTAAGGATTTCTGTGAATCCTAGGGTTTCAATAACCTTGTGTTCAATGTTAACATTGCCGGTATCATCACATATCTCGGTTTTATACATGGTTTTGATTTCCTCATCTCCTAACTCTTCAATATTGCAGTGAATATACATTCTAGGGTCTTCAGCATATACAACACCTTTAGGGATTTGAGAAAATGCACCTAAGGTATCATCCTTCTTTGCTATTTTGGGGACCAACTGAAATACGGGCCTAGGTCTTTTAATTACTTCCACAACAGTAGGGTTCGCTATGTATTCAATTGCAGAGGTGGATGCCATGATTAAATACCTTTTTCTGTCTTGGATGGATGATTGCTTGGAGTGTGCTTGCTTCTTGCTCGAAATGCCTTAGTTCAGAATCTTCGCGCTCTCTGAAAGTTTGAAATCACGGTGAAATGAAATGGAGCCAAAACCTTATTTTATAAAGTCTTTTTCTCTATCTACCACATTAATTGCATGCCGGTTAAGTATTCACTTAAAATTGTTTGCCAGTATTAAGTGATTTTCAACTTCTTAATCTCTAACCGAGGGAATAATAGCACATGTGTCATTAGATTGCCAAACCCTCAAGAAAATTTTCTTCAATTAGATGAAGAACTTCCTGTCGGTGGAGGCTTGCTCTGTCCTGCCGGTGAAGCATCACTCTATCCTGCCAGTGAAGCATTTGTTGGTTCTACTGATGGAGGAGTATTCCCAATATTTAGATCAGCTTTTCTAATCCATTGCTTTGAGAATTCTTGCTTAAACTCTTCAACTTTTTCTTTACCTTTCAAGCTAGCACTTTTGTTGTCTACCGGTGTACCTTTACTTCTATAAAATTTAGCAATATGCCCAATCTTGTTACATGCATAACAAGTTACATTATTTTTCTGAATAGCTTTCCCATAACCTATGTCAGTTTGTGTTCTGCATTGATTAGATAGATGTCCAAATCTTCCACAAACATAACATCTCACATTCATTCAGCTTTGTTGCATTTAGAACATTGACCGATGGGTGGATTGATATTATGATAATTCCTAGATCTACATTCATTTTCCCTATGACCATATTTATTACAGTTAAAACATTTTCCATTGAATTTATAAGCATTAGGTGGTCTTACTGGTTTGCTGCGATCCTGAGTATTTGCAGTACCAGAGCTTTCTCCAACTTCAAAGCCAATTCCAGAAGTGTCACCTTTGGGTTTTTGATTCTTCAATAAGGTACCAAGTTCTTCTGAGCTTTTCTTGAATTTTTCTTTATGTTGATTTGCAGTTTCCAATTCCCTTTCCAAGATTTCTTTTTGTCTCATTAGTTCATTTGAGTCATTTTGAGTATGCATCAGATCTGTCTTCAACATGTCATTTTCATAGCTAAGTCTTGTGTTCTCATTTGTTACATCACTTAGTCTTCTGGTCAATTCTTCTTCATTCTTCTTTCTGTCCTCAATCTCTTTGCAAAATCTCATAGTCATATCCTGCATTTCATTTTTTGTTGTCATGATCTCTTGTTTCAGCTTGCTTATCATATCATTAAGTGATTCCTTTTCATCATTCTCATTTTGCAATTTTTCACAAAGTTACCTTCTCTTATTTCTTGTAATAGTAAGATTTTCTTGAAGTGCCTGAATGATATCCTGAGCTGCTCTTAAATCATCTTCTAATTTGATATTTTTCAACTTCTCTGCATCATAGTCAGTAAGAGCTCCTTCAAGTTGCTTCATCAGATTTTCCATCTTTATCGGTGTCAAGATCTTCCTCAAGCTGTTAGGCTTCAGAAAATAGAGGACCAAGCTCTGATACCAATTGTTAGGATTCCCACACATACTGAGAGGGGGGGGGGGGGGGTGAATCAGTATCTAACTGGTGAGTAGTATTTCTTGAGTTAAAACATGCAGAACATAAAATAGCAGTATACCAGTATGCAAGAATTAATGCAATAAACAGAATCAGAAACATCCACATGAAAAGAACACCATAACACAAGATGTTTAACGAGGAAACCTGGTGTGGGAAAAACCTCGGTGGGATTTGTGACCCACAATATTCACTTACTAGCCAATAAGAGAATATTACTTACAATAAGGGCCTACACATTCAGGAAGGCCAACTGCCTAGAGCTCACTGCTCAATGAGAAGTCACACTGACTTACAATGAGGATCATACTAATCCAATGATTTGTACTGCTTTACAATAGCATCTCCAATGCCAGATTCAGTACCGATTCTAACTCTGTTCTTTACATATACCCTTGACCTATAATTCACACATTAGGTCTGCCTAATAATTTTCTTTATGCTCGCTACCTTACTTCCTTAAATGTCTACAATGATCTCCTTTATATACAAGAGTCATTTTACAATTTTCCAAGTCGGCTTACAATAATAATCAAAATATTACATATCACAAATCCTATCGGCCTCTATGTCGGTATACATCTTTTCTTCTGTGCCGGTGTCGGTGCTGGTGTAGAGTGATCTTGTTGATGTCGGTGCACTGTCTTGCTTGTGTAATGCTTTGTCGGTATGATGTCTTGCCGGTGCCATAGGATTGCAAGGTTGCCATCAATGACAAAACCTTCAATCACACACAATGTCTCATTGGAGTGTCCATATGCCAACAGAGGTCACTTATCATATCGTGTGTTTGTTGTGTTTTCATCCCTGAAACAAAAAATCAAACATCTAAAACTGGAAAACAGAATAAAAACATCAAACTTCATTGATAAAAAATATTTCCAAATAAAAAATTTGTCTCTACTCTGTCCTCAGTTGTACAAGCTTTCTAGTTTGTCATACGAGAAAGCTGGTTTATCATCTAGTTATGTGGGAATTGTCGTATGAGTCAGACTAGTAGAAGATTTTATGTTATCAGTTGTCATCTGGTTCTGTGGGAAATGTCGTACGAGAATATGCATTTGTCGTATGGGTCTATCTAAATTGTCGTCTGGGACTGCCTAAACTATCGTACGAATTTTTGTCTCTGTCAGTCCAGAGCTATCCTATTGCATGTCTTATTTAGATCTATCATGTTTTCTTGGTCAATTTACAATGAGCATAAACACCTGATATCCATCATTATGTGCAAAGGTTGTCTTCTTGGTTCACTTGGTCAAGTAATCTTCTATCAAATCGGATTCTAGAACTAGACACCTCAAGATTTTCAAGTATTCACCTTCAACAAGTTCAAGATCTAAACATCTCAAAGTGCATTATCACCCTCTTTGATAAACCGATCACTCAAAACATAGTTTCTCATCAGGATCTATCATCCTCTATCACGAAAATACAACGTTTCATCGGGATAACCTTGTCCCACATCGTAGGATATATCATTCCTATTGGACTTGGTTTTATCAAAATCATCATCATTGCACTCCAAAATTGAAGATCGAAAAACTTGCTAACTTTTAAACACTTGAATTATCTTTTCGTGTCATATCACTCTACCATATCTACATTGATGGTTGGTCACTTTTCAAAACACCTTTTAGACAATTGAATACTTGCACAATATTCAATACACGCGTATGCCCATTTTAACTAGAGCACAGAGACGAAAGATTGCTGAAACAAAATAGAAGCATTTAAAATGACTGAAGATTATAGGAACATGGAATAACAAAATGAAATACAAGAAGAAGAGGAAATAACATGACAACATCTCTGATAAATTTATGGAGAAAATATTGGAGGGAGAAAAAGGAAAATACTTCCTAATGTTAGCAAAATATGGTGCTACACTCCCCCAAGATTTTGATGTGAGAAAATTAGGACAAAAGAGAAATGACCCTTCCCATGATAATGAATGACATGAAGAGATTTCCGGTCACAAAAAGGACGACGTGCCAATACCTAATAACACAAGAACTAATGAGGAAACTTTTGTTCCCAAAAGGGATGACGTAGAAATTCTCAACAAAGCTAAATCTAATTAGGACACAAGAAAGGGTTGAGATGATACAAGAAGAGATCAAGATCATAATAGAATGCAAACTGATGGTTATATAAGAATAAAGCATGTTGATAATCCTATCACATCTCTTACACAACAAATACAAACACTGTAAACACAGATTCAAGATATGCAGAGAGGAAATGTTAGAAGATACCCACTTCAAGAAATTTGTCCTTACCCATTTGATAGAAATCTAAACATGATACCATTTCCTACAACTTGTGAAACTCCTAGATATAATAAATATGATGGAAGCACTGATCCCCAGGATCATATACGAGAATTTTTCATAATGAGTATGGAGTTTGGACATGAGGATACCTACCTGATGAGATTATTTCCAAAGAGCTTAAGTGGACTATCTATGGAATGGTTCTCCAAACTTCCACCTAGAATCAGATCATTCTTAGAATTGGTGGATAAGTTTGTTTCACAATACTCTTACAATATACAACATGAGTTCACAATGCTAGACCTATGTAATGCTAAACAAAAGAGTGGAGAATATTTCATGATGTTTCTACAGATATGGAAGCGGTTAGCTTCACAATATCCTCGTACAATGCCAGAATACAAGAAAATGGACATATTCATCGAGAACCTAAATGATCAAATGAGTTATCATCTAAAAATTCAAGGCCATCAAATTTTTGGAAAGATGATTGATAATGGAATCAGAATGGAGGAAGCTATGGTAAAAAAGGATGAGTTGAAGATATACAAAGAAGGAGTTCATCCTCCTAACATCAATAATAACAACAACAATGATAAGCCAAAATTTTGGAATAGAAATCAAAATGTCGTCAACGATGGAATAGTGGATAAAAACAATGTAAAACCAAAACAACTAGTTTTCAATTTATCCACTCACTCAGCAACGGCTCAACAAAACAACAATCACCAAAAATTAACTTTCAACAATTTCTTTCAGACGAAATTTACAAACATTGGTGAACCACTTGGGTCGGCATTAAAGACGCTTCTCGCAAACAAATTGATTACTTTGCCAAAAGGAAGAAACTTCGAACCTCAAGTGACACCCACTTAGTGGAACGACAACCATTATTGTGATTTCCATTGAAACAAGGGACACCACACGAATAATTGTCAGCAGTGGAAACATGTCATCCAATATTTGATTGATAATGGAGTGATAACCGTGGATGGACATACAAAAAATGAATCTCATACAACTTTCAAAACTCCACTTCCAAACTATGAGAAGGGCAAATCATCAACAACACATAATGGTAAGGGTAAAGAAAAGGTGAGCTATGCTCATACATATGATAATGTGGTAAATGTGATTGTAGTTAAACAAAAGCAACATCAAGAACCTTCTCATTCTATCCCAAGAAGCAAAGCTAAAGTTGTTTTTCTGGGTCCTACAACTAACATGTCATCCACTACAAAACAATACAATCTAGTGGATTAATTACAGAAAACTCTCGTGCAAATATCTACCTTAGAGCTTTTAAAGCTTTCACCTGCACACAAAGAAATTCTTGAAAGAGCATTAGTAGATACAATAGTTTCCAAAGATCTTGATATAGATCAATTCCAAACCATGGTGGGACATCTCAGAGCCCCTCACTACTTATCATTCACCGATGAAGATGACATTTCCTTGCAACATCCCCATAATGCTCCCTTGCATATAGAAGTCCTCATTCATAAGACGTGTGTTAAACATGTCCTAATAGATGGGGGAGTTGGCTTAAACATTTGCTCATTAAGTCTTGTCCATGATCTAGGTTATTCTGAAGAGGCAGTGGACCCCCCAAAAAAGATCACCATCAAAGCATATGATGAAGAAGAATGTTCCTCTAAGGAAATTATGATATTACCCAACAGATTGAGACCTTTGCAGAAAGACACAACATGCCAAGTTCTAGACTTGAACTTATCATACAACATACTCTTGGGAAGACCTTGGATACATGGCATACAAGGTATTCCATCAACATATCATCAATGCCTAAAATTTCCCTACAATGGGCAGGAAATCACGATCTCAGCAGATTCAAATCCATTCAAGTACTGTAGTAATCTAAAACCAGCTCAAGAAGTCATTGTTCCTCACAATAGGGAGGCATCGTCTTCAAACAAGCAATCTAAAGATAAATCATTTGCCTCAATTTTGTCAAGTATGGAAAAACAAATGTAGCTAAGAGATCAAGGGAACAAAGAATACTCACTATCACAACTACCACTTTCTCCTAAATCCTATGGAAAACCATCAAACTCTAAACAACAACCAATTGTGAAACATCTTCCAATATTTGATGGAGCATTTGTTAGTGTTGGGACCTTATCAGAGGAAAAAAAGACAAATATGTGCTACAGCGGCTATACAAGGATGAAGAAGTCCAACAAAAGATCAACAATGTCAGAATACCCACTGAAAAATATGGAAAAGGATTTAACATCCTTAAAAAAATGGGATACACTGGAACAGGTCTTATAGGAAAACGAAAAAAGAAGGTATCTCAGAACCTAGCCAACCTCATACTCAGCAATCTATAGACAAGTCAGGCTTAGGGTATAGACAAGTTACTCTACCAGAGAACACATCTTCTAGCCAACAACAAGAGGAATATGAAAAGAAAAAAGAAAAACTTGCAATTGAAAGGGAAGAAACATCTGCCAAGCAACAAGCACAAGCAAACATGAAATGGCAGAAGAAGCAACCTTCTAACCAATAGGAAAAATAAAAGGCATCTCCCAAGTAGCATTAACTCTCAATCAAAACAAGCAAGAAGCTAGTACAAATCAAGGAGAGCTGATAAAAAGGTTGACAAAACTCTATCTCAACCCAGAGGAAGCTGAATATGAGAGAAGAAAAGATATAGAATGGAAAACAAAAGAAACAAATCAAACGCTATATGAACAAATCTGCAGATTGCAAGCTGCAAGTGAGACAGATTCTAATGAATGGGAATGGGATTCCTATCATTCTGAAGAATCAGCTGAAGAAAATTTCTTTGAGGAAGATACAGGTGTCAATGTAGTTCATACGTATGCAGGGAAAATGTTAGGAACTAGCCCACTTGAATCAGAATCACATTTGGCTGACTTGGACTTTACCAAGGACGATCAGGAGCTCCTTGCGCAAGGTCATTCCGACAAGATTACCGTTATAGAAATTGACATACATATTGAAAATTTTGACATCTCTATCATGACCCTTAATACCCTTGAAACATTTCAACCTGAGGACCCCTTAACTCTAATCCTACCTGAACTTATTGATTGGGAAAATGAAAGACATACTGTCATTGATACCTTTCCTAATGACCATGTCATATCCTTATATCTTAATGCAATCGAACCCGCAACTACTTTCACCAGGAATATCAACAATACATCTTCCATTCAAGTGGGTGCCGAATCTTCCAGTCGCAAAAGTGAAAATAAAGAAAACAATATCAGGTCTAATGTTGAAAACCATTCATTGGCAACATTAGACCACAAAAAAGTAAAAATAAAGGACGCATCTAATGGTGAAAACATCCTCGAGGCACCGAAATATGGGAGATTTGACACCTTACCTGAGCACTATCAAGAGAGGTCATCCATTTTGATCGAACCAACAGAAGTAGTTAACATTGGCACAACAGAGCAACCAAAGATTCTACATCCAACAACTTCTCTATCAAAGCAAGAAATGCAGTAATATATGAAATTCTTCAAACGACGCCAAATCAATTTTGCCTTGCATATGCAGACATGCTAGGGTTAGATCCAAATCTTATTATGCATCACTTATATGTCAGTCCAAGAGCCAAACCAGTTAAACAAAAATTAAGGAAGATGCATCCCCATATTGCTCTTCTTGTCAAAGCAGAACTAAATTACTGGATGTAGGATTCATCATACCTGTAGCATATCCTCAGTGGGTATCAAACATTGTTCCTGTTTAAAAACCAGATAAATATATCAGAGTATACATGGTCAAAGATCTTAATAATGCATGTCCAAAGAATGACTTTCCTTTGCCTAACATTGACATCATTGTGGATTTAACTGCTAGACAATCCATGTTTTCTCTAATGGATGGTTTCTCCAGATACAATTAGATTAAAATAGCACCCAAAGATCAAGAAAAGATAGCTTTCACATGTTCATGGGGTACTTTCTACTGGAACGTCATGCCTTTTGGATTAAAGAATGTAGGTGCTACATATCAGAGAGCAATGACAACGATATTCCATGACATGATACATACATTCATGGAAGACTATGTGGATGATATATTTTCCAAATCATACAATAGAGAAGACCATATAGGAATACTAGAAAAGATCTTTGATAGGTTAGAACAGTACAAGCTATGGCTTAATCCCAATAAATGTGCCTTTGGTGTAATTTTAGGCAAGCTATTGGGATACATTGTTTCAACTAGGGGTATCGAAGTAGATCCCGCCAAGGTCAAAGAAATCATGGCAATGGCATCTCCCCGGAATATCAGTCAACTCAAATCACTCTAAGGAAGACTACAGTCAATCAGAAGATTTGTTGCTCAGCTAGCAGATAAATGCCAACCATTTACTCATTTATTGCACAAAAATGTTAATTTCAAGTGGGACCATCAATGTGAGGATGCACTCAATAAGATCAAAGCCTATTTCATGCAACCACCCATCTTAATGTCACCAATTCCAAGAAAGTCATTGTTACTATATGTATCAACCACTGAAGTCTCATTAGGAGTTCTGCTTGCACAACAGGACAATGAAGGAAAAGAACGAGCCATCTACTACATCATCATAACATTAGTGGGATATGAGATTAACTATTTGCCAACAGAAAAAGCATGTTTGGTGGTAGTGTTTGCTTCTCAAAAATTAAGACACTATCTACTATCTTACTCTGTCAAGTTGATTGCTAAAATCAATCCATTGAAGTATTTGCTCAGCAAGGCGACATTGACAGGAAGACCAGCCAAATGGGTCATGATCCTAAGCGAGTTTGATATTGAATATGTAGACAAAAACACTATCAAGGGGCAAGTCATTGCCGACTAGCTAGCAGAGGCACCGCTTCAAGATGATCGTCCTTTACAGATTGAGTTCCCCAATGCTGATATCCTAATGATCACCACAAAGACATAGCAATTATATTTTGATGGTTCATATATGCAGCATGGGTCAGGAGCAGGCATTCTATTCATCACACCACAAGGTCATACAATTCCAAAAGTGTATAAATCAAGATTTCCATGCACCAATAACATAGCAGAATATGAAGCTTTGGTCACATGAATAAAAATGGCTATAGAATGGAACATTACATAGCTACAGGTCTTTGGAGACTCTCAGCTCGTCATCAATCAAATCAATGACGATTATCAAACAAAGGATGAAAAGCTAATGCCTTATAAGAAAATGGTTGATGATGTCAAGAAATACTCTATTGAAATAATTTTTCAGCAGATTCCGAGCAATGACAACAAAGCAGTAGATTCCATGGCAACACTTGCTTCTCTATTGAAGACACAGGAAAATCAAGAGCATTACGAATTCCTAGTGGAAGAGTTGTTTTACCCTGCACATAATTGTCCTGATTCCCAAACTATTTTTCACCTTGTTGGGCATGATTCCTCCCACTATGGCCAAACTTACACATACCTGAAAGATAGTATCCTCCCTCTTAACTTCTCAAAGAACCAAAAGAGAAACTTTATTCGCCAAGCCTCCCATTATACTCTTGTCGCGGATACCCTTTACAAACAAGGTCTGAACGGTAGTCTTTTAAGATGTCTCGGGCAAGAAGAATCTAAAAAGGCCTTAAATGAAGTCCATAACGACATGTGTGGCACTCATTCAAGTGGTCTTACCTTTTTGAAAAAACTCATACACTTGGGCTATTATTGGCCAACTATGGAACAAGATTCTTTTCAAATAGCTAAAACATGCAAACAATGTCAGATCCATGGAAATTTAATTCATGCACCAGCACAAGAAGTTCATGCTTTGGCAACATCTTGGCCTTTCTACCAATGGGGTCTTTATCTAGTAGGAAAGATAAATCCTCCTTCATCTAATGGTCACAAATTCATCCTTGTAGCTACAAAATATTTTACAATGGATTGAGGCAGTACCTCTCACAAATATCACAGGAAAACAAATTGTTGCATTTATCTTGAACAACATCATATGTCGCTATGGCATACCTATTACCATTATCACTGATAATGGGTGACCATTCAAGAACCAAGATGTACAAGAGCTATGTGAGAAATTCAAGATCCAACATAGATTTTCCACACCCTACTATCCCCAAGGGAATGGGAAAGCAGAAGCATCAAACAAAACTATTATGAAAATCCTCAAAAAGACAATGAATGATGTTGGCAAAAATTGGCATATTCAATTGAACCCTGCTCTATGGGTCTACCATATGAATATCCACACACCAACACGCGCCACACCTTTCTCTCTTGTCTATGGATTCAAAGAAATACTGCCAATAGAAGTAGAGATACCTTCTCTACGAGTATCATTAAAAAGCCTTATCCCAGATGAAGAACAACGAGTATCTAGATTGCAAGAGTTAGAATTGATCCATGAATGAAGACAAAATGCCTTTGATCATTTGAAGGTGTATCAGCAAAGAATGTGCCGAAGTTATAATCGCAACGTCAAACCAAGAGCCTTTCAAGTTGGAGAACTAGTACTAAAGGAAAATCCACGCAACCAAGTAGATCGAGAAAAGAAAGGGAAGTTTGAACCAAATTGGTTGGGTCCGTTTGTGGTCACAACAGTCTTTGGGTCAAGAGCATATCAACTATCAACACAGGATGGGGATCAGCTCAAAGTACCCATCAATAGCATGCATCTGAAGAAGTTTTATGTCTAAAAAAGCATAAAATCCAAAAATAATGAAAAAGTAGAAAATTCAAAAACAGTGAAAAAGAAAAAAAATCAAAAACAGTGAAAAGTGAAAAAGCAGAAAATTCAAAAACAGCGAAAAAGCAAAAAAAAATCAAAAACAGTGAAAAGAAGAAAAATCCAAAAATAGTGGAAAATCAAAAAATACAAAAATAGCGAAAACAGTGAAAAATAAATAAAAAGATCAAATATGAGAAAAAGTGCAATAATAACAGATGGTGAAAACCTGGCAAATAGGTGCTATCTGTCAGCTGGCTCTTCCATCTATTAGTTCATGCATCCTTTCACTTGCATTTCATTTCCCATCAGCGCTATTCATATCCATAATAAAGCCTTTGTACATACCCAGGCATCACAATTGGTTTCTCACCATGGTTTGGATCATTGAGTATATCATAATGAATTTGTTTCTAGGCTTCGGGAAAAATCCTGCACATAGCTGGGGGAAAAATTTTTGATCGTTTTGAGCTTAATCAAATAGGTAGAACAATAATTAGGAAACACTTGTCAAACAAAAACTAAGACACATCCAACATTGAACACGAGATCAAATTGTCAACCATCAAACTATCACATGTTAGTCTAAGCACATCACACACTTTTTAATGGATGATATCTTTTGACTAATGATTTTAACATTTTGAAAATAATGGTTCAACTTTTATATCTTGATTTTCGCTATCATTATTTCTAAGTGACTCCAGGATGTCTTTGACTAGAGGAACAAGGAACATGATATTTTTCTTGTCTGTTGTCTGTAAATAAATCATTAATATGTGCAAATTTGTCTCAAGACATGATCATCGGAGTATCATTGAAGACATTTCTGATTTGCATATAGAAATGGTTAATACTGTATGTTTTACGCAAGCAACACTTAGGTCATCTTGGTTCAATTATACCTCGATGCTTGTGCTAACTTGCAATATCAAAACTCCAGAAAAATAGTGCTCAGGTCATCATGGTTTAATTATACCATCGATGTTTGCACTCACTTCCCAAATTTTAAAAATAGTTCAATGATGACAAAACACAATAACCCAGCGACTGTTCTGATTGTAGCTTTGCATTTTATTTGCATTTAGCTTGCATGGGATCACAAAAGCCCATCTTATCTAAGGCCACATCTATTGTAGGAATCATCAATGTATCATCATAGGTGTATACACAATTAGAATGATGACTGATCTCTCTCCAGATATTATCGACCCAAAGTGAATCTTATGATCCCCCCTCAAATGAACCCACATCAGCACATCTGAATCTTCCTGCAACATTATATCAACAAAATTTCATTTCTTTATCCAATCAATTCTATAAATCCATTGCATTCGATCCATTCTATCATGTCTTATACAGGATGTATCTTTCCTAGAACCAAATGTGTTGATCAAGTCTTATACAGGATATATCATTCCTGAAACCAGATGCTTTGATCGTCTTAGCATTATACAAGAGGTGTCATTCCTGAAACCAGACTAGATCTCAATCTTATCAATTCAATCAGGCTCTATCAATCATTACATCAAGAATCGCATCACCGTGATCGAAGAACTTTCACTTTCATCAATCAATGTTGCATAAATCCAATCATTTTTAATCGGGACATCAATTTCTCAAAGATCCAAGCACTTCAAAATTCAGTTATCTCAATTGATCTCCTGAGGGGGCATCATCGTACCACAATTTATCAATCATTGTCTTGGGCATCCTATCGAACCAATATCACATCACCATCATCAAAATGAGATTATTCTTTGAATCAACGTGTCATCACACCTCGCTTCAAAGAGGGGCAACATGTATACACCTAAAAATGGTCTGAAGATAATTATTTAAATAAGCAATTATTTAATTAATCCCTCTTCCTAATTTAATTGAATTCAATAGCAATTTGATTAAATCTCTTTCATCTACTTATTAGTAAATCTAAGGATTTATTTAATAGGTTCATTTCAATAGTCCCCTTTGATTAATCAATCTGAATTAATTAATCCTCCCCCCATTTAATTCATTCCTTCTAATCCCCTAATTAATTAAAAAAATCAATTTATGAGTTGTTGAAAGTTAATTAGCCTTTTCCTATTATTTGAATTTATTAATTCAAATTACCCACATGCCTCCTAACTTCTAACCACCTAACCTAACCATCCCCTAACCTAACCCATTCCACCTAACCCTGGGTTTAACTAACCCTATCCTATCTTGCACATCCTAACCTCATATGGGTTGGATATCCCCTCCTTGAGACACATGGCACTTTGGCCACATGTCTCCTCTCTTGGACACTTGCCCTCTTATGAGCAAGGCTCCTTGACATTTGTCACCATAGAGATGACAAGTGTCCCCCCCTCCAACCTCTTCTCCAACCTCCTCCAATTTGACCCTTGATATCTTTAGACTCAATCTTGACCGTTGATTCTTGCCACCTCACCCCTGGCCTTGGAAATCCTATAAATATCCCCCATTTTGGAGCACAAAAGATCCCATCTCATATAATTTTAGGCATTGTTACTATAGGCATGTCCATTTTAGCATATCATTTAAGCATTGTTATTATAGGCAATTGCATCTTAGATCTAGCTTAATTTGATCATTTTCTAGCATAATTGTTGAATCATGTAGCTTAATCAATCTCTTTTCTAGCTTAATTGCATCATCATCATAGCTTAATCATACATATCATTAGCTTAATTAGCCTCTTGGGTCAATTTAGCATAATCAATCTCATCTAGCTTGCATATCATATCATTTTAAATCCTCCGTCTAGGTGTAGTCAAGTCACTAGGATTTCTTATCTAGATCTGAGAACAAATCCACACTCGCATCTCTTAGGAGGCGATAGGTCCCTTTGTTATGGTTTATCTTTCATTTGATTTCAATTTTCTAACCATGCTTGTAATGATCTATTGAGTGTTTGTGTTGCAGCTGCAGGTACCCTACTTCACACACATGACACAACCAACACTTACTATGGTCGGACAATTACACTGCACAATTCAAGAATGCAAGGATGTTCTATTTGTTGACTAGGATGCATGTGACAAGTGGTGTGCAACATTTTTGGAATTTCATTGAGGCGGGGCATGGAAAGGGAGAGCATGATGGTGCGAGAGCATGTGTGAAAAGAGCTCTTACCAAAGAGGAATTGAATTACAAAGGTGGTGCAATGTTAATAGATGCATAAACAATTGTTAAATGGTGTAACTCTACGATGGGACTAGGTAATGTAGGTAAGTCTATGGTTTCTAGATATTTTTGGTTAATATGTGAATCTAACATTGAAAACTATCTAGGTTGTTGTACACTTACAAGATCAAGTGACATGCATTCATTTAGAAGTTCAAATGTAGCATCACTAGTTATTTATACTAGACAGATTGCATGCTTTTGCTCTTCGTGTATGCATTTTGTGTGGGATGAATGTGAATCAAAATATTTTGTTGACCAATGGTCTTGTAGACCTTTGTAAACCCTAGATACATATCAAATTCCTAGAGCACTACAAATGAACCAAATTGAAGCATTAGTGGATTTTGACCATGTATCAAACATAGTTGAACCGGGTAAAGGGTTGCAATTTGTTACTTGGGTAAAATCAATTTTAAGCTCAATTTATTAGTATTAACTTATGTTGATTTTGGTATTAACTTATATCCTTCTATTAAATGCAAGTCATGTATATGCAGTTATTGCGGATGAGAACAACGAAGAAGGAACATATTACTTTTTGTGTCATTGTATTGAGGCCAAAAATAAATTGACTTCTATAGTGGTTGATGGAGAGGGTATTGAGTACCCAATAGGATCCGTTTTTGTGACAGGGACATGGCTTAGAAGGTACCATTGTTGTGTCAAGTTGTATTGAGACCTCTTAAACTCATTTATTTATTTATTAATCATTGTATTGATTTTGGCATTAACTTATCCTTCTATAAAATGCAGGTACCCTATCAAAAATTCTAATGCCTGGTTGTTTGAGGACTTTGAGACACATGGACATATTCTTCATTACTCAAACCTTCTTGTTGCAACAAATATTCATTTGATTAAATATCGTGGTAAACCTCTTAACAAGGATTTGTGGAAAGTTCGTGAATCTGACCACGAGGCAATACTTGAGACACTAAGGGTTAGAGCTTATCCAAAAGGTTCACTTGATTGATTTTGGGCCATCTAGAAAAATAATTCTACAATATGGTACAATAATTTTGACAATTTTGTACATATCTTTTGTGAAACGTTGTAACTTCGCTTTTTTGGATGTTCTCTACATGCATATGAGTTGTAATATGCATATGAGTTGCAATGTGCATATGTAGATGCCAAATTTTGTATATAAAACATCAATGAGTTGTAATGTGCATATCTAGATGCTAAATTTTGTATAAAAAAACAATAATGAGATGTAATGTGCATATCTAGATGCTAAATTTTGTATAAAAAAACAATGAGTTGTAATTTGCATATTTAGATGCAAAATTTTGTATATATAAATAGTAATGAGCTTGATCATTTATATTAGATGCCAATTTTATATATATAAGTGCCCATGGGGCTGATTTGCAAATTTTGAGAGCCCAAATTTGTACCATTTGATTATAAACACATTTGTAATAAATTTGTACCATTTGATTATAAATTTGTACTATTTGATTATAAATAATTGTGTCTGATTCTAACATATCTTAAATAAGTTGCAAATGGGTATCTGAATATGCAAAAAAAATTCCAAGTGTTTTGGGTTATTGTTGAATTACTCAATTTGAAGGGCTCGTAGGAATAAGCCTCCTAAGTGCAGTTTTGTGTATTGGGAAATGAACCAATCAACTTGGACATGTGGAACCTTGTGTCAGGGTTTCATAGGTATGTTAAACCTCTAAGTTATGTTTGGTTAATTCATTGAAGTTGAAAACCCCATTTGAGTGGTTGGGTGATGCCTTGAGAGTGCATTGAGACAAGGTGTGAAAGGGTGATAAACCTAGTATTGGATGATTGGAGTTTGATTCTCTTTAGGTCAATTGAGTGTGATTATAAGAAGGCACAAGGCTCTGCATCAATAAATTCCACGGTCTCTGAATTACGCAATGTCAAAGTTTGACCATTTTTTCACTTTGAGCGCTCAAGGGAAAGCGTCGCTACGAGGTGGCTCAGAACGATTGGATGTCTTGGGGAGTGAGACAAGGGCACACCTAGTGTAAACCCGGCCATCCGAACGTGCTTGCATAGACGGTTTGTTCCCACGATGAGAAGAACAAAATATGCACTATTTTACCACCTTTCACTGACGATTTTTTATGTGACAAAAAAAATCTCACCACAAGAAAACATAATCGAGTTGTCTGAAACCGATAGAGCCTTTTTTAGGAAGTGACAACATGAGCCCGTAGGTTTGAACAAATCATCCATAAGTGACATGGTCTCCGAGTTACACAATGTCAAAGTTTGACCATTTTTTCCACTTTGAGCGCTCAAGGGAAAGCGTCGCTATGAGGTGGCTCGGAATGATCAGACGTCTTGGGGAGAGAGACAAGGGAGCACCTAATGTAAACTTGACCACATAGACGTGCTTGCGCTAACGGTTTGTTCCCACGACAAGCAAAACAAAAGATGCACTATTTTGCCACCTCTCACTAACGGTTTTTTACGGTTTTTGATGCGACAAAAAAAATACCACAAGAAAAAAAAATCAAGTTGTCTGAAACTGAGAGAGGATTTTTTAGGAAGTGAAAACATGACCCCTTAGGTTCAAATGAATTTTCCATAAGTGCCACAGTCTTCGAGTTACACGACATCAAAGTTTGACCATTTTTTCCACTTTGAGCACTCAAGGGAAAGGGTCGCTACGAGGTGGCTCAGAACGATCATAAATCTTTGGGAGAAAGACAAGGGAACACCTAGCATAAACCCAACCACCTCGATGTGCTCGCATTGATGGTTCATTCCCACGATGAGCAAAACGAAAGATGAGCTATTTTGCCACATCTCACTAACGGTTTTTTATGTTTTTTTATGCGACATAAAAAATATCACCACAAGAAAATGGAATCGATTTTTCCAAAATCGAGAGAGGCCTTTTTAGGTAGTGACAACATGACCCTATAGGTTCAAAAAGAACATCCCTAAGTGCCATGGTCTACGAGTTATGGGACGTCAAAGTTTGACCATTTATTTCCACTTTGAGCACTCAAGGGAAAGCGTCGCTACGAGATGGCTCAGAACGATCAGATGTCTTGGGGAGCAAGAAAAGGGAACACCTAGCGTAAACCCGACCACCCAGACATGCTCATATTGGTGGTTCATTCCCATGATGAGCAAAACAAAAGATGCATTATTTTGCCACCTCTCACTCATGGTTTTGACAGTTTTTTATGCGACATGAAAAATCTCACCACAAGAAAATGGAATTGAGTTGTCTAAAACCAAGAGAGGATTTTTTAGGAAGTGGCAATAGGACCCCACAAGTTCAAATGAATCATCCATAAGTGCCACAATCTCCGAGTTACACGATGTCAAAGTTTGACTATTTTTTTCACTTTGAGCGCTCAAGGGAAAGCGTCACTACGAGATGACTCAAAATGATCCGACATCTTGGGGAGCAAGACAAGGGAACACCTAGCGTAAACCTAGCCACCTGGATGCGCTCGCACTAACGATTTGTTTCCACGATGAGAAGAACCAAAGATGCACTATTTTGCCACCTCTCACTAACGGTTTTTGATGATTTTTGATGAAAAAAGAGATAATTGGTTTGATTTGATATTAAAATGATTGCTTCAACTCTTATTTTATAGGCAATTTGGATGAATAGGTGTGTCTCTTACCCTAAGGCTAACTTGTTATAGAATAAAATTTAAAATGAAAACCTTACCTAAGCCGACTCATCCTTAGGTAAATTTCAAATCTGCTTTGGGCACTCAAATCTTGTCTTAATTGAATCTTGAAATGATGAACTTCACTCCATAATATCAACTCCCGAAGTTATCTTGTTTTCTCTCAACTCATGAAGTAATAAAACTTATCTCTCCTTGTTCAATACATGAAAACTTTTCTCCGAAGCATGAGTTTATGTAATAATAACTTCACTCCAATCTCTTCATGCATGAAGTTCATTCCTTATCTCAAACACATGAAGTAACAATTTTGTTCCTCCTTAGAAACCCTTGAAGTGAATGATTTCACTCCTCTTAGGTCAAACGTGAAGTAAATACTTTCATTTCAAGCTTGTAGCTCTTAAAGTTATCAACTTCACTCATAAACACCGATTCTTGAAGCAAGAAACTTCGCTCAACTCTTTTGATACCTGAATTACGCATTTCGCTCCTAGTTGCTTGAAGCTGAAGTTCACTCCTAAACTCTCACACTTGAAGTTCACTCCAAAGGTGAAGTCATGAAGTAAAACTTTGAAATCCAAGACATACTCAGAGGTGAGGCAAATTATGAAAGAGCTAAAGATTACTTCATTGCACATTCAAATGTTCAAACTCATATAGCTTACTTTCATCAATCCTCAAAAGGACTCAAAGAAAATTCACTCAATCAAAATACACAATATCAACATTACCAGTGTCGGTACTTGGGTATACACAATATGAGCAACCTAGTTTAAAAGTATATGCCATATGAGTTACATGTAATGAACAAATTGGATCACATTTCAAGACATGTACATAATGAACAAGTTTGATCATATTTCAATAGCAATTAACTAAGTTTCAAGAATATCAATGAACAAATTGGATCGAATATCAAGTTTCATATATATCAAAATGAACAATAATCATGTACATATCAAAAAATGGCATATATGCCAAATCAATTAATAGTTATAAAAATGTGGCATTTGTCATGTCTCTCAAAGTCGATATATACATATACAAATGTCGAATATATAAAAAAACTGGTCCTTCAATGACCACAACTACAACTATATGTCTCTATCGGTATCTATGACTCTAGCGGATCATCAAAATCAAGCCTCTTCGAAGGAGTACGTGGCTTTGCAAGTGGCTGCCCAAGGACAATTCAAATGTCGAATCAAATATGTTTTCTCAATATAACATCAAAATAACTAAATACTGAACTCTAAATTGTTTGAAGTTGAAATGTTGATTACCTCATCTCTGTCTTCTGCAATTGGGTGAGGCTGAGGATCCGTGGGATGTCCTGAAGGGGGTTGTAACTGGTAAAACAACATTAATACAAGTTAATAACATATATGTCAAATAACACATTATAACTAAAAATGAATAGACTAAAAAACTAAAGCATACCAGAGCCTCGAATGGATGTTCTATGGTCGTAGGAAGCAAAGTCAGAGATGAATCAGTTATGATCATTTCCTATATCCATGGTAAGTGATCTAAAAGGATTTAACAAGAGGGTTTCAACTCCGTTGTGCACTTAGTGAAAATGAGTTGATCTAAGACAAACATACCTTTTCACTTTGTCATATTGGATCCCATATTATACGTGTAGGACTTCTAATGAAATGGAATGCTAGAACTTCAGTAGGAAGTTTGGAAGGGGGTTGTAATAGGTTAAAGACAATTATACAAGTTAATAACCCAAAGTTATTGATAAACTAGATAGAACAAATATTTTTAACATATGTAGAACAAATGCACATTGAAGCCTCGTATAGTTCTCCTGTAACGTTAGAAGGCCTAGTCGAATCTGATGCAACTATTACCATTTCCTGTATGAAAAATGATAACATATGATATAGACATATAAGGGTTTAGTTATTTTGAACAAGCAAGAATGAAATCCAAAGTGAATATGAAGATATCACCTCTTCCCTCTATTGAACCTCATCGACATCAAGTGCATTCATTAATTTCGTAAACCCCATATGTTTATGTATATAGAACAAATAAATTAAGTGCATTTATCAATATCTACATATACATGTTTAATCATAATACATTTCAACAAATGAATTTAAATTGTACTGAATTACCTTCTATCATTTGGGTGTTCGGGAGGATATCTTTTTCTACCTCAGAGTGCTAGAGGATGGCTTTCTCACATGAGATGTCCTCGAGGCAGGTGGGGTAAACTAACAAAAAAAAATTAACATAAGGAAAAGAGCATGTATTTAATATATCACTTAAGTAAAAAATATATAAATCTAAATGGTACTGCATAGCTATCTTGGCCAAAGTCAATGGTCGAAAGCGTGATATCATCAAGTTGGGACATCTCATCCCCTAACAAGCCCTATAAAACATCAAGTAATGATACATATAATTAACAAAAAATATTTTGAAACCAATGTATTATTATATTTTTAACAAATTTACAAATCTTTACCTCTGGTGGCGAAACTACTCGTGACCGTGGAGTCGACTGAAAAGTATGTGGTGTACTCCCACCACATGTTGCACCCTGCAATGCATTTTATTTATATGTCACTTTAAATTGTTCTAACAATAAAAATTTATTTATTTTTATAAGATTTAGTCACTTAATTGATAACATGTCATAAACAAAATTAAACGCACTTGTGTCTAATAGCGAGGGAACAACATACTAATTAGGTAGTCGGTGAGGGCCACATCCTCTGTAGTGGAAGCATGGCATCTACTCCCACAACATGTACACAAATGAGATGTCGAACCATCCTCATTTGCTTTAGTGTCTACACCATAACATACAACCTGGTAGGTGGCGCACATATGCTGAATGGGTTGGCCCGTGCCAAATGATGCAGGAGGTGTCGCTGATAAAGGAGGTGCCACAGGTGTTGGTACATCATCTGCTCTGACCAACTATGTGCCATGCTGAATAATGACATCAGTCAATGATGCAGCTTCCTAAAGAGTCTGTAATTCCATAGACTTCTTCAAGGATATAGGGACAGTGACATGAACCATGGGTTTAGGAGGTATACACTTCCTATGTTGTGGTTGTACCACCCCATGGGCCCTAGGTCTATCTTGCACAAATCCTCTCCCTATACCCTTAAATTATCGAATGTCAAAGTAATTCAGCTTCTCACCGAAGATAAACTCACAATACAACTTTCTCAAAAAATATAGAGGCACCTCCCAATTATTACAAGGTGGTTGGTCAAAGACCATATACCACCTATCCCAAAAATCTTCTTTCAGCCTAGCATGAACACACCAATGTATAGGAAATCGAGTTGTATTTAGTTCTAGGTTGTTACTGGTAACAAGATCGGTGAAAAGAGCACATATGTCAACTTTAAGTATACCCTCTTTTTTTTCACTTGATCATATGACAACCCATCTGCATAAAATGTTTGACATCTATCCCTCCATGAACCCCATTTTGTAACCTCCCTAGATACCTCATTTTCACTATTGGCCATTGTTTCTAGTGTTGTGGTGAGGGTTGAGTGGTTCTCAAGCCTAGAGGACCTCAACCTATTCACCAATATAAAAATTTGGGCACTATTTTGTGTAAGGCGATTGATGAGATCCTCTTGTGTGGCATCTACACAATCTAATGGAGGATGTGGAGGGTTTCAGGGTGGCGGTGGTTGTTGAGGAGCAACATTTTGAGGATTTTATGGTTGTGGAGCAACGTCTTGAGGGTTTTCTTGTTGCTCATGTGCAATGTTTATAGGGTTTGCTTGTGTTGCTTGTGCAGGAGGAGGTCTTTGTTGTCTATTTCATTTTTGGGGATTGCTTGAAGAATCTGACATCAAATTAATTAAAAAAAACTTAAATCAATTAAAAAACCCTACTTCAATTAAAATGCAAACAAAAATAATTAAACTAATCAATTCTTACTTGTTTGACAGGGTGCCATTGTTGAAATTTGCTCTTAATACTGGAAAAATCCAAAATGATTACAAACCCGTGCGGGTTCTATGGTTTTTTGGCTTCCTTTTGCCACTATTCCATGGGTTTTGGTGTTGAAAATGGCCAAAACCCGTGGGCTACCAAAAAATATAATATTCCTCAAAACCCGTAACTTTTGATTTTTTATTAAAAAACATAATGTTCCTCAAAACCCGTAAACCAAAAAATATAATGCTCTGGTTTTGAGGAAATTTTGATTTTTTATTAAAAAACATAATGTTCCTCAAAACCCGTACGGGTTTTGAGGAACATTTTGTTTTTTAAATTGTTTTTGGCTAGGCTTGGTGTTACCAAGCCTAGCACATTTTTGAATTTTCAGAACCCGCACGGGTTATGAAAAATTTGGTTTTTTTTTTGACATGTGGCCACTTTTTTGCTCACCATCTTGGTGCACTTACTCACATCACTAGGATTATCAGCAATAGCTGAAGAAGAAAGGTTATGAATGAAAAATTTAAGGTCTACCACGGGGTCCTCTAAGGATACAAGAGAAGCAATGTACGCCATTGTATCGATATGTCGATTATCCTTCCGAGGGACAGGCTCCATGGTATAAGAATTAAAATTTTGTAACAAGGATAAGGCCAAATCTTGATATTGTGATAATTTTTCTTATTTAGCCTGATAAACTCCTGTGACTTGTCTAATGATCAATTAAGAGTTGCCATAGATATGTATATGCTTGACATTCATGGCTAAAGCTGCTCTAAGACCAGCTATAAGTGTTGGCAATATAGCATTATAACAGACAATGAAATATTGTTGGCATTTCAATAAGGATATTGAGAAGGTTGTTGATGATTATGGATATAACTGATTAAGGATGTTTACTGTCTTGATATTATTATTTTGTCATTGATGTCAAGAAATTGATTTTCTAATTTTGTATGATGTTGCCATATCTTGAGAAATATGATTTGAAGAGTATAAAGATGTCGGTAAAAGACACAGGAAAGATTATGATGAATAAGGGGATGAATAAGGTATTCAATGGGCAACTATTACCAAGTCAGACAATGATGAGATTATGATGTTTAGATTGTTTTAACATCATACATATGTTGTAAATTGTAAGGTTAATACTATACTATGTTATCAAGCAAAGAATTTAGTCGGTAAACCCTAAGGAACCTAGTCGATAAACCCTAAGGAACCTAGTCGGTAAACCCTAAGGTTGTCGCTATTGGTTAATGAAGGCAAAATGTCTACTGAGTGAAGTTTAGTATTTACTGAGTTATAATCGAGTTGTAACCGAGTTGTAACATAATGCATTAAATGTTTACATGCATTATTTAATGAAGGAAGTTGATGAGCTGGAACTGATTAAATGATTGGTATGTCGTAAATATAGTTTGTTAAGAATCTATGGCAAAGGAAGATCGGCAGGAAGATCTACAGTTCAGATTGAACCACAATATCCTAACACAAGTTCCAAGAAATATATGCAAGTTCCAAGGCGAGGTAAAACATTTTTAGATCGAAAGATGCATTGAACCTGGACAAGTTTGAAGATCTGATGGCTATGATTGATCATGGGAAATGTGATCAAGGAGATTAAGCGGTTAGCTAATTGTTTATAAATAGGGAACTGTTGATAAACAATGTATGCGGGCAAGTGTATGCACGGGGATGCTACATAGTGATTACCAAGCACTGAAGCTTGAAGACTTGTTTGAATAACAGAGTATAGAAGCCCAGCAGATGGACAAGATTAGTTCCTATGTCTAGATTGTATTGAACAAATAAGAATATGCTTTAGCATTTTAGATGTGAAGTTGCAGATAGATCTTTATTACTGTTATTTTGTGAAAGTGATAGAAAATCTCTTAACCGAGTGGACTTAACAGTATTATTTGTAAAACCCTCTAGCAAGGTGACATTTTGATTGAGGGTTTGAAATCCTTTAACAAGGTCACTTCTAACAAGGTGAAGATCTTAACAGATCTTAGGGAAATCCCTTAACCGGGTCACATCTAGCAATGTGTTTGTAATCTTTAACAGGATTTTCTTTTAACCGAGCATACTCTAGAAGGGTATATTTCTTAGTGGGTCCAAAATCCCACAATGGTTTTTCCCTATTTGGGTTTCCACGTTAAATTTGGTGTTATGAGGTTTATGATCTTTATATGCTTTTGAGTTTGCATGTTTAACAGTTTTGGTTATATTAGTAAAGTATATGTTACCGAGGTTGAATTTGATGTTTTTATGGAAGATTAAGTTTGTATGATTCACCCCCCCCCCTCTCATCTTGTTGGCTATTGGATCTATACTTATATTTAGTATCAGAACTATCAATAGGTATCGGAGCTTTGGACTCCAGAAGAAAAGTTTAAAGGCACTTGAGTTAAAGATCCAAAGATGTATAAGAGGGATGCACCGAAGCTGAACAAGTCAAGTTTCTCTACATGGTAGAAAAGAATGAAGCTGCATCCATCAGAAGTTGGAGAATATGTTGTATACTATCTGGAGAATGATTTCATCACACTGAGCACCTATCCATTGATAATGGAAGAGATAAAGGCAAAGCAAGAACACATCCAAGCAATGATTGAAATAACATCTGCATTGACCGATTCAGAGTTTAATGATCTAGAAGGCTGCAATGATGCAAAGGCTATGTGGGATAAGCTCATATCAGTATATGGAAGAGATGAACATGTTCAAAGAGTGAAAGTAGATAGTCCAAGACGACAACTTGAATCCATGAGGATGAATGAAGGTGAGAACATAACTCAGTACAATACAAGACTAAAAGAGATTGCCAATCAAATCAAAGGAGCAGGTGGAACTATTGAAGAAAAGGATATAACAAGTAAGTTGTTAAGAACCCTTCTACCAACTTATGCAATCCGAGTCTCTGCAATCAATGAATTAAGGTATGTACCTAATATGCCAGTTTCTTTAGATGCTACTATTGGTAAGCTACATGCATTTGAGTTAAGTAACTTTGATAACAATGGATCTTCAGTAAATAAAGTTGAATCTGCATTTAGTTATTTTCATCTTGATGAATCTAATGATTACAATGAAAGAAAGTATAAGTACTCTAAAGGAGATCACAATGGAGCAAGTGAAAGATTTCGTAAGAACATGGAAGAAGTACACAAACTGTATGAGGAAATTAGAAAGCAAGAAGAGTTTGAAGCACTATTAGCCAAAAGGTTACCTAGAGGCAAAGGTAAGTATAAAGGAAAACTACCTTTGAAATGTTTCAATTGTGATAAAATAGGACACATAGCTTCTAACTGTCCTGACAAAGATTCTACTGAAAAGATATATTACCGAGATGACAGACAAAAAGATAATCATTACAGAGGACACCGAGACTTTAGAAGAAGAGATAGAAAGACATGCTTAATAGCTGATGAGGAATCCAATGATGATAAATCAGATGACACTGATACAGAGGAAGTAGTTTATGTGGCTATCAAAGATGGATCAGATGAAGAAAGGTATGAATAAAAAGCCCTAATATCTCACATAAACACTAATGATTCCTGGATCATAGATAGTGGATGCTCACATCATATGACAGTAGATAAACACAAGTTTGTTATATTAGAAGATTATGATAGAGGCTATGTTAGATTTGGTAATGATGCACCATGTCCGGTGAAAGGTAAAGGATCCATAACACTTCTTGACAATGCTAAATGTAATGATGTTTATTGGGTTGAAGGTTTGAAATACAATTTGTTGAGTGTAGCACGGCTAAACAACACAGGTTACCGAATAGAATTTCAGAAAGGAATTGTCAAAGTTCATGACAAGAATGGAAAGTTAGCTGCTACCGGAACACAAACAAAAGGTAACACATTTCACCTTGACTCAACTCGGAACAAGTGTTTGTATGAAAAGATAGATGATACCTAGTTATGGCATAAAAGGTTTTGTCATGTAAATTTTGATAATCTTATCAAAATAAGTAAGAAGCACCGAGTAAGAGGTCTACCGAATCTTTAAAAACCTGAGAATGCTATGTGTCGAGGATGCCAGATGGGTAAGATGACAAGATCGAGCTTTAAAAGTAAGTCTTACACTTCTAAAGGAATTTTAGATCTTGTGCACACTGATCTTTGTGGTCCTATGAAAGTTCAAAGTTATTATGGTGATAAATATTTCATATTATTTGTGGATGACTATTCAAGGATGATGTCAGTAATGTTTTTAAAAGATAAATCAGAAGCTTTTCAAATGTTTAAATGGTACAAGGCAAGAGTTGAAAATGAAACAGGAAGACAACTGAAATGTCTTAGATCAGATAGAGGAGGAGAGTTCACATCTGATGAATTCAACTTATTCTGCAATGATCGTGGTATTAAAAGACAAGTCTCTACACCGAGAACTCCACAACAGAATGGAATAGCTGAGAGAAGAAACAGATCTATTGTGGATTGTGCTAGAACACTGATGATTGAAAAGAAGGTGCCACAAACATTTTGGAGAGAAGCAATAAGCATTTCAGTTTACACCCTGAACCGAGTACAATTGAAGAAAGGTACTTTGAAGACACCATATGAAATTTGGTATGACAAGAAACCTAATGTAAGTTATTTTAAAATATTTGGAAGTATATGCTATGTTCACAAAGATGATAGAAATGGCAAGTTTGATCAGAAGAGTGAAGAAGGAACATTTCTAAGTTATTCTTCTAGAAGCAAAGCATTTAAATGTCTGATCAAATCATCTAACAAAATAGTAGAAAGTGCAAATGTAAAAATTGATGAATTTACAGAAAAAAATGATGAAGGAAATTCCAAGGAACTAGAAGACTATGATGAATTTGTCTATGTTCAACCGACAAGTCTTACCGAGAAAACTGTTGAAGAAAATGAAGAGAATATCCAGTTACCGAGTGATGAAGAAGATCATACAGAGCCTATTGAGCCTGTATTAGCCAAGTATGTCAGAATACATCATGCACCAAGTCAGATTATAGGAGATAAGGATGATCCAGTGATGACAAGGAACAAACTAAGACAGAACACATGTCTGATATCTGAATTTGAACCGAGAATAGTGAAAGAGGCATTTAACAGTGAAGATTGGATAAATGCTATGACAGAAGAGATTGATCAAATCAAGAAGAATGACACATGGACACTAATCCCAAGACTAAAGGACAAAAATATAATCGATACAAAGTGGATTTTCAGAAACAAGCTAAATGAAAAAGGAGAGGTCATTCGAAACAAAGCAAGACTAGTTTGCAAAGGTTATGCTCAAGAAGAAGGAATTGATTATGGTGAAACTTTTGCACCTGTTGCTAGACTTGAAGGAGTAAGAACATTGTTGGCATATACTGCTTTCAAAAACTTCAAGGTATATCAAATGGATGTCAAATCTACATTTCTAAATGGAATATTAGAAGAAGAAGTTTTTATTGAACAACCTGAAGGATTTGTTGAAGACAAGAATAAAGATCAAGTATGTAAATTGAACAAAGCTTTATATGGTTTGAAACAAGCACCTAGAGCATGGTATGAAAGATTGCACTCTTATTTGATTAAGATTGGTTTTATAAGGACAAGTGAGAACAACAATATGTACATGAAGAATGATGAAAATGAAATACTGATCTCAGCCATATTTGTTGATGATATTATATTTTGTGGAAATGACTCTTTATGCAAGAACTTTGGAAATGAAATGAGCAAAGAATTTGAGATGTCATTAATCGGTGAGATAAAGTATTTTATAGGTTTACAGATACTGCAAATGAAAAATGAGATTTTCATTACTCAATCCAAGTACATAATGGAAATCTTGAAGAAATTTGGAATGGAGGATTCAAAACCAGTAAGTACTCCTATGACTACCAACTGTAAATTATCAAAGAATGATGAATCTGCATCTGTTGATGAGACACTTTACCGATCCATGATTGGAAAGCTACAATATGTTGTTCACAACAGACCAGACATAGCACATGCAGTAGGTATAGTTGCAAGATTCTCTGCAGATCCTAAGGAAACACACATGACAGCAATCAAAAGAATTTTTAGATACTTGAAAGGCATTGAGGATTATGGCTTAGTATATCGGAAAGGAAATGATTTTGATTTAAAAGTTTATACTAATGCTGATTGGGTAGGCAACATTGATGATAGAAAAAGCACAAGTGGAGGAGCTTTCTTTTTAGGAGAAAGACTAGTGAGTTGGCTTAGCAAGAAACAAGGATGTGTTTCACAGTCAACAGCGGAAGCTGAATACGTTGCTGCAGCATTGAATTGTACCAACATTGCATGGATCAAACAATTGTTGGAAGGTATAAATGAGAAAGTTACCGAGCCAGTAACTATATTTGTGACAATACTAGTGCCATTAACATTTCAAAGAATCCTATTATGCACTCTAAGACAAAGCACATCTCTATCAAATATCATTGTCTTAGAGAAGAAGCTCAAGAGAAGAAAGTGGTGTTGGAGTATGTTAGCACAAAGGAACAAATAGCAGATATCTTCACCAAATCACTACTAAGGGACACTTTTGAATATCTCAGAAGTAAGTTAGGGGTCCTACCCCTATCTTCTACTCACTGATCGAGTTCGGTGAAAGCATCAATCCGATGACTCTATCGAATATCTTTTAGGAGTTGATGCTGATTTACACACTTTAGGATGTTTTCTAAAGGTGTACAGGGAATATTCCAGGAAATATTACAGGAAACAATACAGGGAACAGGAATTGAAGACAAAATTCTCTGACCGAGACTAAATTGACACATTACAGTAGGAATTCACTTCATACAGGAAGAAATTATGTTTTAGTTCTTTACTTTTTGGCATTGTTGTCAAAGGGGGAGAAAACTAAGATTGGAAAGAAGACTGAAAAAAGAGGAGAAGTCTAAAGTATGGGGGAGAAATTTGTTGACAGCAAGAGAGCATTTCAGCATTTCAGAATCATAGCAATTTGAATCTTTTAAGGTCAAATCAATTGGTTTTGCCATCAATGCCAAAGGGGGAGATTGTTGGCAATATAGCATTATAACAGACAATGAAAGATTGTTGGCATTTCAATAAGGATATTGAGAAGGTTGTTGATGATTATGGATATAACTGATTAAGGATGTTTATTGTCTTGATATTATTATTTTGTCATTGATGTCAAGAAATTGATTTTCTAATTCAGTATGATGTTGTCATATCTTGAGAAATATGATTTGAAGAGTATAAAGATGTCGGTAAAAGACACAGGAAAGATTATGATGAATAAGGGGATGAATAAGGTATTCAATGAGCAACTATTACCTAGTCAGACAATGATGAGATTATGATGTTTATATTGTTTTAACATCATACATATGTTGTAAATTGTAAGGTTAATACTATACTATGTTATCAAGCAAAGAATTTAGTCGGTAAACCCTAAGGAACCTAGTCGGTAAACCCTAAGGTTATCGCTATCGGTTAATGAAGGTGGAATGTCTACTGAGTGAAGTTTAGTATTTACCGAGTTATAACTGAGTTGTAACCGAGCTATAACAGAATGCATTAAATGTTTACATGCATTATTTAATGAAGGAAGCTAATGAGCTGGAACTGATTAAATGATTGGTATGCTGTAAATATAGTTTGTTAAGAATCTATGGCAAAGGAAGATCGACAGGAAGATCTACAGTTCAGATTGAACCGCAATACCCTAGCACAAGTTCCAAGAAATATATGCAAGTTCCAAGGCGAGGTAAAACATTTTCAGATCAAAAGATGCATTGAACCTGGACAAGTTTGAAGATTTGATGGCTATGATTGATCATGGGAAATGTGATCAAGGAGATTAAGCGGTTAGCTAATTGTTTATAAATAAGGAACTGTTGATAAATAATGTATGCGGGAAAGTGTATGCACAGGGATGCTACATAGTGATTACCGAGCACTAAATCTTGAAGACCTGTTTGAATAACAGAGTATAGAAGCCCAGCAGATGGACAAGATTAGTTCTATGTCTAGATTGTATTGAACAAATAAGAATCTGCTTTAGCATTTTAGATGTGAAGTTGCAGATAGATCTTTATTACTGTTATTTTGTGAAAGTGACAGAAAATCTCTTAACCAAGTGGACTTAACAGTCTTATTTGTAAAACCCTCTAGCAAGGTGACATTTTGATTGAGTGTTTGAAATCCTTTAACAAGGTCACTTCTAACAAGGTGAAGATCCTAACAGATCTGACGGAAATCCCTTAACCGGGTCACATCTAGCAATGTGTTTGTAATCTTTAACAGGATTTGCTTTTAACCGAGCATACTCTAGAAGAGTATATTTCTTAGTGGGTCCAAAATCCCACAGTGGTTTTTCCCTATTTGGGTTTCCACGTTAAATCTGGTGTTATGAGGTTTATGATGTTTATATGCTTTTGAGTTTGCATGTTTAATAGTTTTGGTTATATTACTAAAGTATATGTTATCAAGGTTGAATCTGATGTTTTTATGGAAGATTAAGTTTGTATGATTCATCCCCCCCCCCCCTCTCATCTTGTTGGCTATTGGATTTGTACTTACATTTAGTATCAGAACTATCAATGGGCTTCATACTTGGTAATGTTATTGGTATAGAGGAAGTTAAGATGGTAAGATAAGGGAACAAGTTTTTTATTAGGAGGGATTAGAACTACCCTTGCCCCTGATCCTGTATGACACCTATAGCCATCGAAGTACAACTCCTAATTTTTGTTAGTCTCAATAGGAAGAACAAAATCATCAGGAAATGATTCTTGATTAAGTAATGTGAGAGGTGAAGGAGCATCAGCTAAGTGATCAGTCAACGCTTGTCCTTTAATCACTTTTTGAGAAATAAATTTAAGGTCAAATTCAATCAACATCATAACCCACTTCGCTAGGCATCCTGAAAGGTTTGTCTTAGAGAAAAGATGCTTCAAAGGATCAAATTTAATGATAACATGAACCTCGGCATTCAAAAGGTAATGCCTCAGCTTTTGGGTTGCGAAAAAAAGAGCAAGACAGTGCCTTTCTATTGCAATATATCGAACTTCATAATCGAGCAAAGTGTGACTTATGTAATAAACCAAACACTTTTTACCATCACTACTATGTTGCACCAATAAAGCTGCAAGAGCATGAGAAGAAGCAACTGTATAAAGAAGAAATGGTGTAGTGGGATCACTGAGTTGCAAGATAGGAGGGTTGGCCAAATAAGACTTCA